>NC_142587.1:64843181-65146212 GCF_965207765.1 Zootoca vivipara | reverse complement strand
TTTTACTTCTGCCACCATCTAACATATGTATATTTCTTAGCACCAGCATTTGCAAGCATCCCTTGTGCTGTAATTCCTTGGGTCTGGTCATCTGATCCAAAAGGGGGGGGGGGACCTGCCACAACATAGTGGCACATGGAGGCCTTACAATGTGCATGATCAGCATTTAAAGGCTTATATATCTATTTTTTGCGTTGAGCTCTCAACTTATCTTTCATAATGAACTTTTTTGCCACCAGGCACAACTGTCAGTGGGTGACAAATTGTGGTTAAGAGTGGCAATTTTTCATTTTCTGATTCTACCCATTCTCAGGTTCCTTCATTGGCACCTTATGATACAAAGTGGGTTGCTAAAAAGTCCTATATGTATCACTAACCTTTCATTTCCCACAAAGGTAGAATTACAGAATGCAAGACGCTTTTCTCCCCTATAACTCATTTACATTTTTTTTTTTACTCTAGCATAGACAAATGGTCTTTGCAAAGTAAGTGATAAGATTAATTTATTTTTTGGAGCAAGGAAGAGCACTGAAACTAAATGTACAGAAAAGTTGAAACTTTTAAGAGAAAAGAATTTCATTGTCCAAAATGAATGGTTTGGGAAACTGTCTAAAACCAAACTCAACAGTAAAAAGGTTATTTGCTGAAAACTTGTTTTCAAGCATGGTAGTTAATTTCACTGTTTTTATTGCTTTATCTTTTTGTAAAGTTACCTGAGGTTTTTTTATATAAAAAAGCATTGTATAAATTTTATGAAATGAATAGAAATAAATTAATAATAAATAACCAACTCATGATTTATGTTTTCCTCTGAGAGGCCAACATTTCAGTGAACCCAACGCCATTGCCTGCTAATAATCATCTAAATCCCCTTTCTTTCTGGTGTCAGGGGCAAAACCATACGGCCATTCCGGAAATAATGTGCTCAAAGAAGCTCATCTGGTGTAGGCTTGCCATACATCAGGAAAATTTCTGACATGTCCTGGTTTTGGGGCGTAAAAATAACATCTGGGTTTTTTTTGCTGAATTTGGTGGGTGGGGAGCTCAACAACTTTGCAGGTGTCAGGAATTTTACTAATATGGCAACCCTAACCTGGTGATAATGCTATGGTCTTTTAGGTCTCCTGGGTCTTTGAATTATAATGTGTTCAGTCACCTGGTATTCTTAGATTCTTGCACCAAATAATTCAACTGCTGCTTTCATACAGCTTTTAAAGTGTTTTTGCTGCTATGCTTATGTTGGATTTTAGATCCCCCCCACACACTATTTGTATTGTTTATCATTTATTGTTTTCTTTTTACTGTTTAAATTCTGTTTTGGTACATTTAAAAAGTTTGTAAACTGCAGAGAGACCTAGATTTGGTGGTATAATGTTTTAATATATTTGGATTTGAAATCCCGCTTTATCACTACCCGAAGGAGTCTCAAAGCGGCTAACAGTCTCCTTTCCCTTCCTCCCCCACAACAAACACTCTGTGAGGTGAGTGGGGCTGAGAGACTTCAATGATTTGGGGTTGTTTTTTAGTCTGCTTTTAGTCTACCCTTCCTCCTAGTCATCTCAGAAAGAGCTACATCAAAGCTAACATAAAATACCTCCTTTTATTTTTTTAGAAGTATCAACTTGCATGAGAAGAATGAGCAAAAATATTTTCTATGTAAGGGTGACAATGATGAACTGGACTAAACCTCAAACAAAAGTCTGAGCAATTAAACAAATTTTCAGAGAAGGGAGTTCTAAAGAACCCTGGAAAGATGGGTTTGTCTTAGGTAATTAAACAAATCACTCTTTCTTTGCTGACTACAAATTTGACCCCTTACCTGTATAATAATTACATTGGTTACAGGTAGGTAGCCGTGTTGGTCTGGATCGAAGTAAAATAAAAAAATTCCTTCAGTAGCACCTTAAAGACCAACTAAGTTTTTATTTTGGTATGAGCTTTCGTGTGCATGCACACTTCTTCAGATACAGTGAAATGGAAGTTTCCAGGCACTTATGTAGAGAAGGGGTGGGGAGGGGTGGGGATGGGGATGGGGAGGGGGGATCACTCAGAAGGGTGGTGGAAATGGGTGATTGACTGACTGATAGCTGTTGATGACCGCAAACGACTGCAAATGGTTTTGCATGAAAAAGCAAGGGTTGAGATGGCTGAAGATCGCTTATCATGTATAATGTGATAAGAACCCGATATCTCTGTTCAAACCAGGTCCCTCCATGGTTTTGAGCTTGGTGATAAGTTGCAATTCAGCAACTTCTCTTTCCAGTCTATTTCTGAAATTCTTTTGTAGTAAGACAGCTACTTTGAGATCTTGTATAGAATGTCCTGGGAGATTGAAGTGTTCTCCTACTGGTTTTTCTGTCTTCTGGTTCCTGATGTCAGATTTATGTCCATTTATCCTTTGGCGTAGGGTTTGGCCTGTTTGTCCAATATAGAGAGCTGAAGGGCACTGTTGGCATTTGATGGCATACACAATGTTAGAGGATGAGCAATTAAATAGTCCTGAGATGGTATGTTGGATGTTGTTGGGGCCAGTAATGGTGTTGTCTGGGTGTATGTGGCAGCAAAGTTGGCATCTGGGTTTATTGCAGGCTCTGGTACCAGTGTCCATGTTAAGTCTGGTGGTTGTATTATTGTGGGTGAGGAGTTGTTTAAGATTGGGTGGCTGTCTGTAGGCAATGAAAGGTCTTCCTCCCAGAGCTTGAGAAAGGGAGCGGTCATTGTCCAGGAGAGGCTGTAGATCTCTGATGATGCGTTGTACTGTTTTAGCTTGGGAGCTGTATGTGATGACTAGTGGTGTTCTGTTATTTTCTTTTTTGGGTCTGTCTTGCAGCAGGTTCTCTCTAGGTATCTGTCTGGCTCTGTTGATCTGTTGTTTAACTTCATCAGGTGGATATTTTAGTTCTAAAAAGGTTTGCTGTAGATCTCTTAGGTGAGATTCTCTGTCTGTAGAGTTGGAACAGATGCGGTTGTAACGTAAGGCCTGGCTGTATACGATGGATTGTTTGGTATGTTTGGGATGGTAGCTAGAAGCATGTAGATATGTTTGTCGGTCAGTTGGTTTTCTGTATAAGGTGGTGTCTATACGTCCATCCTGTATTTTTATAGTAGTGTCCAAAAAATGTATTTCTTGCATAGATTGGTTCATTGTTAGGTTGATGGTGGGGTGAAAGTCATTGAATGTCTGGTGGAAGGTTTCCAGGGTCTGTTGTCCATGTGTCCAGATAATAAAAATATCGTCAATGTATCGCAGGTACAGGAGAGGTTTGAGTGGGTAGGAGTTAAGGAAACGTTGTTCTAAATCTGCCATGAAGATGTTGGCATACTGTGGGGCCATGCGGGTGCCCATGGCTGTGCCGCTGATCTGGAGGAACAGGTCATCACCAAATTTGAAGTGGTTGTGGGTAAGGACAAAGTGGCAGAGTTTGGTAGCAAAGTCCGCTGTGGTTTTATCTGAAATGGTGTTCCTTATGGCTTGTAAACCATCATTGTGTGGGATGTTGGTATATAGAGATTCCACATCCATAGTGGCTAGTATAGTATTGTTAGGAAGATTGTTCAAATATTGTACAATATTTGAACAATCTTCCTAACAATACTATACTAGCCACTATGGATGTGGAATCTCTATATACCAACATCCCACACAATGATGGTTTACAAGCCATAAGGAACACCATTTCAGATAAAACCACAGCGGACTTTGCTACCAAACTCTGCCACTTTGTCCTTACCCACAACCACTTCAAATTTGGTGATGACCTGTTCCTCCAGATCAGCGGCACAGCCATGGGCACCCGCATGGCCCCACAGTATGCCAACATCTTCATGGCAGATTTAGAACAACGTTTCCTTAACTCCTACCCACTCAAACCTCTCCTGTACCTGCGATACATTGACGATATTTTTATTATCTGGACACATGGACAACAGACCCTGGAAACCTTCCACCAGACATTCAATGACTTTCACCCCACCATCAACCTAACAATGAACCAATCTATGCAAGAAATACATTTTTTGGACACTACTATAAAAATACAGGATGGACGTATAGACACCACCTTATACAGAAAACCAACTGACCGACAAACATATCTACATGCTTCTAGCTACCATCCCAAACATACCAAACAATCCATCGTATACAGCCAGGCCTTACGTTACAACCGCATCTGTTCCAACTCTACAGACAGAGAATCTCACCTAAGAGATCTACAGCAAACCTTTTTAGAACTAAAATATCCACCTGATGAAGTTAAACAACAGATCAACAGAGCCAGACAGATACCTAGAGAGAACCTGCTGCAAGACAGACCCAAAAAAGAAAATAACAGAACACCACTAGTCATCACATACAGCTCCCAAGCTAAAACAGTACAACGCATCATCAGAGATCTACAGCCTCTCCTGGACAATGACCGCTCCCTTTCTCAAGCTCTGGGAGGAAGACCTTTCATTGCCTACAGACAGCCACCCAATCTTAAACAACTCCTCACCCACAATAATACAACCACCAGACTTAACATGGACACTGGTACCAGAGCCTGCAATAAACCCAGATGCCAACTTTGCTGCCACATACACCCAGACAACACCATTACTGGCCCCAACAACATCCAACATACCATCTCAGGACTATTTAATTGCTCATCCTCTAACATTGTGTATGCCATCAAATGCCAACAGTGCCCTTCAGCTCTCTATATTGGACAAACAGGCCAAACCCTACGCCAAAGGATAAATGGACATAAATCTGACATCAGGAACCAGAAGACAGAAAAACCAGTAGGAGAACACTTCAATCTCCCAGGACATTCTATACAAGATCTCAAAGTAGCTGTCTTACTACAAAAGAATTTCAGAAATAGACTGGAAAGAGAAGTTGCTGAATTGCAACTTATCACCAAGCTCAAAACCATGGAGGGACCTGGTTTGAACAGAGATATCGGGTTCTTATCACATTATACATGATAAGCGATCTTCAGCCATCTCAACCCTTGCTTTTTCATGCAAAACCATTTGCAGTCGTTTGCGGTCATCAACAGCTATCAGTCAGTCAATCACCCATTTCCACCACCCTTCTGAGTGATCCCCCCTCCCCATCCCCATCCCCACCCCTCCCCACCCCTTCTCTACATAAGTGCCTGGAAACTTCCATTTCACTGTATCTGAAGAAGTGTGCATGCACACGAAAGCTCATACCAAAATAAAAACTTAGTTGGTCTTTAAGGTGCTACTGAAGGAATAATTACATTATTTCTCTAGCTAATAAATAGCTAACCTGCATATAATGTATACAGCACAAGACCTGGCCCTAGGAATTCTATATAGGACAATGTCCTGACAAGCAAGGGCAGAAGGCATTTTTTCCCCTAGAAGAGATAGGCAGCATTCATACTTTCCTCCCCCCTTCCTTCCTAGCTCTCAAATTGCTCCTGCCAAGATGTTAGGAGGCTCAACTCAATGCATGCCTTGGGCTATGTGCACAAGCCAACCCTTAAAAGGTGCAACCGAGGCTCACATGTCCATCAGAAAATCTTCTTTCACTGGAGAGACTGGAAGTCCATCTCTACCTCCAAAGAACTGGCTGAAGAAGCTATATCCCCTCAGTCCCCCCTCCACCTTTCTTTACACAGCAGAATGGAAATTTCATATTCTCATGCTTAGCACTGGTTCAGCTCACAACTCCACAAACAGTTTAAAGTACTTTTTGCATGATAATAAGTTTAATTAATCCTAGACATGTTAATAGGACACTGCATTTACGTTCCATTTAACCTTCACTATCAGTAGTTAATTCAAAATATTTGGTGAAGTTTAATAACTAGGCAACAAACATACATACCAATTATATATGCTTGTAAGAAGTCTGATAAATAAGTTGCATAGTTTGTTAGTAATTATGTATTATACAGAAACGCACACTCCTAAAGCTGTAGTAAAGATTATTTGTGACTCACTGAGTAAATGTAACACTGTTTCTGGAATATTCATTTTTAATTAGTTCATCTGAACTTGTTCTTTGAAGTTATTCATTAATAATTATAGTATTTCAAGTTTTGTTTTGTTTTTGTCCCTGGGAATTGTATCATAGGGAATAAAATAATAGGTGGCCTTCTGATTCATTTCTAGTACCGGTAGTTATTGGAGAATTCACTGTAGAAGTCCCTCTGGCAATGCAACAAAAAGTACCAGAAATTCTTGGTTCTGCCCTCAAGTGCTGATAGATGAAATTCCTTTGCTTCAGTGTGGAATGAGCATGGCTAAATTGGCTTAATTTTAACAGAAACGTTAAAATTGGAAACCTGTGCATGATGTGTGATCATCAGGGCTGCTAAAGGAATTTGATCTTTGTGAGTTTATAAGCTGAACTAACCCCAGCTCCTGTGAATTTGAATTTCCATCCTTTCTAGATATTATGACACAGTCCTCAGCTCAAAG
The DNA here is from genome assembly GCF_965207765.1 of Zootoca vivipara. Taxonomy (NCBI): domain Eukaryota; kingdom Metazoa; phylum Chordata; class Lepidosauria; order Squamata; family Lacertidae; genus Zootoca; species Zootoca vivipara. Next base: position 65,139,771 of record NC_142587.1, on the reverse strand, counting down.
AGTGTGTCAACTCATTTTTTACTATGTATGTTGTGATAAAATGCATTGCTGAATTCTTAATTTGAGAGAAATGCATTTGAAAATATGTATATAATATATTAGTATGTGCTGTTGATGCCTTTTCAAAAAAGGCACCTGAAATATTAACATGCTGTCATGTAATAAAAGGCTACACAATGAATGTTTTTTTGTGTGTGAAAAAAACCACAACCCTGCTATTAACCTTCCAGAATGAAGTTTAAAATGCTAATTGCCTATCAGCCCCAGCCAGCTTGGTGCATGAATAATGGGAGCTGTAGTCCGGCAACATCTGGAAGGCTACATATTTCTTATACCTGATATATAGTACCGGTATAGATACATTCACAGTGTAACTATTTGAAGCGGGTGGGTGGGTTGTAGTGTGGGGGTGAATGGCAGCCACACCCAAAAAAAAAGGGTTGGTGAATAATTTGAGATAATTCTGCCAATTCTTTCTAGGTTGCTGAGGGTCAGGGAGAGAAGCACCACAATTTTCTCATGTCTTTGCATATTTCTTCATGTCTTCAATATTTGAAAGTGACTTCCCACCCTGCTAATGTGAACTAATGTAACTGCTTGAGAATTAAGCAAATTTTGGGGAAAGAATGTGCAGAATGAAACTAAAATGAAATTAGCATAACTAATAGTGTTCAAGGAATTGCGATTAACAATTAAGTATTCGCTCCAAGCCACAAAGTCCAAAAGTTCATCTTCATAATTAGAAAACATCAGCCATCATGTAGTTAACCTGATTAGCACATGCATTTATGGGGGAAAAACTTTTGAGGAGTGGTAATTAAAAAGGGAAGTGGTTAATTGGTAAAATTGTGGCCTTTAACTTTCTATGGCTGAAAAAAAAAATTAGGTCTAATATATTAAAGCAGATCATTTTGATGCCTGTTGCTCAGGACTCAAATGTACTAGCCCTAATCTTGCAATTGTCATAAATGACACGTGCTAACTTGGTCGCAGAGCCTTAATTATCTGTTAACTTCTCTCAGCAAATTAATTACATTGTGAAATCTGCTACCCTAGCAAAAGTTAAATGTAATATGCTTTTATGACATATTTTCATCCAATTTCATGTTGCAATGCTCAAAGTTATGGGAAATTATAGGGATGGGGGGAAACTGTAGAAGTTGTGTCTGTAGCCTTGGTAACTATATCTATAATAAAGATATTAGAGTGCTGATATACAGTACAGTGGTACCTTGATTTAAGTACTGTACACAATTGATTCCGGAAGTCTGTACTTAACCTGAAGCGTACTTAACCCGAAGTATGAGTGTAATTGGTTCTGGAAGTCTGTACTTAACCTGAAGCAAACTTTCCCATTGAAAGTAATGGAAAGTGGATTAATCCGTTCCAGATGGGTCTGTGGAGTACTTAAACTGAAAGTACTCAAACCAAAGCGTACTTAAACAGAGGCATGACTGTAGTTCACATGGCTGCTGACAGGAGGAGGAGGCACTGGCCATGGTGAAGCATAACCTTCTAGACAATGTAGCTGTGGAGAGGAGAACAGACTCCAGGGCTGGCTTCACAAAAATACAGGTGTGGGTAAGAGAACATCCCTCCTTCCCCAACCCAAGTCCCAGGCAGAGTGGAAGACTCCCCCCCCTACTGTGTTGCAGAGGGACTGAGGTCTTGAACTCCCTTGCCTGCTTATGTGCTCTCAAGACAAGAGTCGTCCCCCCCTTCCCCACAGTGAGCTTCTCACAGACTTTTTGATGAAGGAGTGAGTGAGAGGTACACTAAAAAAAATCCATAAAATGTTGCACCACTTATAAAGTTTGCAGGAACAAATATTATATACACTCTTCCCAGTGTAGTCACTGCTCACATGTTTCAAAATCCCAGGCCTTCCCTTTTTAAAGGTCTGTTACTAATTCGACATGCAAAACTCTCTCCCCAAACAACAGGCTGGATGTTTGGAAATGTTTGGAAAAGACTGGATCAAGATTTCAGGGAATACCACTCAACACTTCCCACTGGATTTTTCCGACAGGTCCCAGAATGCTCTATAAGAACAATTCAATACAAAGGTAATAGTTTTCTCAGCAGAGCTGCCTCGCCAGGCACCTCCTATTTATTTCAACTGCCATGCACCTTACAACAATCTGCCTAAGTCTAGTGAAAGCCTTGTTTACAAAGTGTCAGGCATCAATCATTACATCTCTTCCTTTCCTCCCCTTTAACAGTTTACAAGAAGCTCTCCATTTTTGTAGTATACAATATCTCTTCACTTTCCCTCTACATCTGCACCATTTAGTGCCTATTCATTATCTGAGTTCAGAAACCTCTCAACATCAAAATCCCAGCCAATTGTTATTTACAAAAAGCATCTTCCTCATGAACAAAGGTTTGTTTCTAAGCTTCTCTCTCTCTAATATCAGAACCTGGGGTGTGTGTGGGTGGGTGGGTGTAAATATTTATTCAGGATCATACTTTTTCCTCTTTAACACTGTCTCTTAATAGTAATATATTATTAAGATGTGTGTAATATTGTTACATTGCATTCCTGAGTTATATGGAAGTTCAATGGAAAATGAATTTACTGACATAAGCTTCTTCTTCTTTTAAAGAGGGTTAAGATGACATTTATGTTTAAATGCACTCCCAAAGTGTTTTGTGCAGAGACTGAAGTGCAATCCTGGTAATTTTTTATTGAAATTGAGAGAATAAATGCTTCAGCTTCAACAGCAAATGTACCCATTTGAAAGATATCAGCTCAAGTCACTTTGAAAATATGATTTTTTAAAATACCAGTTGATTGTTTTTTAATTATTCAAAATTGAGTATATGTTTTTAATTTTAAAAATGCAATGCTTAAATGGAAATAATGTTCCTGTTTGTTGACATGCATCTGTTTTATGAGACAATGGAAGAGTGCCTTCAGGGGTAAAGTCAAACTGTTAAAAGGTAAGTTTAGAAAATATACTATCCAAAACATGTTTTCTCTGAAGTTTTTCTGAGTTCACTGGTGCTGTGGTTACAAAAGCATATCTCTTTTATATACTTCTGTATCTTATGAACAGCTGATTTGAGAAATACTGTAAATACTATCCAAATTAAACAATATGGTGCCTCCCTCCAGCACAGACTTTCTGAAGGTCTATCTTTGTAAAAAAATATATCATTCTATGATAGCAAATAATATCAATCTATGAACTTTCAAAGCAAATACTAGTTTTGTCACAGAGTTGAATGGCAAAGCTTTGGCTTAAGCAATGCAGCAGATGAAGTTTGTATTAATAGGACATGCTTTGTGCATTTTAGTTTATTAGAAATAAGATCCTCATCAGTAATCCCATCTGTCATGCCAAACCTTCTAAAAATATCAAAGTCCTAAATAAAAGTTTCAGTCTTTGAATTCCCTGGACAAACAAAAAAAGTAACCTATAGAAATGGCCTCACAATTAGCTATTTCCTCTGAACAAATCCTGAATAAATCTTTTCTGCCTTTTCTAATTGCTAATGCTATCAAACAGAATTAATTTATAGCTATTTTATCATACAGATCCACATACATGTCCTTATTTAAAGAAGATGTGCAAAGTAGAAATCCATGGAACAAAACAGCATAATTCTGTTGTGCAGTTGGTTTTTTTCCAAAACCAGGATCTAGGTATCCTACCAGGATGAAGACTATGGGATTGTTCAGATGTGAGCTATATATATATATATTCATATCTATGGATGAAACCTTTCCCCTCTTTGATCTGGAAGGTCTCTATGTTTTTAGAGAGGACCTGGAATCACCAGCAAAGCAAGTCCTTCTGAGAATGCTCCCGAAATGCTTCCACTACTACTGGAAACTGTGGTTCAAGCATGAGACTTAATGGAGACAGAACTTTATTTATATCTAAAAATGACTATTCCTCAGATATTTTTGTGTATAGCTGCTCACTGTAGCTACTGGAACCAAAGTAGCTCCATAGGTACCAACATGACACATCTAAGACATTTTGAACTATATGCATATGAAAGCACACGAAAGCTCATACCAATGACAAACTTAGTTGGTCTTAAGGTGCTACTGGAAAGAATTTTTTTTATTTTGTTTCGTATATACAGTCTGCCACCCTTTTCTTTGGTTGTAGCAGTGCTGAGTATTGTCCAATGAGGCTTCATTTATTTCTGTTTACAATAAAAACTCTTTGAATCCCTCAATGCAGGAATTGAGAACCAGTGGCTCTCCAGATGCTGTTGGACTACAACTCCTATCATCCATTAGCTTTGGACATAGGGCTGGGCCTGATGGGAGTTGGAGTTCAGCATTACAAGCACCATTGTTTACCCATCCCTGCCTTCATGGGATTGATTGAGTCTGGTTTTCAATTGTTGTCAGGGGTACCAGCTTTAATAAAACATTGGCCCTGGTAAGCTCTCCCCACATAATTGATCACAAGATAATAATAATAATAATAATAATAATAATAATAATAATAATAATTTATTATTTATACCCCGCCCATCTGGCCGGGTTCCCCCAGCCACTCTGGGCGGCTTCCAAAAAAACAGAAATTCTAAAATACAGAAATCCATCAAACATTAAAAGCTTCCCTAAACAGGGCTGCCTTGAGATGCCTTCTAAAGGTCTGGTAATTGTTCTCTTTGACCTCTAGTGGGAGGGCATTCCACAGGGTGGGTGCCACTACCGAGAAGGCCCTCTGCCTGGTTCCCTGTAACTTGGCTTCTCGTAATGAGGGAACCGCCAGAAGGCCCTCGGAGCTGGACCTCAGTGTCCGGGCAGAACGATGGGGGTGGAGACGCTCCTTCAGGTATACCGGACCGAGGCCGTTTAGGGCTTTAAAGGTCAAGACCAACACTTTGAATTGTGCTCGGAAACGTACTGGGAGCCAATGTAGGTCTTTTAGGACCGGTGTTATGTGATCTCGGCGGCCGCTCCCAGTCACCAGTCTAGCTGCCGCATTCTGGATTAGTTGTAGTTTCCGGGTCACCTTCAAAGGTAGCCCCACGTAGAGCGCATTGCAGTAGTCCAAGCGAGAGATAACTAGAGCATGCACCACTCTGGAGAGACAGTCAGTGGGCAGGTAGGGACTCAGCCTGCGTACCAGATGGAGCTGATAAACAGCTGCCCTGGACACGGAGTTGACCTGTGCCTCCATGGACAGCTGTGAGTCTAAAATGACTCCCAGGCTGCGCACCTGGTCTTTCAGGGGCACAGTTACCCCATTCAGGACCAGAGAGTCCTCCACACCCACCCGCCTCCTGTCCCCCACAAACAGTACTTCTGTCTTGTCAGGATTCAATCTCAATCTGTTAGCCGCCATCCATCCTCCAACCGCCTCCAAGCACTCACACAGGACCTTCACCGCCTTCACTGGTTCTGATTTAAAAGAGAGGTAGAGCTGGGTATCATCAGCATACTGATGGACACCCAGCCCCAAACCCCTGATGATCTCTCCCAGCGGCTGCATATAGATGTTAAAAAGCATGGGGGAGAGGACAGAACCCTGAGGCACCCCACAAGTGAGAGCCCAGGGGTCTGAACACTCATCCCCCACCACCACTTTCTGAACACGGCCCAGGAGGAAGGAGCGGAACCACTGCATGACAGTGCCCCCAGCAGATGTGGTGTGCACACACCATTTGAATGGCAATGCTCATTAACTTTGGAGAGGCCCGGCCCCCTCAACTATTTTATTGGGGGGAGACTGAGGGGACAGTGGTCCATAGGAGCTGGCTCCCATGGTTGTTGTTGTTGTTGTTGTTTTATTTGGAGGGGTATAACTGATTGCAGTAGTTCAACACTCCTGCTCCACTGTTACGCTCTGGCTTTAACCATGCAGGCAGAAATGGAACCATTGTAGTACAGTGCTTCCAATAACCACCCCAGTCAGATGATCCAGGAAGATGCCATGGCCAATAGTATCAAAGGTGGAGATGGAATAAGAGTTACAGTGTTGTACTCCCCCTGTTCCCCTCCCAGTGTAAGTCATCCATCTGGGCGAACAAGGCTGATTCAGTCCCAGATCTAGGCCTAAATCCAGACTGAAATGGATCCAGATGACCAGTGGTATTCTGGACTATTTGAATTTGCTCTGCCACCACTCTTTCCACCACCTTCCCCCAAAATGTGTATTTTCCAGACAGACATGCCCTGAACTGAAGGAAAGCCATTGATTCTCCCTTCCCAGGAGATAAGAATATTATAAAACAATTTGGCTTCCATGCACCTTTCCTGGAGAAAGGTATTTTCTAAGGAGGTCCTTTTAGTCTTCCTCTCACAGCCACTGCTGCACTGCTATTAATACCTGCAAAGACATATGAGATCTTTCCCTGGAGGTTGTACCCCTTGCTTCCTTGTTGTGACACCTGTCCAGCGCTCTTGAATTTCCCAGTATTCCAGCATAATGTTAAAGCTAATTATTTAGCACATATGTGCTTGTGGCCAGTTGGGGAATTAACTTTTTTTAAAAAATCAATCCTCAACTGCAAAGCTACCCTAATTTGTGATGGTCTTTCCAAGACAGGTCCCACAAATCTGCCCTCCTCCGAGTGCCTATTGTTGTTTTGCATTACAGCATATTGAATCTGCTTTAAAATACACATTGAAATGTAAGAGGTGGAATTTGCCATCCCTGTCAAATGCCTGTCATTCTCTAGACATCAACCTAACCCAAGGCAGGCAGATGGCTTTAAAGAATTTTGTTTGTACCACTCAACACACAGATGTTTTTGAATCTCACGTAATTGCCAAATAATAGCTTTACATGCCTAATATAGCCATGCCGGAGCTCTGTCTTTTTAACTTACTTTAAATATTGCTATCTGTGCAAAGGAATAAAAGTGAAATAGGCATTTTGAAGATGACACTGTCATTGTCAGTTTGTAAATTTTGCTCCAGCAGAAGGAAAGAAATATATCTACAAGACAGAAACACATGCACCTAATGAAGATAAGCATAGGCATAAAAATGGTTTTGAACAATTCACTAAAGCGCAGTCATATATTTTTCACTCTAAATCTTATTTCTTAAAAAACAATAAGTATCTATATTTTGCTGTTCAAGGTCAAAATCATGATGTAACAGTTCCATGGCACGTCTTGGACTGCTTGTCTTGCACTGGTTCAGAAATTATTTTACTTCCAGTAAAGCTAGGAAATAGCACAATTTATTTCTGGTCCAATATGATCTTTGACCCCCTAACTTCCTACGCACCTACCAACAGAACCTCTCCATGGAACTGTAATTTGAAGTTGGGGACTGTGGAGCCATCATCTATTGTTACAAGTGATAGCATCTTGGAGAGAAGGAACAGGCAAATTCAACTTCAGCTTATCTTTTCCCATTCTTAAGTTCATTTCTCTACATTTCTAAATCAATTTACATTTCATAAAATTCATCAGCATTTTTCCTAATACACATGTTTGTGTGCATTTTTTTTACTAATAAACAATTTCCCTCAATATAATGCATTGTTGTATGTTTCCACTAATATCTGAATTCCTGTGTACAAACTGCTTCAATACTTACATACGTACATATATACATTTTATTTGTATACTGCCTTTTCATAGTTAAAACCATGCTCAATGGTAATTATACACACATAATTACAATTATAACAACTTTGTAGTCATTACTTGACTTGAACACTACTGCAAAATTCAAAGAAGTGAAAAATTTGAAGAATGGCTGTGTTTTGGTTCCTGTATTGTGGATTAGATGGGTTCACTTATAAATGTGACCGATTCAGATTTATCCCCATCCCTAGGAGAGGACCTGATGGTGCGACCCATTATCTCAAGCTGCAGATGGAAAGCTCTGCTGGGCTTTGTGTGGTGGAAAAGATCCCCACAGAACATGTGAAATTATCAAGGTGCAGCTCCCAAATACTTCCCCATCCTAACTTGTTGGCAAAAATAGATCAAATGATAAGGAGAAATAGTTGCAGCCCAAGAGTGGTAAACATGTGGTATGGGACCATGTTGTTGGTGTTGTTTAGTCATTTAGTCGTGTCCGACTCTTTGTGACCCCATGGACCAGAGCACGCCAGGCACTCCTGTCTTCCACTACCTCCCGCAGTTTGGTCAAACTCATGTCCGTAGCTTCGAGAACACTGTCCAACCACCTCATCCTCTGTCATCCCCTTCTCCTTGTGCCCTCAATCTTTCCCAACATCAGGGTCTTTTCCATGGAGTCTTCTCTTCTCATGAGGTGGCCAAAGTATTGGGACCATGTACATACTCCAAATGAAATCATACAAGCATAAGAAGATCCCTGAGATCAGGCCAAAGGTGTCAACCAAACATGCAGATGTGATCTACAATTTGAAAATTCTTGGAGGTAAAATGGCACAACACTGAAGGTGGGGAAATATTGGGTTGACCTTCCAAAGCAGGGAAAAGGAGATCCAGGCAACTCTCAACCAATCAGATTGCCAGTGATACCAGTAAAGTATCACGAAGAGTCACAAAGAGTTGGACATGACTGAACGACTAAACAACAACCAATAAAGTCTCTATAACAGATCACTAAGCAGCCAGCCTGTAAGCACATAGAGGAAAGCAGGGTATCACTAACAGCCAGCATGGGTTTCTCAATGCTATCTCCTTTTTCAAACACAATTGCCAAAGGGGTAGTCTATTTTATAGAGTGAAAGAACTTTTTTGATTTTTTTAAAGCAGAACAGACTGCCTTAGAACCTGATGGATTTTACTTTGTTAGTTTTCTAAGCAGAGGCTGGATGGCAACTGATCATTTGCTTTAGTTGCAGTGTGAAGGGTGCGGAGGGTTCTGCTCTGGTATTTTTTCTAATATGTGTAGAATCTTTTAAGGTGGAACATTCAGGCATGTGTCTGCCTTTCTAAAGTCCAGGGCTACCTTTCTGAGCTGATTTGCTACTTATGAAGTACAGGCCTGAATTTCCATGCCAGAATAATAACACCATCTCGCCGCCTTCCTTCTTTCTGAGGCAGTCCATCCCAAGGTTAGGCGTGAGGAAAAGCATCCTAGTATATGGGGTAGTGGGCAGGGGCAGTTCTGACAATAAAAGTATAAAATTACAACCCCAAAGATGTACAATTTATATTCCAGGACACACACAAAAAGGAACGTCTTCAGTCTTTGGTTAAAGATGTCAGCTGTAGGGTATGAGTCCACAAGTGTCACACTTTTCCAAACTCTGCCAACTGTTTGTGAATTCACAATGCCTTGGCCATCCCAGTTGGCCTGGAAGCCGCATACTCCTCTGCCAGATGAAAGTTGACAAAACTGCTGAGGAAGGTTACAAGGTATGAGTCCAAAGGGGATACATCTAACTTTGAAACTCTGTCTCAGCTATAAGAATGGATGTCCTACACTTTAACAGCTTAGCAGACCAAAGGTACTACCGCTTATCTCTGGAGCATGATAAAGTTCAAGGCTTGGCAGCTGAACTAGAGCTAATGTGACTGTTGATCCCTACACATGTTTTATATGCTGCTGCTGCTACATTCTTGTTACGAGCAGCCTAGAGGAAAGAGAAAAACAGCTTCTCACCTGGCTCACCCAACAGTGTGTTGGAAACCTGACCTGAATTCCAGGGTTGATTTCTGGGGCTTATGTCCTGGGAGAGCTTCATTTATAAAGAAAAGAAAAAAACTAAACGCCACAACTGTGTTCAAATGACTTCCTAGAATCCAAACTCTGCACACACCTCACACTTACACACATGTGTGCCTTGTGTAGCCTGCATGTGATTAGTTGTTGATAAGAAATGCTAAGCTCACCACTATGTATCTCAAGTGTAGGGTACTTTTAGCCCTCCGAATGCTGCTAAACTATGACTCCCATCATTTTTATGTTGTGAAACCACCCTGTGATCTTCAGATGAAAGGCAGTATACTAAATAAATAAGCAAGCAAGTACCATCCCTGGACATTGTCCATGCTTGCTGGAGCTGGTGGCAGCTGCATTTCAGCAACACCTGGAGGTCCATAGGTTCCCCACATGAGGTGGCATCTCCCTTCCTGAACCACCATCACAGGGCTACCTTGAGGGCCGGAGAAGACAGAAGACAGGACAGATGGACCACTCTCTAGCTCCTGGTGTTACAGCTGATGTGACTTCTCACTACTATCACCCAAACTACCATCAGAGATGGTCACTCCAGAACTATCTTACCCTGAGGGGAAGGGAGATCTAGTTTTCAAGAAGGTTTTCCCCATTGCAGTTTATCTTTTCTTATACAGTTTTAATTTATACTTATTGTTTTAATATTTTCATGTAAACTGCTTTGTGAGGATCACAAATAGCTTAAAGCTTAAATAAATAATAAGCGGTGCATTTCACACATATTGAGTGTTATCTCTATCCAGTTCCAGATGCAATAGAAGGCAGTTTCATTGAATAGATTATACAGGAAATGAAAATTCTAGACCAAATATACTGAGTTCTGGGCCCTTCTAGAGTGAATAAAGACTGCCAAAGTGTAAGTAAATAGGTCTAGGAACATTTGTGCTGAATTGACTATAGATTCTTATTTTTATTTTAAATAACATTTTATAGCATTGTAAGTTTGAGGAGGAATTGAAAGAAATCTGCCAACAAGGCAACTGCTTCTTAGGGCATGCATCCTGCCAAATTTTAGAAGGATAGCCAAAAGGGCAGTAGTTTTAAGGTACAGAAGGTTATAAAGGAGTCACTTAATTTCCCCATGCTTTCTGTGAACAATTCATCTGAAAATTGCAGGTATGAGAGTGGTGCTCCATGGGAAAGAAAGTTGTCAACTTGCAGACACCTCTGAAGTTGGTTTTGGGGTGGGAAGAACTAAAAGAAATTTGCTTTCTGGGTGAAATCAATCACCACAATAAAGTTATCCATTCACCCTGCCCCAACGCTAATGCCTGCTGTCCCCTCTCCAGTGTTATCACTATGGTAAACTGTCTTGGCCACCAGGAAGAGTGAGCTTAGTGGTATGTGCTCTTAAGACAGCCTATAGCTATAGAAATGACTACAAGACCCAGCAAAAAAGGTGGGGAATTCAAAACAGCATGAACAGGTGGCTGTGACTAATTGCCTCTGGAATACGGCCAAGCGGAGAAATCTATGCCAGAACTCTAAGCAAGGAAAGAAAGGAAGGCAGTCATGACAAAGGAGGGCTATAGATAAAAGAGAAAGAGCTCAGCAAGAATGGTGTAGTGGACAGGGTTCAATGGTCACCTCAGGGCAGGACTTTGGGGGTAGAAGTTCAAGGTGCTACTCAGCAGATTGAGCAAGCCACACACACACACAGAGAGAGAGAGAGAGAGGCTAGCACCCCACATTTGGAAATATGTGAAGTTTCCATCTAAAGAGGAGCCCCATAACACCACTGAGACCATAGTCAAAAATCACCTAAATTCACCACTGATTGCAAGTTGAATTTTGAACCACGAGAGTCTACATTTAAATCCTTGTTTGCTTATGAAATTTACTGGATGAACTTAAGCCAATTTCTCTTGCTCTCTTTTGCTCTCCCCTTGCACCCAGAGAGGACTGGTGTGAGGTGAAAATGGCTAGGCATCCTTTTGGAACTCTGAACTCTGTGGAAGAGCCAATTGCTCAACATGGACCTTCTCCAAAAATGAGTCAACTGTGCTCCAAATCTGGGGGGTCCTTTACAGGAAGCAGGACTCCATCCTATCAGTGAGGGGCAAGAAACCTGACTGAAGCAATGATCTGAAGCAATGATTTCCAATTGGTGGCCCGTGGACTTCAGGTGGTCCGCGTAGCCCACCCAGAGGGTCCGTGGCACCATTCACATAAAAAAAATGACCATAGAGATATCAAAACTACAGAAGTAGGGGGTCCATGGCTTGGCTTTTTGAAAAACTGGGGGTCTACTAATTGGAAACCACTGATCTAAGCAAACTAAGTTTGTCATTGGTAGGAGCCTTTGCGTGTTTTCATGTGTATATAGTTCAAGGTGTCTTAGATGTATCATGTTGGTACCTATGGAGACACTGAGTGGGTGAAGATCAAAGTGCATATTGTACAGAATTCCAGAATTCTTTTTCAACATTTAACCCAAGCAGCCTGGAGGTTTGTATGTGAAAGAAGGGTGAACAGACACAGGATTTTTGTCAGGGGGGGGGGAGGCTTTTGTTAGGGGAGGGCAGAGCCTCAGATTTGTATTGATTTGTATGGATTTTTATTGATTTAAGGGGGGGAGATGCCCTCCCTCCCCTTGGCTATGCCCATGCTCTTTTGCCTCTGGTTGCTTTCAGTTCAATATAGCCTCAGCTGGAGAAAGCCTGAACCTTTTTCTGGTGCAACTGAAAATGCAGCTTGGGTTGATTTTGAGCTGAAAGATACCAGAGGGGAAAGGGTTAAGTACCCTCCCTCCACAATGAGATACATTGGTTAATTAGCTTCTGAATGCATCATGGTCTGCCCAACTTGCTTCTGGCACCAAAATAAAAATAAAGATAATGGAGAGCTAGTGCTAGGCATGTTCGGGAGACATCCACAAGAAATGTTTGAGAGCAAAGGACAGTTACTACCATTTTCTTATGTAAAGAGCAACAGATGATCAGACAATAGGCAATTACGGTCTCCAGCATATAGCTTGCTAGGTCTTCGATTCCTTTGAAAACTCCTCTATTCAGAAAACAGCAGATGCAGCTTTAGGGGAGAATTCCTACATCCATCTCTCTGCCTTCTATATCATCTCCAGTCCTGTTGTTGTTGTTAAATATATTGCACGTTCTTTGTGTGGATGTTAGATGGCTTTGTATCAAACAGCTTTTAAACCCACACCTCCTACTGCAGTTCCCCATCACTCTCCTTATTGCCAAAATTCCAGTTTGGGAGCAAATGAGGTTTGTTCAAGAGCTCCAAATTGACTTCAGTTGTGTGACCTCACCTGAACTTGCCAGTATGTGCTTGAATCATAGCTGTCAAGTTCTCCCCTTTTTTGAGGGAAATTCCCTTATGCTGAATAGGCTTCCTCGCGAGAAAAGGGGAAACTTGACAGCTATGACTTGAATCCCACCCAAAAAGGTGTGGAAATGTCCTCTTTTTAAAGTTTGAAAGAATCTCAATCTAGTTCCATGGAGGGTTGTATCAAACAATCACACATACCTAAAAGTGTTTCATCTGTTTTGAGATACTGCGTGTTTGAAACTAAACAGATCCTAGCCTATGAAATGACAGAGCTTTGGGATAGTTTTAACAATTAATCTGCAGTTATATTGAAATATTTATAAACAGACCAAAATGAAATTACCGGTACTTTCCCCCTTTGTAGGGATATCACACTTTTCAACCTGCATTCTCTTATTAAGACTAACTACAACATTTCCCCCTGCTCATGACCCCTTCTCTTCATTACTGTCCTTTCTGATCAGACAGAGAAATTAAACTTCAGAGGAATTACCCAGAAGATAACTAGAGAGAGCTGCTTAATCTTATTCTATCATCTGTCTTAATTAGAGGTCCAGAAACATTCCATAAATGGAGATACTTGGATAGATTTGCAGCTTGGTATTATTGAAACAGGCTTTTGTCATTTCAATGCACGCATTTCCTGTGTAAAACCACAGCACCAGGCACAATTGAGATACACTCCTGAGATATTGGAAAGGCCTTCCTTGGTAACAGCACAGAAATTTAATCACTGTGCCTGAATGTATTCTATTCAAGTGTATAAATTGCCTGAAATCATACCCAAACCTATTCACTCCAAAAGGAAAATGTTGAAGGAACATGGCAAATGCCTTAAAAGGAAAAGGAAAAAACCTTAAGAAGAAAGAGTTTTCTTTTGAAATGATAGTGTTCATACTTTCCTGCATTTATTATCAAAAGAGTTTAATCTTTGTTTGTTAACATAAACATATTGTTTGTGATTATTTACCATGGCTTGCTGCTGTTGCATTTCTATGTTTTGGGGGAAATTCACTTTGTGTTTTAGATTGCATATCTTTAGGAGAAGAAGGGGGGGGAGTAGGTTCTTTTCCTTCTCCCCGACCTGTTTTTCCCCTTGAATAGCTGACAAAGGGTCCAAACTGCACAGGAAATTTGGGATACATCAGCCACCATACAGAATTGGAGCGGGGAATCTTTGGAATGTAGTTTACATAAAATGCCAGTCAAGCATTGCTAAAGAAATGCCTACTTTTGTTTTAACCTGTTTGTTTACATTTACATTCTGCTTCTCTTCCATCATGTAATCTAAGGCAGCAGACATGTAGTTCCCAGGCAGACGTATGCATAGAATTCAAAGGATCTGCCAAGGGAGAGAGGGGAAGACATTGAGATCCCAGCAACAGTGAGGGCCACTGCTACGGATAGGATTTACAGGTCGCACAACATATCAGGATAAATGTTTTAGTTTCCTGGTTTCCAGAGTGCATAGAATAATTGAAAATAAATTGCAAAGGCAGTGAATAGATGCTAAAGGGTGGTTTCTGCCAGACCTCCTGGCAGAAGAGTTGCTATTGCTTACTGTGAGGGCAAGTGGAAGGGGCAAGTCAGCAAGGTTGCACTGTGCAATCAAATGAGTAGGAGCACTGTACTTGTCCCACCGGTGCATTTGCACAGTGCTGACCTCCCTACCACTTTACCCATCCTCCCTCCCTATAAACAGACACAGCAGCAAGCCACCTGCCAGGAGGTCTACTGAATATACATACAGGTGGGATCTATATAAACATAAAAAATGTTTTGAAAACTATATTGAATTTGCCATAGCTCACCATCACTATCTAGTGTCACATTGTGTATTGCACTTTACAACAACTTAAAATGTTTTATTTGCAGATGTATAGCTGAGTCCACACACTATTCAGTCATGTTCCGGCAAGCAGAAGTGTAAGGAGCTTAAACAAATAATACAAATCAATGCTAGAGTTTTACAAAAGGAGTCAAGATCTGTGGGGAGTGGAAGGAAGGGACATATGTTCCATGTTTGTACCCAGCCCCCCCCCCAATGGTTTGGTACTGGTTATAACACTCTCAATAACGTTAGCAATACATTTCCTACTATGGCGACTGGAACAGAACCATGCCCAAATCTATCTTTGCATACATTTTGCAAGCTATGATACACTAGGCCATGCATTTGTCAGAAAGTATACCTGCCACATGCAATGTCTATTGATTGAATTGGTCTGACAGTGGGTTGACAAGTTATGTGTAGTGCTGAGTGACAAGCCTCTGCAAATCATCAAAGTGAAAGGTTGGATTCTGAAAACAGCTTAAACATGACTCATAAGTCAAATGCAATGACTTCGGACATATTATAGTGAAATAGATATCACCCACATTGGTACAGCAGCCAGAAAAAAACAAACAATTTCTTAAATGCATATGAGTCTGTCCATAATGCTCATATAAAACTCTCTACTACTAACCAGCGTGCAATCATTAGGTTAATATT
Source organism: Zootoca vivipara (assembly GCF_965207765.1). Lineage (NCBI taxonomy): Eukaryota > Metazoa > Chordata > Lepidosauria > Squamata > Lacertidae > Zootoca > Zootoca vivipara. Next base: position 65,124,379 of record NC_142587.1, on the reverse strand, counting down.
TTTATTACCATGGGAGATGAAGTAGTGTCTTCTAAGAATCTGTATTTTAACATGCAGAATTTATCCGGAGTTATGGGGGAGTGTAAGGTGAAGTTTGCAGATGACACAAAATTATTTGGGGAGGTGGTTAAAACTCAAGGCAACTTCAAAAAGGATCTCTCTAAACTGAGAAAGCTGACAAATCAACAAATGCAGTTCAATGTAGGTGAGTGAAAACAAAATCCTTATTTCACTATGTTCATTTTTTATATGATCCAGCAGGGATCATCTTCTCTTCCTATGATTATTTCCACTGGTATAGCTAGTTCTGTGAAAATTCAGTGAAGCACCAGCTTGGCTGGAACCAACAGCCATTTAATTGGATTGTTAATCTGGAACTGACAGGCAATTCTTCTGACACCAAATTCAAACCCCCCTCTAGATTTGGTCTCAGCAGAATTCTCGCTCGGGACAAGTTTCAGTTTACCATTTCGGTTCAGGCAAGTTCCTCCTCAGCTTTATTTTTGATGAAAACTTTAGGAAATTAGTTTTGAAGCAGACAGAAAGAACAAGCTGGCAGGTATTTGATTAGATCTGGGAAAGCTACATTTTTTGTGCTTTGAAGCTGGTTTCTTGATTCTCTAAAGAATAATTTTATGTAGGCATTTAAATATTCTTCACGGGGGAAAATCTCATGTTTTTGTTATAACAACACATAATCTTCTCCATCTTTTGGAATATACAGTTAAAGATGATCCTGACTTTTAATTTATAGGAGTTCCTTCTCATTAGAAAAAAAAAGTGATTGAACATTTGTAATCAGCTCAGGCCATTTAATCTGACAAAGTATATATGCTCTGCCCTTGTTTTTGCTTTCACTTCAAAACAAGTTTAAAAGTTTATGTATTTCCTATCATGGATTATCAATAAAGTCGTAAGATCAACATGAGACCAACACTTAAGCACTTCTTTTCAAGCACTGGAAGCAAGGGGTGAATGGCAAACAACAATATGCAGGAACATTTGCCATCAGGTCACATGGGATTTCAAGCCCTATCCTTCATTTGAAGCCATAATTAAATGACAATATACCAAAGTGAAGGACAGACAGGAGCAATCAAGAACTGAATACATTTTCATCATGATTTGCATTCCTCTTGTACTTGAGGTTAATCCATGACAATGACAAATAAATTGTAGATTGGTAGCACCCAGATATCCTTTAGAAAGACCTTAGCAAACCTAGTACATTCACAGCATATAACAATCACAGAGGACTTTGATTGCAAATGTTATTTAATGAGAAAGAGAGGCTATATTAAATGTGTTGACTTCTGGCGGTTTGAATCCCCATGATGGGATCAGCTCCCGTTGCTCGGTCCCTGCTCCTGCCAACCTAGCAGTTCGAAAGCACGTCAAAGTGTAAGTAGATAAATAGGTACCACTCCGGCGGGAAGGTAAATGGCGTTTCCATGTGCTGCTCTTGTTTGCCAGAAAGTGGCTTAGTCATGCTGGCCACATGACCTGGAAGCTGTACACCAGCTCCCTCGGCCAGTAAAGCAAGATGAGCGCTGCAACCCCAGAGTCATCAGTGACTGGACCTAATGGTCAGGGGTCTCTTTGCCTCTACCTGTATATACATCCTCTAACAAATTTTCTCTAACTTTTAACCTATTTAGCCCTACTCTGGAAATTTTATGAGGAAAATTTCTCTTCTCTCTATATACAAGAGTAAGAGTCATAAAATCATAAAGTTGGAAGGGGCCCAAGAGTCATCTCCTAAAATATGACCACTGCCCTACAATCCGACAATCATTTTCATCCCATATAGGAATATTACAATAAAAAGATGCAATAGACACCCACAAAAATCTCTTCTTGTTTGTTTCATTGAAATTAGCAGATATTCTGTACAGTATTTATAAAATATCATTTGATTGCTGCTGCTTACAAAAATCTATTTCAGTAAAGCCTGACAATATTTAAGTTCAATAATGTTGAAATAATGAAATGCTGTGTTCCTTAGAGTTATATGTTTAAGAGTCTGTGCATATTTCTAAAAACTGAAAAGCTTTGAGTCCAGACGTCACTCTTTAAGCTCATGTCTGCACTGGTGCAAATTGGCAAAACATATTAGCATTGGATGCCCTTCAAAGACCTTATTTGTGCAATTTGCAGTATATTCTGTACTTTCCCTTCACCTATTTAATCTGCAGGTGTTTATGACCTGGATCAACAAACAAGCAAAGCAAACCGCCCTGAACACTGTTGCTTAAAGAGGTATATTTGGCAGGTCTGTTCTGCTCTACCATTCTACATTAGCTTGTTGAATTCAGAATTTTGCACAGATGTACCCTTTGGTCTAATGCAGCAAGACTGTTTATTTATTTTCTGAATTCATTGAATTCAGAAAATAAATAAGAGTTAAAGGTGTTGAAAAACCAGAAATTCTGTCCGCCCCAATTCCACATGGATTTTCTGAAAGGTGCAATGTCAATATTTGTTAATAACACATTTGGACTCTCAAAATGTATGCCACATGATTTCAGTTATAGTGAGGGATTAAGAAATGCATGTCCACTATTTGGGTGTGGGTGGGATACAGTAATAGTCCTCAATTCTATTTTAAGAATAGAATTGTATTCTATTATATTCTACTGTATACAAAAAGGATATTGGGCAAAGACCTCTAAACAGGTAACGGAATGACCCCTGGCTTAAATAGACTTTGGACACTGCCTTAAATGAGGAAGCCATTCTATGACTGCAAGTTAGTGATAAGATGATTGATCAGCAAAGTATAAAAGAACCTGTCATGCGGGACCTGCTTCTATTAATTATATACATCTGAAAACATGTCAATTGTTATTGATGTCAAAGGCAATACTCTTGGACACAAATAAAAGGCAAAAACATTTCTTTGTGTATTTACAATTGGGTATATCCTATAAAGAGAAAAGGTAGGTCTATATGTGTGAGAGAGCCAGGCGGGGTAGAGATAAAAAAGAGTCAATAATAAAGAAAGCAGTTTTTATAAAAGTCATCAATGAAAATTTAGATTGTGACTTTCACATTATTTTCATCAGGTGGAAAATGTTTAAAAGTTAGAATTTTTTAAAAGTATGTATAGCAGTGGCTCTGAATTGGTAGTCCTTGGCCCCCAGGGGGTCTGTGTAGCTTCACATAACAAAAGCTACCATAGAGATATTAAAATTTCCAAAGTAGGAGGTCCATGGCTTGGCTTTTGAAAAACAGGGGGTCTGTAGTACTTAGCTAGTTGGGAACCACTGGTCTATAGGATTGCTGCTGTTAAAACATAAATCTTGACATCTGAATGAAATGCTCCAATTAATGATTGATTGCTGTTTAAATATTGCAACAGTCGTATGGATAATGATCAAAAAAGTAATTTACAAGCAAATGAGAGATCACATCTTCCTCTACAGCAGCTCCTTCTGCCAAAAAGGCTACCCACTATTTATAAAAAATGCTTTGAGGAAGACATCAAAGAGAACTATGGTTACATTGCATTGATCCCTTACTCACCTGGATATATATATAAACTTTAAGTTGAAATGTTGAAATTATTGTTAAGAAAACAAAATGTTTGAATCTGTATTTTAAATAATGTGATAAAGCACTGGTGCTTTTGATGTCTTTGATAAATTTGTTGTCGGCAAATGTGTGGCATGACATCATTTGACCTGGCCAAGATTGTTGTGGGGCTGTAAATGGGTTTATTTGACAGTCACAAATCAAAGGAAATTCAGTCAGATGGCTTTCCTCCATTAAATGAGTTTGGTGGTCTCAGTCCAATTTATAGCAATCTCGATATGTCAAAGATCAGCACTTCATTTGGTTGGAATAACAGTCTTCTTGACAACCATCAGGGATTCCGGTGAATAAACAAGAATGGAAACATCAAATTACCTTTATTCCAAAAGCAAGTCCTGTCGAGTGGCAGTAGAACAACTTCCTCAAGACACTGGGGACAATCTTGACTCAGGACTCAACACCATTTGTTGCATCCAGACTTCAAGGATGGTGGTCTTTCACCTGCAAGCATAAACATTAAAAACAATTTTGGAATGTAGCATGGTGTATGCATTGTGCAAACAGTACTTTTAAAATCATCTCCTGACTGATTATATATGAGAAGCAAAGGAGGGAGAAAATTTTAGGGGGCAACTCACCTTAGAAGCAAGGCGTCTGGGCTTCTTTTCTGACCTTTTATCACATTTCCACGTTTGTGTGTGTGTGCGTATAAGGTTGTATCAAAGTATCACCAAAACCTTTTTGCATTATCCTAAACCAGTCAAGAAAAGTGCTACATGCATTTTCATAAGGGATTATTAACACATTTGTAAAAAGAAAGTAATTCTCACACTGTTGCATGTGCTCTGGGGCAAAAACCCAACTATATTTAGGTCCTCACGATCACACATATTATATATCTAAGTAAGGTTATCAGAGTAGCATGATCACTGAGAAACTGGCTTTAGTTGTGAAAAGCATTACTTGTGATATAACTGGCTGTAAAACTATCTTCTACTAATAATTTAGGCTTACATCTGAATAGGGCATGCAAAAATCCTTTATGAAAATCAGTCCTTCCTTCTCATAGATTTACACTATTGCTTTTCACTATTGTTTATACAACTTCTCCCATTCTTTTCCTCATTCTCATACTATCTCCCATGCCCTTATTTCAATGATTGAATGTGGCTATATTCCCACAATATTGTGTGGTTGTCTGGCCACCTCTGAATTCCAGATCTGGATGCTACCTTTTAAGTCATACCTGCCAAGTTCCTCTCTGAAAAATAAGGGACCGGACCGGAAGTAGCATACCGGAAGTAGCGCTGCCGCCATTTTGGAACTGGGCGGAGCATGCTCAGAAGTGACTTTTGATGTTGCTGTGCCCAGTTCCAAAATGGCCACCACACCAGAAGTCGCGCTGCAGCCATTTTGGAACTGGGCAGAGCAGCATCAAAAGTTGCTTCTGAGCATGCTCCACCCAGTTCCAAAATGGCCACCGCGCCAGAATAAACCGGGGGGAAACAAAAAAAATCTGTTTTTTCGGCTGGGGACAGCTGGAAAAATGGGGATTTCCCAGGGAATACAGGAGATTTGGCAGCTATGCCTTTTAAGTAGCACATTGAGAAAATGGAGTATTTCCAGAAGAGATCCACCTCATGCTGTTTGAAATCTACATGAAACCACTGAGTGGGTGATCTGGAGTTTGGCAGTACATTGTCAGCAATATGCTGATGACACAATGGTCTACTTCTCCTTTACATCTGCAGGTGTGGCAGTGGATGTGCTGGACCGTTGTCTTGCCTCAGTAATGGACTGGATGAGAACCAATAAACTGAAGCTCAATCCAGATAAGACTTAGGCACTGTGAGTGGGCAGTTCCTTAGACCGGATGGCTGGGAAGTTGCCTACTCTTGATGGGGTTACACTCCCTCTGAATGAATGTGTACATAACTTGGGGTACTTCTGGATCCTTTGCTGTTGCTTGAGGTTCAGGTGGCCTTGGTGGCACGGAGCATCTTCTAACAGCTCTGGCTGTTAAAACACTTAAAACAGAAGCCTCTACTCTATGGTCTCCTTTGTGGTGGTACCACAGTCATAGAATACTCTGTGTTCTTCACACAGCACATGGTAAAACCATGAAATTCACTCCTACAAGGTGGCTTGAATAGCTTTAAAACAGACAAGATGACAGGGAGAATTTGAAACCAATGGGACCAGAGGTTCTTGAAGGATTGGACTAAATATGAGAAATATTTGAAAGACAATTGTAAACAAAAAATTACACTTGTAGGTTTACAAGAAGTTTTGTAAGGAGAACTATATGAAATATTACAGAAAAAGTTAAGAAAGTAAAAATTGGTTATTGTTTTTTAAAGTAATAGTGAATTACAGAATACAAGAAGAAGTTAGGATGATTGGAAATCTTTAGACGTGGCTGAGGAAAGTCCAAAAAGATTGTATAAGACATGAAGGAATGTTAAATGATGTATGGAATGTATGCAAAAACTTAATAAAAATATTTTTATATAAAAAAGAATAGCTTTAAAACAGGATTAGGCAAATGCACGGATGACAATGCTATCAATGGCCTCTAGCCATGCTGCCTATGTTTCAGCTCCTGTGTTAGTTCTGTTTTGCACCTCAGGTGCTTTTTGCTTGGCTGCAACTCTAATAATGCCTCTTGCTTGCCTAGACAGAGGATAAAAAGGAGTGTGTGAAAACTATGGTTGTGCACTGGATCTGGATAAGGCCCAGCCGCTCTGCATGACCCTGGCTGTTGGCAATCCACACTACACCACCGAAAGGCACAGCAACGTGCAGGATCAGATCCTCACAGTGTACTAGTGCACCCCCTCCCAACCATATTTTTAAACTATTTCAACTATATGTTAAAATGTGGTCTTAAAAAACTCTTAATCCTACCCCCAAATTGCTTTGTTGTCAGGGCAGGTGGCCACCAGAGCACTGCATGATGAATTGGTCCAATAAAAGGGCCACAGATTGGGGCCAAAGCACCGATTGTGGAGAGGGTTCATGCTTAACCCTAGTGGAAACTGGCCTACTGTACAGAGGTATAATTTATATTCATTGTTCTGCCCTCTTGTGTCTCTGACCCCACTCATGTCTGCCATGGAGTCCTCATAAGGTTTTCTGGAAGGGAATCAACCATCCGATTGAAAAAGATTCCCTTTCCCTGCCCTGTGGTTTTGAGTCGCAGCCACCCTGTTGTGCCTTGTTTTTAACAAGATTTTGCTACAGAATTTCTCTAGTGGCATTTCACTCTAGACAACTGCTAAGAACAAGCATGACATGAAATGTGTTCTTATATTGTTCCTATAAATGTCCGCTAAGAAATGTTATTTGTTCTTTCCATGTCTGTTAATTAATTGCTGTGATTGAGGTCAGGCTTGCCAGTGATAGGGGGTAAAACCTCCATCTCTCCTGAGTGCAGACTTAAGAAGCTCATTACTACTATGGATCCTTGATTTTGAAGTTTAGTAAAAAGCCACTAATATCCTCACCTCTTCATGTTACTAACCTTTATGCAAGGAAGTGAGGCCTTGACTTGAGTGAAAAAGTCTGCTTCTTGTTACCTCTTTTAATTCATTTGACTCTCTTGCCAGATTATAAATTACAAGTGAGACCTCCGAGTTTCTAATTAATCTCAGGTTCTCTAAGGAATCCAGCAAGTATCGTGTAGCAGTATATGTAACTCTTAACTTCCACTCAAAGCATAGTTAGCAAACACACCCACACATGCACACACACACCAATTAAAAACAAAATGAAATGAAAGAGGTGGGAATTGGGGAGAAAGGTTTGTGTGGCACTCTGCATATTAGTTATTTTCTCTTTATATAGAACTGTGTTTGCCTAATTGCCCAGCTATCATCCAGGACGCATTCAAATAATAAACTATTCAGATAAGTCTTGCCCACTTCATAAGTTTTATGAAATCAAAATGTAAAATAGTTTAACAAAATGCAATTTTTTTCATTGTCTTCAAGTGGAGGGGGTGATATTAATCAATTATTGACATATACCAGAGCAATCTTAACAGAGACCAGGCATGCATGGATTCAATTCCATATCGACATCCTACCATATCTGTCACAGAGGGCGCGTTGCAACTACTCTAGAGTAACGACTCTCCAGACCGTTGCTTTTTCATGCTTTTATTGTGTGCAGGCTATTTACAGTGCTAAAGCTGTACAGGATACATGTTCTTAGTCTGACCCAGAACCCTGGAATGGCGCTTCCTGCGTTTTCTTCCAACATAAGAGTCTGGGCACCCCAAATCTCCTTCCGCTTTTCCTCCTGCGTAATTCCGGAACCGGAGGGAAAAAGGGTCTCCTTTCCATGTTTTCCTTCTCCCCCCTTTTCCCCGCTCTCTCTTCCTCTCTCACGTGCAACAGAGGCTCTGCTATCCTGCCAGAGCCCTGTCTCCCACCTCCTCCTTCCCCACTGGACTCTTCCCCCTCCCCGCTAGCTCCGCTGCTGGTGGAAGAACTGCTCCTCAAGATGGGAGGGGGCTCTCTGTACTGTTTTCCCCTCACAATATCCTATAAACTAGGGAAGAAAATGGGGATGTTTGTTATTATTATTACTTCTGCTGCAGGGACTTTAGGATTAGGTTCCATAGGGGATCCACAGGGCTTGGCCTCCATTGTTCCATCCTCAATCCAGGGAGGACTTCTAGTGGAAATCACCTGGCCATAGCTGCGGTCTCAACCACAACGGAGCCCCCCACAACCCACTCTACAGTACCAGTGAAGACCAGCACAGAGATGACCATGTGCCCAGTCCAACCCACCAGCCTTAGCTGGTTTTTCGTTGCAGCTAAATCCATGTAACTCATCTTCTTGAAAAAAAGAAAGCCAATAGAAAAATCTTGGGAGCTTGTTCAATTATTGCAGTGTCCTCTACCCCCATCCTGCATTGTAAACCAAACCCAAATCAAATATCTGTTTATGTTAGTGTAAATATCAGGATCTAGTGAATGTTGACTAATGGTGACATTAATTTGCAGGCATGGAACTCAGGTGCAAGCCCATTTAATATTTTTTCTACAGCTTTTTTCCTGCACTCTTTATTATTTATAAGGCAATTTTCATCCTACAAACTTCTTTATGAATCTAAGTATGTCTGCCTTTCCTGGAACCTGTGAATGATAGTATGTTAAGGTATACTGACTTGCTTGGGCAGTGATACTACAGATTACCAAGGATTAGATTACAACGTGGGGAACCTGTGGCCCCTCCCCATGTTGTTGGACTACAACTCCTATCCTCCCTGTTCATTAGCATCCTACTGGGTGTTTGGCATCCAATAATATCTGGAGGATCACCCAGCAGAACCTGGGTGTTATGAGGAAGTGGGGCCTTGAAATTGTAATTAATAATAAAATCTCTGTGTAAACAAGCTAAGCGCTCAGATCTTGGCCAGCTCCTTCCCAGAACAGTCATGACGACGGGGGTGCATTTTCTCCCATTATATTCACAACTCTTCTACAGCAGGATTTTCCAAACTTGGATCTCCAGCTGTTTTTGGACTATAATTCCCATCATCCCTGACCACTTGGTTCTACTAGCTACGGATGATGGAAGATGTAGTCCAAAAACAGCTGGAGACCCAAGTTTTATTATTTTCATGCTATTTTTATTAAGACTTTCCTTTGGGATATTGTATTATGTGTTGAAAGTGATTAGGCAAAAAAAAGTGTTGCAGAAGGGTCAGTAATGCTAGTATTTTCTATTTCATACAAATCTCGAAAGGCAAGACAATTTCCAAATACTATCACCCAAAAGCATACAAACAAATGACATTATTAGAACCATACTATTAATCTATTGCATGCCCCCACCCCATTGAAACATCTATGCCACATTTTTAAAACATGCATCTTGCTTGTTTAAATATGCTGGGGGGGGGGAGGTGTTCTTCCTGAAAAAAGCAAATGCAATGTAATGCTTTACTGATGATAGCAATCTAACCACACACATTTATTGAAAAGGATGTTTAAAAATAATCAGCAGAAGTGGAGACATTTAACTAAAGTGATTAAAGGTGCAGGATGATTTCCCAGGTGAAGAACCATTTCGCATACACTAGTGAAATGCTGCTAGCCTGAATTGTTTAATAGTTTTCACTTTTTTAAAAAAAGGGGGGGAGAAAACCCCACAATGACTGAATAAAATACATTTTGTAAATTGCAAGCTAGGATACATCTGTAATGATGAAATTAAGTCTCAGCAGCTATAAACCAATTCACAGGTCATTGCACATAGAGAATGCTATTTAATACTGCAGAGCTTCAGAACTAATATCTCCCAAACAATTCTGTACTTGTTCCCTGTTTGATGCCAACATAGACTCATTCCCAGCAGTTTCCTACATTGTCAGCATGATAAACTGCAGCACAAGCTTGTGAATGTATTGCAATGGATTCTGCTCATGAGTTGGAGGGGGGATCCGCCAACTCCAGCATCACCAACATGGCAAAACTAGCAATCTCTTCAATTTGGTATGTTTATAGTTTCATCAACAATGGAATATATGCTCATTTTCTTTTATTTTTAGGATGAAAATGGAGCACTTGAAAGGTTGGCCACCTTTTTGTGACTTTTTGGCTGCTCATACCTAACAAAGGGATTGTCCTACCATGGATTTAGATATTTAGATTATTTTCCCACCCCCTGGGCATGGTATGAGGAAGGGCAGTTGACACAACTGTTCCTTAGCATGCTTTCAATTGCTACAGAAACCGATTGGCTCCCTGTATTCTGGGGAACTAAAGGTAATGAAGCATGCTGGAGGAATACTAGCAAGCAAGTGGCACAAATCTCGCTCTGAGGTCAACCCAACACTGTTCAGTGCATCTAATTGTGTCCACCATGTGACAGTGCAGGCAAAGAAGATACACATCACCACTTGCCTTGCATTCTCAAGCAACCAGTCAACTGAGGTCTTTCAGGTGATTCAGAGGCTTCTGGTTCCCATTGTAGGGGAAGGACAACCTGAAGCCCTTAAAGACCTGCTGTAACCAACTGTTGGCTGATGATACTGACATGCAGCTTGATGGTGTTGATCAGAAACTTGATGCGCTATATCCGACAATAAGTCCCCTTGTTCCCTGCCCCCCTTGACTTATTAAATCTAATACAAGATGTTTGACTCATTGGGTTCAAAGTATGGTTAATGCTTCATTCCATGCAAGGGTGATCCCCATTGCTTTGAAAGAGGCAGTAGTATGGTAAAGAAGTCTGCTCCGGACCCATTGGGCAGTTGCAAACACTCCCTTTTTAGGGAAAGTGGTGGAGAGGGTTGTTTTGGGGTGACTTCAGGCATTATTGGATTAAAAGGGATTATCTGACTCCATTCCAATATGGGTTCAGGCCTTATTGTGGGGACAAATCAGTCCTGGTCATCCTGAAGGATGTACTTTTTCAAGATCAGTACAAATGGAGTGTAACCTTGCTGCTTCTCCCAATCTCTCTGAGGCTTTTGATAGCATTGGTCATTATATCCTTGTGGACCAACTCCATGGAACGTATATCAGGGACACTATGTTAAAGTGGCTCTGGACCTATGTATAAGACTGAGTCTTGGGAATAGCATGTGAAACTCTCACTTACCATGCTCCATGCCCTCCTCAAGTTCTTCTGCCTGGTTGAAATGTGTCAAACAGTGACAATGCCTCTTGCTTGAAAGATGGAGGGTGGTGTAGAAAGAAAACTCTGGTTTTTGTCTAGCTATAATATAGCCTACTGCCCAAATTAAAGTTTCACATGTTTTCCTGCCCACTTTTGCACCCACCACTATAACGTGGCTCCAGGAAGGAGTTGAAAAGATTTCCCTAGTGCCACTTTGTTGGTGTAGCTAAGTGTATCAGTATCCCCCCCCCAATTATTTCTTCCTTTTATGACAGCTATTGATATATTTTACTCCTAGTTGCATGTGTATTGACTTCTGCTTTTGTGTCCATGACAATGCAGTATACATTGCAGAAGTGAATGAATCACTCAGGGAAGTTGGCAGCTTTCCACAGAACATGACCTATTTCATATAAAACAACTGTGGCAATTAAACACAGAGTATCACCTCTGTACTTGCTGTTAAGCGGATGCCAGATCATTTGAGTGCCTCCGCTCAAGTGAAAAGCTCTCAGGTTGTACTCCATGACATCCTTTTCACTCAATATGCTAAGGATTAATTAAGATGAGAGAATGGAGAAGTCCCAAGCCCTTACACTGCACTGTTTCAAATTCTTACTGTTTGAAGAGCATGTGCATGGATCCAGCCATCATACGTCACTGCTGTCTGGAAATGTCCTGATTTAGCTGTTCCTTCTTTTGCTTTCCTCCTACCTCTTACTTTCTTTGGTCTGCCCATTAAGCTATCCTATAGCTCTCTCTATAAACATGCTGTGCCAAGAGTAAACTACAAATCACTGCCAATTGGTTCCCTTCTTATTCCAAGTAAACAGCAAGCACAGCTGCCCAAATTAAGGAAGAGAAAGCACCTTTCTGCATTTAATGTTAGCATTAATAATACACTGATCCTTAAAGTACAACCCTACTGAATATCCTACTGAGCTTAATGGGAATTTATTCCCAGGTCAGTATATATAGCCTGCAGCAGAAGAGGCCTAATAAGTAGAGATGAAAAATGAATATTGTGAGGATGTTAAAAATGTGGAAAATAAATTACAAAAACTGTTATATAAAAAAAGAAATAATAATGTAGGTATGCATTCAAATCCACATCCATTCTCTTGGACAGTCATCATTTTGGATACATTCTTTAGGAGCTCTTCACAATCACAATATTTTCGGGCTATGGGATTGTACCATTTGAATTACTAAAAATGTGGCTACTTTGCTATCAATCCCCGATTCTAGATCATGCATGCATGGGCAAGTTAAATAACCCTGGATCATCATTAGTTTTATTGTTCATTGTTCGTAATAAGGTTATCAGCAGTCACCTGCAAATCCTCAAATCTTGGGGAACACATCATTGTCAAACACACCATTCAGATTGCGTTGGTGACAGGGAAGGGGGAATCATTATAGCCACCCTGAAGGTTCAGTTAAATGCTTAATGCAAGTGTCTTGTAAATGGAATGCAAACAATTTGCTAATAACAAACATGATACAGCTCAAGTGATTGCTCACGTATTTCTGCCACAGCCAGTTGCATATACTATCTTTAAAGAGAGAGAGAGAGAGAGAGAGAGAGAAGGTAACTGCAAGTAGTTCAAATCATATAGCAATCACCAGAGCTGATTAAAATTTAGTCAATTTCCAAATCTATAAGGATAAGGCTACTGGTGGCTATTGAGAACATGATTATGTTCTTCACTGTTGGAGACAGTATGCCCTTGAATGCCAGTTGCTGGAAATCACAAGCAGGGTGAGTGCTGTAGTGCTCAGGTCCTGCTTTTAGGTGTCTCATTGGCACCTGGTTGGCCACTGTGAGAACTGGGGGCTGGACTAATTGGGCCACTGGCCTGATCCAGCAGGCTCTTCCTATGTTCTCATATATTCTTCATAATCTAATGAAATGCTGGAACGAACACCTGAATATGTAGAGTGAATAATCTCTCTATCTGAAAATATCCTCATGTACCAAAATGTGATTAATCTCATATTCCAGCTCTCTTTCATATCAAACATATTTGTCTCTGTTGCAGCAATCTATTTAATTCTTATCACAAAGAGGTAGCTCTGTTTTAAAGCTGCTAAATCAGTAGTATTGCTAATATTGCTTCTGGCAGAAAGTCAGAGTGTTACTGATGGGAAGAAAACAAAAGGTGTGTGTAATATCATGTTGTTCAGCTGTACTCTCTACTGTTCTGTCTTGTTCCAATGACAGTTTACTGGTTTACGCATCAACTGAGCATTGATGGCCCAGGAGAGCACTACTGAGGCAAGGACTTGAAAAAAAACATAAACATTTCATTTGCATAGAAATGTTAGTTGCATTCTGTTCAAGGAGTGTGTGTGTTTATTAATTGACATTGGTAAATGTATGGGCATCTTTTTTTTAAAATATAACTTTTATTTCAGAATTTTTAAAATTACATATTAAAAGAACAAGAAAAAAATAAATACAGAGAAAAAAAACCAACAAAAAATCACAAAAAGAAAGGAAAAAGAAAAAAAAGAGGGGGGATTCAATACTCCCTCCTTCACGAATTTACATAAATCATAACTTGTTCTAATCATGCGTACAGAGCCAATACTTCCACACATACAAAAATATACTAATCAAATCATAATAACCAAGGATATATATATATATATATATATATATATATATATATATATATATATATGTACCTGTATATATATATATATATATACTAAATCAAAGTTCCAAACATTCACCACCTAGTTCATACAGCAATTATTAAACATAATTTATAAGGCATAAACACAAAACGAAAAGAATAATAAAAAATACCAGCAAAAATAATAATACAAAAGATAAGAATGCAAAAAAAAGAAAAGAAAAGAAAAAAGAAAAATGTAGAAGTACTTCCGATTGTCTGTCCACTGTTGTCTTACAGTATACTCTTCCTCTTACTTGTTACATTCCCACTTTCCTTTCCGGCTAATTCCGGATGGTTTTCCCTTACTTTAACCTAACATATATTATCTCTTTGTACGGATCTTAATTTAAACATATCACCAATTCGGAATTTAATCCCTCTTTTATTAAATAATCATCTAATAATTTCCACTCGCTTTGGATTTTTTGTTTCGGGGTATTTCTTATATACGCTGTCATCTTTGCTAAATTCATATACTCTATTACTTTGTTTTGCCACTCACAAACCGTCGGTGTCTCCTCTCTTTTCCATCTCTGTGCTATGAGGGTCCTTGCTGCTACCACCGCGTATAATAAAATATTCCTTCTATCCTTGGGTATGTCTTTGGGAACCATACTCAGTAAGAACAGCTCTGGGGATTTCCCAAATGTACACTTTAACATCCTCTTTAACTTCTCATAGATTATGTTCCAGAACCTTTGTATTTTTTTACACTGCCACCAACAATGCATGTACGTTCCAATTTGTTTGTGGCATTTCCAACACTTATTTGAACCTTCTTTATATATCTTCCTTAATTTCTCTGGTGTCAGGTGCCACCTATATACCATCTTCATTGTGTTCTCCTTAATTGCTGTGCAAGCTGTAAATCTTATACTTTCTATCCACAAATTCTCCCATTTTATACACTCAATAGTCCTACCGAAATCTTGTGCCCATTTTACCATAACATCTTTAACTAATTCGTCCTTTAGATTCCACTCCAACAAAAATTTGTATATTGCTGCCAATTGTTTCCCCTCATTTTCAATTAACAATTCTTGTAATTTTGATTTATTTTTCTGAAAACCGACTTCCCTATGCTTCCTAAATAAACTTTGTATTTGAGTATATTGTAACCAGCTTGCACAGTAATTTTTCACCTCCTCATATGGTGTCAATGTGTACTGCTTGTCTACCTCCTTTATCAGGTCCTGGTACGTTAGCCACATTTCCTTATTTCTTCCTCCCTCCCCCCCCCCCGGGCCGTTATTTCAAAGGGTGATGCCCACCACGGTGTCTTTGGTTCTAATAATTTCCTAAATTCCAACCATATCCTGAATATCGAATTTTTAATTACGTGGTCAGTGAATTCCTTATATATCTTTTCATTTTCTTGCAGAAGGTATGCATGCCACCCAAGAGAATTTCTAAATCCCTCCAGATCTAAAATTTCCCTATTGTCTAACACAATCCATTCTTTTAACCAGCACAAATTTGCCGCTGCATAATATAATTTTAAATCCGGTACACCCCAACCTCCCCTCTCCTTGCTATCCGTTAATAATTTGAACTGTATTCTAGGTTTCTTTTTACCCCAGATAAATCTACTTAAAATTCTCTTCCAATTATTAAAAATCTCTAATTTCCCGATAATTGGCAACATCTGAAACAAAAATAAGATTTTTGGCAATATCATCATTTTTATCGTTGAAATTCTTCCCATTATGGATAGGTGTAGATTATCCCATTTCTCTAGATCTTTTTCAATTTCCTTCCACAGCCTTCTGTAATTGTTCTCATACAAATTAACATTATTCTTTGTCACTATTATTCCCAAATATTTTACCTTCTTCGCCACCTCCCAGCCCGTAGCCAATTCTAATTCTTTTGCTTCCTTTTCCCTCAATTTTTTAACAATCATTTTGGTTTTCCCCATATTCACTTTAAATCCTGCTATTTCCCCATAATTTTTTAAATTAAATTTCAATTTACCTACCGAATCTGCTGGGTCCTCCATTATTATTATTAAGATGTCGTCCGCAAAGGCCTTAAGTTTGATCTCACTCTTCCTGACTCTCAACCCTTTAATATTTTTGTCTTCTTTTATCTCCTTAATTAAACATTCTATTGATAGAATAAATAGGAGAGGGGACAATGGACATCCCTGCCTCGTACCTTTTTTAATCTCGAATTCCTCTGTGGCTTCGCCATTTATTAACAATTTAGCTGATTGCTCTTTATATATCGCATTGATTCCCCTTAGAAAATTTCCCTCAATCCCAATCTCTTCCATTGTTTTCTTCATGAATTTCCAAATCAGATTATCAAACGCTTTCTCAGCGTCGAGGAAAACAAAGGCTACTTTTTGGCTCGGGTGCCAGTCGAGGAACTCGATCGCATCTAGGAGAATTCTCATATTATTATGCATCTTACGCTTGGGCAAAAATCCTTGCTGATCTTTGCCCAATATCCTATTTAATACTTTCTTTAATCTATTTGCAAGGATCAGCGCAAAAATTTTGTAATCCGAATTTAAAAGGGATATAGGTCTAAAATTTCCCACCTCCTCCTTTTTATTATTTTCCTTTGGGATCAAAACAATGAAAGCTTCTTGCCAGGAGTTGGGAAAAACTCCCCTTTCCAAAATCTCATTAGCCAATTTTTGATATATTTCTAATATTTCATCTTTAAAAATTTTATAATGTTGATTTACTAAACCGTCTGTCCCGGGCGACTTTCCTTGTTTTAATTTATTTATTGCCTCTAATATTTCCTCTTTTAATATTGGGGTATTTAATTCTCTTCTCTCTTCATCTTTTATTTTGGTCAAATTCAATTTCCTAAAATACTTATTCAGTTTCTCCTCACTTATATTCTCCTCTTTATATAGATGTTTATAATAATTTAGAAAACACTTCTGAATATCCTCCCTTTTTGTCCAAATTTTCTCCCCCTCCCTGATACTTGTAATTAGGCTACTTTCCTGTTTTTTCCTCAATTGCCATGCTAACAAACGTCCGGCTTTCCCTCCCAATTCAAACTGTCTTTGTTTTGCCCATTTTATCTTTTTTTCAATTTCATTCCCTATCACCATTGACAGACTATTTTGTAAAATTTTGATCTGATTTACTATTTTTAAATCTTTTGGATTTTTTCCTAATTCCTTCTCCTTCTCTTCTATTTCCTTTTCTATTTTTTTTAATTTTTTCCCTCCTCTCTCTATTAATTCTACTTTTTTGTTGAATATAAATGCCTCTCACGAAAGCTTTACTCGCCTCCCAGACTGTTGTTATATTCGAGCCCTCTCTCATATTCACTTGAAAGAATTCCATCAATAACTTTTTCACCTTTGCGACGAACCCCTCATCATTTAATATCCCTTCATCCATTCGCCACCTACCTTTCCTACCTTCTTTCTCTTTCAAATTTACCATTACCGGGTTATGGTCACTTATTGATTTTGGTAAAATTTCGCTATTTGTCACTTTTAACATCAGATTTGCGGATAGCCACACCATATCTAGTCTGGCTGCCGACTTATGGAGATCTGAGTAATGAGAGAACTTCTTTTCCTTGGGGTTTCTTATTCTCCAACCATCTTTTAGTTCGTATTCCTCTATTAAATCTCTAAACTCTTTTGGTAGTTCTCCACTACTCTTTCTCTCTTTATTAGTTCTATCCATTTCTGCATTCCAGACCCCATTAAAATCTCCCGTTAAGATGATTTCCTCCCCTTCTATTACCTTACTCATCTGATCTCTCAACTTTCTAAAAAAGCCAGATTTACCTCCATTGGGTGCATAGATGTTAATTACTGTCACATTACCTCCTGGTAAGTGTAGCCTTGTACCCACCATTCTTCCTTCTCCGTCCTGGAGGATCTTTTCTGTCTTAATGTTTTTCTTTACATAGGTGGCTACACCCCTCTTCTTTCTCTCATCCAACGATGTGTATACCTCGCCCAACCTTTTGTTTTCTAAAACTCTCTTATGTCTATTTGCTACATGTGTTTCTTGGAGGCAGATCACATCCCAGGCACCTTTCTTCAGGATGTGCTCTACCTTATTCCTCTTCAGTTTATTATTCAGGCCATTCACATTCCACGAGACCACCTTAAGATTCATCACTTTATAATTTCACTTTAATAACTCAAACCAACCGATAAAGCTCACGCTTTACCCTGCACCTACAATGGAAAATAGATGGATTATACGGAGACTTATGTCAGATCTTGTATATTATTCTGACGGCTTCAGAGCCCGAAACCCCCCCCCCTTAATCGTTTATCAAGAAAAAAAAAGAAGAAAAACAATTAATCCAATCAAAACAAAGAAAAATACATGCAGCCAATTCTTTCCCCCTCCCCCTTTTATTCTTCTACTTGACCTTCTTCAATGTCGCCCTCCTCCCCTCCTATCTCATTCTTAAGTCTTCTGCTGAATTTCTCCGCTTCATCAGCTGATTTTATCGTCTTCCTTCTTTCCTTATAAAAAAAAGTCACACCTTCTGGGTACTCCCAGGTGTACCAAATTCCTCTTCTCCTCAGGACATCTGTCAAGCTTTTATATTTTTGTCTTTTCAATCTAAACCTTTTCGGTATTTCTTTGTAGATGGCTATCACTCTCCCGTCAATTACAAGCTCCTCTTTCTTCTTCCTTTGTAAGATCTTATCCTTCAATAGAGATGAATTCAGATGGAGCATGCAATCTCCTATCATCTTCTTCTTTTTGTCCATCTTTACTCTATAGATTTTATCCACGTCCATCCATAAGTCCTCTTCCTTTACCTTTAGCCACGCCGCCAATTCCTTCACCAATCTTTCTTCAATCTGTTCATTTTGGGCCTCTGGGACACCTCTCACTCGGAGAATCAGGGCCTTCTGCCTCATTTCAATTAATGCCAGCTGGTCCTCTAGTTCTTCACATCTTTTCCTCCAATCTCTTCTGTCATCCTCCTCTTTATTATGAAGTCTTCTCAGTTCTTTTGTCTCTTGCACCACTTTTTTAATAGCCTCCTCCTGTTTATTCACTTTCTGGTTTGTCTCTTTTATTGCTTTATCCAGCTCTTTGTTTTTGGTGCTTAGTTCTGTTATTTGTCCAGACATATCCGCAATCATTTTGGAGTTTTGTTCTATTTTAGACTCTACAGTCTCTATTTTGGACTCAACGGCATCTAGTTTGTCACTCAGAGATTTATTCATCTCCGTAATGAGTTCTTTGATGTCTAATAGGGCGTCATTATCTGGAGATGATGATTGTCTCCTGGCTTGATTTGCTGATGCCGATGTTGCTTGCGTTTTATTTTTATTCATATTGTCAGACTTAAGGATTACTATTTCATAGATGTCCCGTTTCTCTCTCACTGGGAGTTCCCCACTGTTAGGCTGTTATCACATTAATTCCTCTCTCCATGCAAAGAGTGAACTCCCCTTCTTGTCTTTGATTTCTTTTCTCCAACTGCTTGCCTTTTAAAATACAAGTTTAAAGACTCTCAGTTTCATTGGGGGGTAAATATTCCTCCCCGCCTCCAGATGTCGCTCTCTGCCACTAATCTTCACTCCTCAGTTCCTTCTTTACTATAGAAGTGGGCACTTCGTCACTCAATTGTCCATCATTACACTACTCACTTCCTTAAAGAAGGGGGAAGTCCATAGGCTGCATGAGTCTGCTAAAATCCGTCCTCCATCTTTTAATATTCTCTGCCCTCCTAGCTCCGTTCCAAAGTTCGGGAAGTAAAATAAGGATTCCTCCCTTCCTCCACACACCAATCAGTCTTACTTTCGATCAACTTCCTCCTCTTTGTCTCGTCTCTTTCGCCTCCCGCTCGCCTGCCGCCTCCACTAAATTGTGCCGGCGTGGGCTTGTTTCAGGCTTTCCGTTAAAATTATCACAACTTGGTAGCAACTTGGTGAATGCTTCCCCCAATTAAGAATCTTAAATGTCCGTGCAAAGTCGCGCCTTTACAAGTTTCTTCCCCAGTGGGAGCACGGCAACCCTCCGACCTTCCTTCTCTCTTACCGCCTCGCTCTTTCTCTCCTCTCCTCTCCTCCCACCTTCACGCCTCACCTTCGATCGTCGTTGGCGGTTTTCTTATAATCTTAGGTCGGAGTGCCTCAGCGCTTGCTGAACGGGAGTTCAAAAGGGAGCGTCTTGCCAAAGAGCCGCTAGTAAGTTTGCGCTTGGCTCCTCTCCTCCCCCCTTCCACCGTATTTCAGTGCCGGGGAGCGGAGTTCTGCCTCTCGCGCCGCTTTTTCCTATTTCACGATAGCCCCGTGCTATCGCTGAAGCTGGGGGGGGGAATTGACGCTGCCCCCCCTCTCGCTTAGCTCTTGGCCGCTTGGATTTCTACGGTCACGGAGCTCTTTCCAAGCGTGTCTCTCCGCCAGCGCGCCTCGACCGGAAGCCCCTTGGATACATTCTTTAGGAGCTCTTCACAATCACAATATTTTTGGGCTATGGGATTGTACCATTTGAATTACTAAAAATGTGGCTACTTTGCTATCAATCCCCGATTCCAGATCATGCATGCATGGGCAAGTTAAATAACCCTGGATCATCATTAGTTTTATTGTTCATTGTTCATAATAAGGTTATCAGCAGTCACCTGCAAATCCTCAAATCTTGGGGAACACATCACTGTCAAACACACCATTCAGATTGCATTGGTGACAGGGAAGGGGGAATCATTATAGCCACCCTGAAGGTTCAGTTAAATGCTTAATGCAAGTGTCTTGTAAATGGAATGCAAACAATTTGCTAATAACAAACATGATACAGCTCAAGTGATTGTTCACGTGAAATAATACTCTCCTACTGTATTTCTGCCACAGCCAGTTGCATATACCAGAGAGAGAGAGAGAGAGAGAGAGAGAGAGAGAGAGAGAGAGAGAGAGAGAGAGAGAAAGGGTAACTGCAAGTAGTTCAAATCATATAGCAATCATCAGAGCTGATTAGAATTTAGTCAATTTCCAAGTCTATAAGGATAAGGCTACTGGTGGCTACTGAGAACATCATTATGTTCTGCACTGTTGAAGACAGTATGCCCTTGAATGCCAGTTGCTGGAAATCACAAGCAGGGTGAGTGCTGTAGTGCTCAGGTCCTGCTTTTAGGTGTCTCATTGGCACCTGGTTGGCCACTGTGAGAACTGGGGGCTGGACTAATTGGGCCACTGGCCTGATCCAGCAGGCTCTTCCTATGTTCTCATATATTCTTCATAATCTAATGAAATGCTGGAACGAACACCTGAATATGTAGAGTGAATAATCTCTCTATCTGAAAATATCCTCATGTACCAAAATGTGATTAATCTCATATTCCAGCTCTCTTTCATATCAAACATATTCGTCTCTGTTGCAGCAATCTATTTAATTCTTATCACAAAGAGGTAGCTCTGTTTTAAAGCTGCTAAATCAGTAGTATTGCTGATATTGCTTCTGGCAGAAAGTCAGAGTGTTACTGATGGGAAGAAAACAAAAGGTGTGTGTAATATCATGTTGTTCAGCTGTACTCTCTACTGTTCTGTCTTGTTCCAATGACAGTTTACTGGTTTACGCATCAACTGAGCATTGATGGCCCAGGAGAGCACTACTGAGGCAAGGACTTGAAAAAAAACATAAACATTTCATTTGCATAGAAATGTTAGTTGCATTCTGTTCAAGGAGTGTGTGTGTTTATTAATTGACATTGGTAAATGTATGGGCATCTTGATACCGTTGCCCTTTAGCAAAGAAGAATAGAAGGATGCCCCATCATTATGTCTATAAAGAGACAGATTGCAATAATCTCTTTGTGAGCAGTGGCATTCAATTAAACATTTCAATCACAGGTTGGGACGGTGGCCTGACCATTCCTTCCATCAGGACATTTAATAGCTAATACTCTGGAATTGGGGATGGTTCATCAGTGGGTTACAAGATGACTTCCTGATATGTGATATGAGTGACTAATATACCTGAGCCTGGGTAAGATAAAAACCCTTCCATCTGAAGTAAGATTAGTTTGTGAGGAAACAGTGGCTGGCAGATAATTTGAAATTGATAGAAAAAGAACTGAGAGTTCATGCAGTGTATGTAAGTACATGCAAATGTATTTGGGGTGTGCATTGGTTCTGTGTACCCCAAATAAAAAGGTGAATCAGGGTGATTTGGAGCAGACTCTCATGTTCCTGACTTGGATTATAAAATTCAGAGAACATATTTTCTCCCTCTCTCATAATATTAGAAGTTGAGATCATCCAATGAAGCTGAAAGAAGGTTCGTGAAAAACAAACAAAAATATTTTTTCACACAGTGCATAGTTAAACTATGTAGTTTGTTCCTATAAGAGGCCATAGGATGGTTTAAAAGTAGATGAGGCAAATTTATGCAAGATTAGCTATTAGCTACAATGGCTATGTTCTACCTCCAGGTTCAGAGGCAATATGTCTCTGAATACCAGTTACTGGCTGGGAATCACAGGTCAAGAGAGTGCTGTGAGCTCAGAATCTGCATGTAGGCTTCCCCTGGATATCTCACTAGCTCATGTGAGAACAGAATGCTGGACTAGTTGGGCCTTTTGTCTTATGTTACTAAGAACATAAACTTTATTTATGTTAAATAAAAAAATTCCTTCAGTAGCACCTTAAAGACCAACTAAGTTTTTATTTTGGTATGAGCTTTCGTGTGCATGCACACTTCTTCAGATACAGTGAAATGGAAGTTTCCAGGCACTTATGTAGAGAAGGGGTGGGGAGGGGTGGGGATGGGGAGGGGGGATCACTCAGAAGGGTGGTGGAAATGGGTGATTGACTGACTGATAGCTGTTGATGACCGCAAACGACTGCAAATGGTTTTGCATGAAAAAGCAAGGGTTGAGATGGCTGAAGATCGCTTATCATGTATAATGAGATAAGAACCCGATATCTCTGTTCAAACCAGGTCCCTCCATGGTTTTGAGCTTGGTGATAAGTTGCAATTCAGCAACTTCTCTTTCCAGTCTATTTCTGAAATTCTTTTGTAGTAAGACAGCTACTTTGAGATCTTGTATAGAATGTCCTGGGAGATTGAAGTGTTCTCCTACTGGTTTTTCTGTCTTCTGGTTCCTGATGTCAGATTTATGTCCATTTATCCTTTGGCGTAGGGTTTGGCCTGTTTGTCCAATATAGAGAGCTGAAGGGCACTGTTGGCATTTGATGGCATACACAATGTTAGAGGATGAGCAATTAAATAGTCCTGAGATGGTATGTTGGATGTTGTTGGGGCCAGTAATGGTGTTGTCTGGGTGTATGTGGCAGCAAAGTTGGCATCTGGGTTTATTGCAGGCTCTGGTACCAGTGTCCATGTTAAGTCTGGTGGTTGTATTATTGTGGGTGAGGAGTTGTTTAAGATTGGGTGGCTGTCTGTAGGCAATGAAAGGTCTTCCTCCCAGAGCTTGAGAAAGGGAGCGGTCATTGTCCAGGAGAGGCTGTAGATCTCTGATGATGCGTTGTACTGTTTTAGCTTGGGAGCTGTATGTGATGACTAGTGGTGTTCTGTTATTTTCTGTTATTTATTTATGTTCTTATTAACACAGCCAGTTTATCCTCACAAACAGCCGTGTGAGGTAAGTTAAGCTGAGAAAGTTTGACTCCCTGGACATCACCCAAGTGAGGCTCATGGCTGAGTGGGCCTTTGAACCAGGATCTCCCCAGACCTTGTCTGACAATGTACCCAATCATCATGCTACTTAGTGGGTCTGCTTCCTTGCCAGAGGGTTCTTTGCCCCAATGTACACACAACTTGTGTATCTGGGGATAAAGAAGACATCACACAAATGCTGTAGGTTTCCAATGCTCCCTTCATTAAAAGGAAACCAAACCTACCTAGAGTTCACTCTGCAACTCAAGAAAGTGAAATGATTTTAGCGTTCAAAACTTTTAATCTAATTTGAAAGACTACAGTACTGCATGATGTATGCCACCCTACTGGGATGACTAGGAGGTGGCATGCTTCAGAGAGAAACAGCTAACAATAAATACCATCTTGAGTATCACACAATATATTATTATATACACTTATGATTGACTGCTACAAGCAGCAAGCACAGTTTCTCACCAGCTCTCCTAGCTGGTGCATAAGCAAAGCTGCCATTAAATTGTGCCTCAAGCAAAATAGGAGCGAAATTTGGAGGTCCCTGCTTGGATAAAACAGTCAGAAAGTTCTCAGAGAAGCTAAAAGAGTTTTGATAAGAGGAGCAGCGTCATCCCTTATACTCATTATCAGTATTGGGATCTGTTCCATAGTGTTCAGCTAACCCCCAGGGAGGGGGGTTTTATGAGGGGAGTTGCAAAATAGGGCTACAATATTTGCTCTTCAGAGTGCAGGCAAGAGGCTTTCACTCTGATTTATATTTTATCTCTGTTGGAAACACAGACAACTGATTTATACTGAGCCAGACCCATTGCCACATGTAGCTCAGTACTGCCTACTCTGAATGACGGTGGTTCTCCGGGACTTCAAACAGTCCTATCTGGAGATGCTAGCAATTGAAGCTGGTACCTTCTGAGTAGAATGCAGATGTTCTACAACTGAGTATAGCCTTTCCTGTTATGCCATCACATAGCCAAATATGGCATCAGTAAACCACTCAGAGTGAAGGCAATACTTTTTGCCCCTCACTCTCATGTTTAGCTTCATGACATGGTGACATAGCGTATCTGTTTGACTGTATGACAATGTGAATTCATCATGTGAAATACATGCTCTCTAGCTACATGTGGAATACATGATCTCTTAAGCCTACTTAAATGAAAATAGTTACACATTAGGAAAGGAAGTCGGTGAAAAGGTTGAGCAGAAAAAATATATTTGATGAAAAGGTTGAGCAGAAAAAGATTTTCATGAAATTATCTTTCCCTTCAAACTCACTTTCCATCACTACCACCACAGCTCTACTTTTCTAAGTGTGCCCTTATGAAAATGTCTCAAATGAGTATAAAGTATATATCTAATTTCAGATAGGATTGTTAATGAATCATTCTGATTCTATGCTAGAAAAAGCATGTAGAAACCGAATCAATCAACAATACATTATAGAAGCTGTAAGAGGAGCTATAGAGCATAACGTCCCAAGACACTTTCTTGGAAGAATGAGTACACAGTTTTATTTTGAAATGCTCAGGGACCTATTTTACACTCCTTTGGTGCTTGTAAATTTCATTAGTGCCACTTAGAGACATTGGTGCATCTGGAAAGCAGCATGAGAGAGAAGCATTACAATGTTTTACCCAAAAGAGGTTAAATTTACAGAGTGCTGGGAAGCTAAACCAATAGCTACTATACTAATTCCTGAGATAGATAAAAGAAAGATCCCTAAGAATTCAGTAAATGCCAGAGAATGTCAAACACTAAAATAAGAGGGTTTGTGTGTGTGTGTGTGTGTTTTTTAAAAAAAGGTAAGATAGCATTTTCTAGAAGGACGTTTGTGAAGATCAATTAACATCCAAGTTGTTGGGGAAGCTTAGACTTATCTGTGATGCTACTTAACAACATAGAAAGAGCCTGCTGGATCAGGAAATGTGATCAGCAAACTTTGCTTGGCCTTCTCATTATTGATCGTAGAATGATAGAATGGTAGGACCCTGAGGTTTGTTTAGTTCAACCCCCCTACAATGCAAGAATCTCAACTAAACCATCCAGGACAGATGGCCATCCAACCTCTGCTTTAAAAATGTCCAAGGAAGGAGAGTCCGCCACCTTCTGATGGTGTCGAACAGCTCTTACCCACTGGTGGAGGAAGAGGAGTGGGGGGGATCACACTGCCCCCGGCAGCGCGCTCCCAGTGGGGTGCCATCATGGCTGCCCTCACCATGCCCCTACAGGCGGTGTGCCACGCCCCCAGGATGCACGCCAGCCCCAGCCCCGCCTGCTCTCTGCCACTGCTCTTACCATCAAAAATTTCTTCCAGATGTTTAGTCAGAATCTCCTTTCTTGTAACTTGAAGCCGTTGGTTGGAGTAGGAGAAAACAAGCTTGTTCCATCTTCCATGACAACTCTTTAGATATTTGAAAATAACTATCACATCTCCTCTCAGTCTCCTCTCTTCCAAGCTAAACATACAAAATTTCCTCAACCATTCATCGGAATTGACAAAATTGGTGTGATACAGATTAAGTCAGGGGTCAGCAAACTTTTTCAGCAGGGGGCCGTTCCACTGTCCCTCAGACTATATTTTGGGGCGGGAAATGAATTCCTATGCCCCACAAATAACCCAGAGATGCATTTTTTTAAAAAGAGCACATTCTACTCATGTAAAAACATGCTGATTCCTGAACCATCCGCGGGCTGGATTTAGAAGGTGATTGGGCCGCATCTGGCCCCTGGGCCTTAGTTTGGGAACCCCTGGATTAAGTGATGCATAACCATATTGATAATAATGGAATCTAAACACGAGTGAGACTTCTAGTCAACTTATCTAGCCTGCATTACACTTTGGAAATAGAGGCCACAAGCATTTTGGGGAGAGGGGTATCCCCCTAAAATGATAAAATGAGTTTGGAAATCTGAAGGATTGAGCCCTCTTTAAATGATCCAACTATCATAATATAAAAATCTCAGGGCTGAACTTTTTCTATAGTCAAAAACAATTTTCAATTATATTATAGAACCTCTGAAAAAATGTCTAGATATCAAAAAAAGAGTTTTGACTGCTGTCCAGCCTAATAGTAAAACTTTTAATGAGTAGCAAAGTGCCCAGTACTCAGAGGCAATACTATACTTTTTTTCCAAGAGAGAGAGAAATTAAAAGTAATTCAAGTGAGATTACACTTGGAGTGGGTGGTGACACATATTAGCCAGGGACAAACTGCAATTTACTGTAACTTTTATAATTCATTACAAAGCATGTGAATTATTTCTCAATGCCTCTTTGGGGCAATGCATTCTTTTCTGCACCCAATCATATAAAATATGAAATATTGCATATTATGATTCTGAAAGTGAAGACTAATATGTATGTATGTATGTATGTATGTATGTATGTATGTATGTATACTATTATTTTCAAACAGTAAACATACTAGTAACATGAGTGTCCAAACAAAATAAAAGCATCCTATTTCATAGTATTATAAACCAGCAGTTTGTTTGTAGGGCATTTTCAAAGGAAATGCAGTTCGGAGGGGGTTAAGTTGATTGTAGTGGTAAAATGGAGAGTAATTAATTAATTGATTAATTAATTAATAGGGAGTGGGTTGTTGCTATAACTTTCTGCCACCTACAGTCCATAGTGGCTATGCTCTCCGTCCATGGTCAGAGGAAGTAATGCTTCTCTGGTTGGCCACTGTGAGAACAGGATGCTGGACTAGATGAGCAATTGACCTAGTCTAGCAGCCTCTTCTTATGTTCTTAACAAATATCAAACCTAGTCTTTCCACTGAATGCCATATTAGCAACCTAAGGGGGCGCAAAAAATAAATCAGGTGATTTACTAGCATAGGGAAAATTAAAGAGTTGCAAATTAATTAAACAGGAATTTGTTTGCATAATAATATTTGGGGGGAAATTAGTTTTGGGATGATGTTCCTATTAGACAATAATAGGTACTTAGTGAAGAAGAGGGAAAGGAAGGTTTTGTGCTGACCTTCACTATGAAGTCCC
This sequence comes from Zootoca vivipara, assembly GCF_965207765.1. Taxonomy (NCBI): domain Eukaryota; kingdom Metazoa; phylum Chordata; class Lepidosauria; order Squamata; family Lacertidae; genus Zootoca; species Zootoca vivipara. The sequence goes on along the minus strand of NC_142587.1, from coordinate 65,096,929 downwards.
AGGTCAGGATTACAACGGTATAAAAAAATGCAATATTAAAATCAGTTAAAACAAACTGTAGTCAAGAAAATAATCTGGGTCCCAAATACATATCTCAGTTTTTATTTTATATTATATTACCCTCATTAGACAGGGTAAGGCTGCTGTCTTAAGAGGCAAAAGCCCCCCAAGCAGCACCCTCACAGGCCCCACTTCCCCCACCGCCTCTGCCAGCTGCAGAGAAGTGCTGCCACCAGTGGCACCACTTTCAGGCAAGATTGTGCACATTTAAGGTGAGATCTCACCCCAAATCAGTGCATCTTTGCTTGAAATCAGTGTCACCTCTTCAGGGTGAAGGGTGGCAGCAGCAGCAGATATGGTGGTGGCAGCAGTGGCAGGCAGCACTTCCCATTTTGCTTCAAGCAGTGAAACAGGACACCCTTCCCCTGCAATATATGGTGCATGTCGAGGTCCCAGTAGTATAAATTTCCAGGGCTGGTTCACATTGGAACCGACAAAAAGCAAATTCTCTAGTATACCTTCCTATCTTCTTAATTGTAAAATGAAAGAGGGGAACATTTTGCAGTGCAATTCTATGCATATATTCTCAGAAGTTAAGTCCTACTGAGTTCAACTCATAGGTAAGTGGGTATAGGATTGCAACCTAAATAGCTTATTGATTACCACAGGCAGTGCTTGGCATTTAAATTCTATAAACCTCTAAGGCCTGATAAAGAGTTCACTATATTTTATGGCAGCACTCAGGTGTGTATTTAAAAACAACAACAACAAACAAGCAAACCTAACCTGACCCTATAATTTAATTAGCCTTTCCCTAAATTTTAATTGCCAAATCATCTTAGTGCAAAGGAATCTGCTTAGAAGCTCTAATATTAGTTACCTAATTAGGACAATCGTTGGCAATTAACCTCATTTAACAACTTTTAAATAAAATATAGTTGTTCCTAGACTCAGGCCTATGCATTACATGGGAAACATTGAGCCTTTCATTATTTGTTTTCCTTGGCTTTTCCATGTGGTACACAACACTTTCACCTTCAGTAGCAGATTTGATTAATTCTCCCCACATAAGCATCCCTGTAAGCTCTGAAGAAAAAGGACTTTATCACTTGTTAGGGAGATCCTTTTCCAGTTAAACTATTCCTTGCAGCCAATCAATTTGTCAGATCAGAGGCCTATCTTTTGTGAGAGTCCCTCTGAACTAAAGCTGACAGGGTTAGGCTGGGGTCACCTGTCTCATAAATCAAAGGCAAAGAAAAGGTAAAGCACCACAGATGAGAGGACCAAGGATTAGCAGAGATGGCATTATCAGATGGTTTTGACATTGAATAGAAAAACATGTTTGCAACATTCTGCTTCCAGGAACGTGTGCCCCCTTTTTCCCTATGACATTCAGATTAATTAGAAATGTTATAAGAGAAAGGGGGCTTATAAGCAATTTATCTACGAAGCTGGCAATTTGAATCATGCTGGTCGTCAACAGACAAAAGCTTAGCAAAGATTAAGAGCTACCAATCTTTGCTGTAAGCAAACTGGATTGATTGAGCTAAATTTGTGCTATAGAAAGGCTCCATCTTCAAGGGTCAAACGATACGTGATGGCAGATCTTTGTGTGTTTCATTCCCAGATGTACCCCAAAGACATAGGAACAAGGTAATGGAAAATTCCGATTTTATAGCAAGCAGTTATATAGGTGAGGAGCACTGAATTATCCCCCACTCTTTTTCCTGAGAGCTTACATCCTTCCCAGGTTCACTTCTGATATGGGGGAGAAGTTGTGGGTGCAGCTTCAGACCTTTATGGATCAGATTGTTTCCCTAACTTTCAGGACATACCTGAAAGTAGAACAATATGTTTGGCATCAGCTTGGCTGCAGGAGTTGCCAGAATAAGGTGTACAAGGCACCATCCAACCGTCTTATGGACTCCACTCTGGATTTGTGTAGGGTTTACACCTTAGCCTTTTTCTTCTCCTTAAGGTAGCCCATCTAGAAGGAGGAAAACCACAACCTGAGTCTTCTCCTGCACAGGAGACACCACTGCTCTTCCTGCTTCAAGCTCCTCCTGGTTCTCGGAGACAGTGGGCCGGGGGATGGTGGGGAGTCTACTGACTCATTTGTTGGCTGAACAGCACTTCTAGTACACCTTCCTCCATCTTGCTCTGCCCTGACTCTCCCTCCATCCCTGCCTCCTGCCTTGTGGGTGGCGTCACACACACACACACCACAAATCACTGGTCCCCTGTTCCGCCACACACTCTTCAGAGCCCTACCAATCCCCGACACCTTTCAATGAAATGATTAGATGTCCTTCTTTGTGATTTTGCTGTCTTTTTTTAATGAGTAAGAGAAGAATTATGTACACTTCATATGAGGGGAATGCAATTCAAAAGGCCAAAGTAAGTTAAGAAGTTCTAAGTGGATTTTGGATACTTGATTAAGTTAGATGAGAAGATGAGAGGGAAGAGTTATGAGAATCTTTTAAAACTCGTTAAATCTGAGTTTAAACTGAAGCAACCAAAAGGAATTTTCCATTTGGTTCTATGTCTAGTGTGACTGAATATAATTTGTTCTGCTGAACTCAACCTCTTCTCATGGTTAGTTCACATTTTCCTCTAGCTAATTGGGAAACCCAGCTCAATGAGCTGGAATTAAATCAGCTGAAGAAGAATCACCAGCTGCAACTGCCTAAGCATCTGTCTCTTTTCATATCTCATGCTGTATAAAAAGATAGATAGCATATCTAGGCCTACAGAAATGAATGGCACATTTCAGTCTTCAACTTGACCATATCTATATTTATCTTGAAGAAAACCTTATTGGTTTTGATGGGAAGGCTTTTCAATAAAGGCTGCAAGTGCCAGTCCAATATCCAGTGGTTTCACCACTTAAGTATTACTGTAATATTTTACTTGTGTTGCAGAAACATGGGGAAGACAAAGCAGCTTTATATACAAAGGGGAAAGAGAAAAATGTTGGAGAAAGTGGGGAAATGTTTGCTGTCTTGTGTGTGACAGCTGTGATCTACCAAGGAGATTGGCCTTGAACGATCTTATATCCCCCACCTGCTCTTTCTTCACAGAGCTCAAGTTACTCCTTGTTTTTGTGTGGTAGGTTTGTGGCTGACATTTTCTAATTGTCTTTGCTCCTGTAGCTTTCATACCCACCAACAAGCTGAAATTGTGAAGTTTCCCTCAGAGAATATAACGTGTCAGGAAGGCAAGTTAGTAGGGGCTCAGCCAACTGACAATTGAAAAACGGCATTCTGTTTTTCTATGTTGTGGTTTCTGAGGGAACACCATAGACCCAGCAAGCCAGATAAGAATGCAAGTGTGTCTACCATATCACTGCAGGCTCTGCTTTTGTGTCTGTATAGGGCCATGTTCAAAAGAGATTGTTTTTGTTCACTCACAGAACAATTGTATGTCTACTCCACCGTAAGTGGACAAGGTGCTTGTCAGGTCTGCGCAACCACCTCTGTGTTGGATCAGCTGAGCCAGAGAAGTGACCAACATACAGTGCTTTTTTCAGGGGGTACTCAATGGTACAAAGTACTGGCATCTCTTTTTTGTTGTTAAAAAGTGTAACACTGTGTCATGGTAAGTACCAGCACCTATTTTTCCAGTCAATATCTCTTTACAAGTGGAAGCAGTGCTGAGCCACATACAGGGGCATTAGAAATGGCCAATTGCTGTTATCATTTATGACTCCTTATGATAAAAGATTTCCACAAAGTGATGCTACATCTGGTCAGTCAGATCTTCTACTTTGAGGCATCTGGTGATATGTGATGGGATGATTATTAATTGTTTCTGTTGTTTGTGATTCAGTAATTTTTGTGGGATGAAGTGTTTTTAAGACAATTTATGGACAATTTTGGTTATTATTTTCATTTGAAATTCCTACATATTTTAAATGTTTCCTAAGTTGTTTTGCATCTTGCTTTGAAAAAGGCATTTAATAAATCAAAGAAATAATGTCTCATTGCAGGTAAGTGTATATAGGACTGCAGCCTCATTCACTCACCCCCCCCCCCTTCGGGGATTTAAAAACAACACCCCTCTAGAGAAACTGCTTTAATGCATAAGTGTGTTCCCTGAAATAATATGTAATGGCAATGGTAATATATGGCATACCAAGTCTACAACCCATTCAGTTTGGAGACAGACATCACTGCTGGATCAGTGATGGTGAATAATATCCTCATTATTTATGTTCTCCTTCCAGGTAGCAGAGATCAATATCTGACAATCTTGAGCCTATTTCTACTTTGCAAAGTACTTTGTAACCGATATTTGGACAGGTGTCATTTTGAGGGGAAATCCACTAACAAAAATAAATAACAATTACATCTCATGAAAATTTATGACTTCAGAAGAGACACAAGCATGTTAAAGTCCTGCAAACCTCCTGGACTCATTCAAAAGCCTCTAGTAGCACAAGAGGCCAGTGCTTCTGGCTGTTAACCAGAAGACTGGTGGTTCTAGTCCGCCCAGGGATGGATGTGAGAAGGATTCTTGCATTGCAGGGGGTTGGCCTAGATGACATCAAGGTCCCCTTCCAACTCAATTATTCTTAAAGTCCCAGAGTGAACAGAAAAGTGACTAAAGATAATTTATTATGCTGCATGTTTGCTTTGCATTTGCTTCCAGAAATGAAACATATTCAAAATGGCAATGAGAGAGAGAGAGAGAGAGAGAGAGGCATTGCAAAATTCTCAACCATTATTTGCACATAGCAAAAATGGTAAGGGAGGACATTTTGCAAATATGTTCTGAGGAACTATTTTGCTCCATAGTTTGCAGGGGGTAGGGAGTTAAAATAACCTCAAGGTGGAGAATTTTGGAGAAATTCTCTGGGGTACAGAGCTGGTAATTACCTAACTACCATAACAATGTGGCTGGTGAGTAGGTGTGTTTTCTTCCATAACAATTCATTCTGCCTCCCTGCCTGCTTGCCTAGAGAGCCCCCTAGGACCTCACTGCAAGAGGCTGCAGTGCTCATGAAAGCAGTACAATATGCTTGGGTAAGTTAAGAAAGTCACCTGTTTTATTTTGAAAACAAAAAGCACCACTCACAATTGCTCTGTGGACAGCTTCAGGAGGAGGAAAGTTAAGCTAGAGAGAAAAGGATGAGACTGAACATAATCGGAAAGTTTGGTTTAGCCCCTAATGTTTCTAAACTTGAGTATAGTTTTTTTCAGAAATTCTACCCATCCTTATGCTCTCTAGTAGTGGCATTTCAATCTATGGGTGATTATCTTAACCTGTGTGGGGCCTAATATGTTGCTGGCATTTGGATTTCTGCACAGGAGATGCCCTTGATGACATTGAGCTGGTTGAGATGCTTTATTCATCCCCTCAGCCCTTTGCTTCTATGTAGCCTTGAGCCTTTGGAAACGTAATGACTGCAGTCTCAATCAGCGCTGTGGTAACAGCATTAGTGAAATTATGAATCTGATGACTATCCCGCTGGCCATATTTTTGTAAAGAGCAGCATGGCATATGGGATTAACATGCAGGGTAAAGCGGCGCACATTATTTGTCAGTGGAATTCTAGATCTGGTCATATTCCAGGAAGCAAATGTCAAATTATTCAACAAATATTGTTGTTGTTAGGCAAAAAGGGAAAATTTGGAAACGAATATAGGAATAGGTCATCTAATTCCCCATGGTGCCTCTTTGAGTATGCTCCTGAAGTATTTTAGCGGTTATACTGAAACAAGTTGACTAAAGTACAGGCAAATTTATTTAACATTTTTTTTGGATGAAATGGCCATCTTAATAATTTATTAAACAAGCGACATTCATCCAGTTCTACAGCTTGTGCCTGTTATTATGTCGTCCTCAGCTCTATGAGTGATATTAGAAAGTCTGATGCAAATTTTGGCTCCTTTCCAAGGTATAGTTCAACTTCCATGCCAGCGTAGATTAAAGACCCCAAAGATTTCGTGAGCATATGAACAATTGAACTGCCAAGCATAATTGTTTTCTGGAGTGTAGCTGGCTGCCATTTAGCACATGCCATGGTAGAAAAGGTCATGCCCATCCCCACCCCCCACCTCCCACCACCACTTCTCTCTCTGAAAATGAATGAAAGAACTTTCCTAATGCCTTTCATTAAAACAAGCCACTTGGGTGGCAGTCATACCAGAGTGCAACATTTGCAACATTCAAATGGACAGGGTTTTTTTTTTTTTTGAAGTGGTTCACATTTCCAAGCAGCCTAACAGCTCCCTAATGCTGTCGGTGCCTTGTTACACAATGGGAAAATGCAGTCTTTGCTACAGCCTGAACATATAAAAGCACTCTGAAATCTTATCCTGCACATCCACCTTTTGGGGAAAACGGAGGATTATAGTGGACTTCAGCATTAGGGTGTCATGGAAGAATAAGGTAAGGGACCCAGGTGGCGCTGTGGCGCTGTGGTTAAACCACTGAGCCTAGGGCTTGCTGATCAGAAGGTTGGCGGTTCGAATCCCTGTGACGGGGTGAGCTCCCGTTGCTTGGTCCCAGCTCCTGCCAACCTAGCAGTTCGAAAGCACGTCAAAGTGCAAGTAGATAAATAGGAAGGTAAACGGCGTTTCCATGTGCTGCTCTGGTTCGCCAGAAGCGGCTTTGTCATGCTGGCCACATGACCTGGAAGCTATACGCCGGCTCCCTCGGCCAATAATGCGAGATGAGCACTGCAACCCCAGAGTCGGTCACGACTAGACCTAATGGTCAGGGGTCCCTTTACCTTAAAGGACCCGGGGAGAGTTAAGGTGACTATGGGGTTGTGGCGCTCATCTCGCTTTCAGGCCATAGGAGCCGGCGTTTGTCCACAGATAGCTTTCCGGCTCATGTGGCCAGCATGACTAAACCGCTTCTGGCACAACAGGACACCGTGATGGAAACCAGAGTGCACAGAAACACTGTTTACCTGCCCACCACAGCAGTACCTATTTATCTACTTGCACTGGCATGCTTTTGAACTGCTACCCTTGTTTGTCCGAAAATAAGACACCGTCCTATATTTATTTTTCCTAAAAAAACACACTATGGCTTATTTTCAGAGGATGTCTTATTTTTTCCCTCCTCCTCCTGTCATGGCCGGCATTGCTGCTGCGCCTATCACTATGTCTTATTTTCGGGGTACGACTTATATTCCTTGAATGCTTAAAAATCCTGCTACGGCTTATTTTATGGCTACATCTTATTTTTGGAGAAACAGGGTAGGTTGGCAGGAGCTGGGACAGAGCAATGGGAGCTCACCCCGTCATGGGGATTCGAACCTCCAACATTCCAATCGGCAAGCCCAAGAGGCTCAGTGGTTTAGACCACAGCGTCCTTTCCCCAGAACACTCCTAAGAAAAGGCCATGTTACAATGAGTGGCATCTTCAAGCATGCATATGCTGAGGCTCCCAATTTAAAGCTGGTGAGCATGGAAACCATTTCAGTGGTTGAGAGGTTCTTAAAAAGAAGGGGTTTTCTTTCAGCCAGAACTTAGCAGAACTCAGTTCCAGCATCTCTCAGCTGGGCTCCATTGCCATCATAAGAGAATAAGGGAGGCATTCATGGTGAGTTCCAGCACCTCTTTTTCTAGAAAATACTGCTTTAAAGGGTTGGCAATGCTACCATTGGCAGGCAGAAGTGGATCTTGTCTTTAACCTTCTTCTTTTTTGTCACTGCCAACTTCCCTAATGCTAGCCAGTGGTGAGTGGCATTTTCTATCTCTCAAAATGCCTTGGACTTTATTTTTTCTAGGGCATTCTGCTAACCCAAAAAAACCAATGGCATCTGGCAGTGCACTAGCACTATCTCAAATGCCCCAGACACCACTACATCTGGGGAAATTATTATTATGAATTATCAATCAACTACATTTCTATTCCGCCCTTCATCTGAGGATGACATGGTGGTGTATAATGCATACCACAGTTAACAAAAACAATAACCCCACAGACAGTTTAAAAGGCTGTAGCCTTAATTAGCCAAAGGTCTGGGAGAATAGGAATGTTTTTCATTGTGCCTAAAGATATGTAACAAAGATGCACAGTGAGGCCTCCCCATAGCTGCCAAGTTATCCCTTTTTTACAGGGATTTTCCCTTATGCTGAATAGGCTTCCTCGCGAGAAAAGCGAAAACTTGGCAGCTATGGGCCTCCCTGAGGAGAGCATTCCGCAAGCAAGGAGCCACCACATCAAAGACCCACTGTTGTGTTGCCACTCTCCAGATTTCTCATGGAGGAGTCACACAGTGAAGTGCTTAAGCAGATGATCACAGGGTCCCGACCCAGGGTCTCATATGGGGAGAGGCAGTCCTGGGGTATTTGGAGGGAATTGAAAATTATGGCCACCACAAAAATGTCATCCCTTCATTTTGACCTGGTAATAAGCCTCAGTGGACAGAGTGAGACATAATTCTGAGTAAGAATGCATAGGAATATGTGTCTGGCACATGTACTGAGGAATGTCTCTTCATTGGGAGTCCCTCGAGTTTAACTTCTAAAGAAATCTATTCTGAATTACATTATGTTTTACAAGGCAGGCCTGAGGCTTCCAAAACCTTGCTTCCCACATGTTTCTTCCATGCCTTAGCAAGGAACCTCGTCACCCGTGGCTGGGCTTCGCAAACTGCAATGGAAAGCTCTGCCAACCCCAGCCTTCCTAAGTCACGTATTCAGCTATAAAGTCAGTTTGGGGAAGGGCACTGGGGAGTTCTTTTGCTACTGACAGGCCTTCCACAAGCATGATGGCTTAGTGAAATGCAGCAGCACTGGGCTTTCTGCCATCCTCCACAAAATCAGCATGTCTAGGGGTAAAATACATTTTTAAAAAGCCCATGTAAAAAAATACTGGAATCCACCATTAGGAATGCAAATGTCGCTGCTCCATTAAGTACTCTGACTTTTGCCACAAGAGGCCAACCTGACATATAGGTGCTTTCCATATCATTCCAAATGCAAATTTCATTTCACTGTGGCCGCATCTGAAACGTGGAGCCCAAAGCTAATATACATAATGCTCCATACATAACTGATTTACAACATATGGTAAAGCTCTTGCCATTTTTTATTTAAAGCAAGACCAGTACCTTTCGAAGCATTTACTTCCTGAGCGAGCGTCATCACAACACCCTCCATCTCCCAGTGATGAATGGCACCTCAGAAACAACCAGTGTGTATGTAGTCATAAAACACTTTTGACAAAGCTCAATATACAATCGTGCCATGATTTCACCAATGCGATCCCTGTGCTCTCATACACTGTTTTATTTAAAGTCTAACTGTAAGCCTTTGAGCCTGTATCTGTTCTATATATTCACCATACTGTTCTGTACATGCAAGCATATTAAAAATGTATAACTTTAAGCTTCCTTCAGTTGCTCTTCTATATTTTTGTTCCACTCCACTTGCTCTGACCTTTTCTCGGAGTCTTCAGAAATTCATTCCCACGCTATGCTTTTGACACGATGTGATGTTCCGTGCTTTCTTAAAACCAAGCAGTGATGAGAAGAAAGGCATGCTCAGTGTTCAGGAGAAATCTGTAATGATGTGAGCAAGTCAATTGGAGCCTTATGAATTTTGATCAGTTGTTCTCAGCAGCCAGCCCAAAATGTTTATAGTAACACACAAGTGTTTAACGAGATCATCAAGCCTCCTTTGCAACCTCATCCCATTATTGAGCAGATAAATTTCTATCTATTATCAATAATGAGAAGGCCAGGCAAAGTTTGCTGGTCACATTTCCTCAGAGTAAGAATGACTTGGGTGGCTTTTCATAGAATCATAGAACTGTAGAGTTGGAAGAGACCCCCAGGGTCATCTATTCCAACCCCTTGCAATGCAGGAATCTCACCTAAAGCATCCAAGGCAGATGACCATCCAGCCTCTGTTTACAAATCTCCAATAAAGGAGAGTCCATAACCTCCCAGAGAGACCATTCCACTATTGAACAGCTCTTACTCTCAGGAAGTTCCCCCCCCCCCGATGTTTAGTCAGAATCTCATTTCTTGAAGTTTGAAGCCATTGGTTCAAATCCTACCCTCCAGAGCAGGGGAAAAATGAGCAGATTTAAAGAGGATTGGACAAATTGTAAAGGCTATCAATGGCTACTGGCCATGATGCCTATGCTCTGCCTTCACGGTCAGAGGAAGTAATGCTTCTGAACACCAGTTGCTGAAAACCACAGGAAGAGAGAGCGCTCCAAAGTCAGGTCCTGCTTGCTGGTTTCCCACAGGCATCTAGTTGGCCACTGTGAGGACAGGATGTAGGTCTAGATGGGCCATTGGTGTACCTAATGGCAAAATTCAAAAGCATCTGGTTATTGCTTGCAAAATGCTGTGGTTTCACTAGAAACCATATAATGTGTTAAGTTATGGGTAAAATTGTTGATGAAATGATCATGAATCTGCTGGTTTTCATCCTTCCATTTATAATGTTAACAAGGTATTGGTCTGCCCAATAGCACTTGATTGCTTTATGGGTGAATGTGCTCCCCCTTTTTCTTTGAGCAACTTAAGTTTGGGTCTTCAAATGAAGGTGATTATCAGTTAGCTATCTCTGTTCATCTCTGATTCCAATCATTTTCAGATCTGTTAAATAGGAGCCATAGGAGACTGTACTACTTATTTCATTTCATTGTGAACACTTTTAACTGTAACCCACTGCTTCCCATTTTTAAAACCTGTTAGCTAGAGGACTTGTACTCTTATCACATGATGGTTAACAGTGCTATTCTAACACCTGATCAACCTATGATGTGCCCGAGTATTCCCTCCCTCCAGCTCTGCTCAGCAATGCAAACAAGTAAACAAGAGGGTTCTGCAACCACAGAGGCCCCCACAGCATCTTCTAAAAGCACAGACAGGAGGAAGCTTACTGCAAGCAGTATCCCCACTGATGGCAGCTAAAATGCACCCCTGAAATGTAAATTTGAGGAGTTTACCCTGGCGATAGCCTTTTGCATGACATGCCCTGTCCTGTGGAACTCCTTGCCAACTAAGGTTTAGCAGGAACCATCTGCTCATTTTTAGACCTCTTCTAAAAACTATTATTCAGACAAGCCTTTCAAACCTGAGATCTTATGCCTACCAGATGCTAGCAATGTTGTTTTTAGTCTGTGCCTTGTGATATTTTATCTGAATGTACAGTCTATGAATGTATGAATGAATGAATGGGAAGAGGAAGGAGATCACTTCTTCAAATCTGGAAAAAGTGGTGAGCTACAAGCATTTCTAACTAGCTTGGACCTTGCTGGTGTTCTTGCTTGGTCAACCCCGTTCATGTACCCCAAAGAAACTTATCTCTGAATGCTTCAACATGCACACACTCAACCAACATAATATAATTGAACAAAATACCTAGTTTCTGGGAGTGACTCATGGATAGTTTGTAATAAATATATAAATAGGAGGGGAAACGATATTACACGGAAATGAGTTTGAAGCAAAACTGCACTATGTTCATTGTAATTGTTTTTCTTTTCAATAATAGTAATAATGGTACTGAACAAAACAAAAACTGCAAAATAAAACTGAGCAAATCACTGGGAACAAAGTAGCATCTCTCTGCACAGATCCAAAAACCTGACAGCTGCAACAAATTGACATCATTTTTGCTCCACAAATAATTAACAATGCCACCAAAAAATTAGCCAGTTTGTACTAGGAATCAAGTCCAATTCCTTATATGCAATGAGGCTAACACTTTTTTTTCCTTCCAAAATTAAGACCAAGATTCATTATAATAAAATATTGTTTTCCAATTGATGGTTGAGGAGAATTACCTTCAACAGTTGATCTATTACCAAACTAAAGGCATGGGTTTGATGCTGTGCAATGTACAATGTAATGTGTACTTGACAATTTAGTAGCTATTAGGGGGAAATGTTTTGTATGTATTAAGCGCTATGCTTTGCTCAAATTGTACTTGTCTGTAGAAATAAAACAAGCACATCAGAACTATCCCCATTGTTACTTAATAATGTTCACCTTCAATGGATAAAATATCAACCTACACACTATGCTACCACTCTGAGAATGGTACCCCCCCCATTCATTTTTTATTCCAAAAAACCAAACCATTTTAACAGTAGAGAATACTTTGAGTGTCATTGAAAACAAACTAGCTTTCAACACCTTCAACCTGAAATGGTGTTGATCCAGTGATGTATTACTCAAAATATGTTGCTCACTGAGGGAATCAGCAGGGAACCTGTGGTTTTTTAAATTAGTTCCCCCCCCCCCCGCTTATATAGATTGACAGTGGCAAAGTTCTTTGGCCTTATCACTGGTGGCAGGCTCAGTGTACTCTGTTAACAAACTGCTATTTTCAGAGCAGATGGTGTTGTGGCAGACTGAGCCTGAGGCATCCAGTCACCTTCTCTTTTGTCCTATGTGCCATCCTTCAAATGCTTCATTGGTTGTGAAGGCATGCAGGTTTACAGGTTCTGTGTATGTTGTGTATATTTATTTTATTCAAATGTATAGCCAGGTGTGAGGAACGTTTGCCCCCTCCAAAGTTGCTGGACTACAATTCCCATAATTGCTGGCCTGATAATAGCAGTTTGGCAACATCTGGAGGGCAAGGGGTTTCTCACCTGGTCTAACCCATCCCATCCACAAGGCTTGGGGCAGGTAACCTTGCATTCAAAAAATTGCATTGCAAACTAGGGTGGAGTCAAATGTTCCCCACTAAACTTTTGTGGCAGGGGGAAAAAGAATCATGGGAAAGAGGAAGGCTTTTGGGAACTTAAATTTGTAACTGATATTAGCATCCCCAATCAGAAGCTACTTTGACACCATTTTTATTTGTTTCTACTGCCTAGTATCAATGTGCTGAATATGTGCTAGGGATAGTCTTCAAGATAAGAAGTCACCAAATGATGCTTCTACCCTAGAACAATTGCAGATAACTGTGTGTCATGGCAGAGGGGAACTTCCATTAAAAATCACCTCCCTTATTACAATTTAAATTACTATTCTTTTAAAACAAAATAAGATTTGAGAACTCTACCTCTTTTAGCAAAAGGCAATCCATCTTTTGATAGTCCTAGACTGTGATCCTAAGAATCACTTGGGTTCACTTCCATTTTACTTGAAATCATTGGAACTTACTTCCATGCAAATATATTTGAAGAAATATTCAACATAGTGTGAGACTGGGGATGTTACCAACACAGTCACAGACAGGATGGTTAAAGTGAGCATTTTCCCAAGCCTCTTAAGACAAGCTTGTGAGGCAGAATGAGGTTGTAATGACAAGAGATGGGTGGAATAGATAGTGTCACTTCAAACTGCAGGCGGGAGTATTAATGCTACCTTAGCTTTTAAAAAAAATTCTGCAAAGCAGCACACTGAGGAATGGGTTGTGATAGAATATTTTCCCCTAACATGCTATGTTATCCCCTTTTAGGGTACAATAAAAAAAAAATTTTACATGGGGCACAATCAAAACTGAGTATTACCACTTATTGTTATCATCGTTGTTGTTGCTATTCTTTCATCTGAAGGTTCCAGGGTAGGTTACAAAAATCAAAACCTATTTAGATGTGGTATCTGGCTGCTGCATGTGTACACAAGGCTGTATAGATTCCTCATTTCTGTGTATGAGAACCAGAGGAACCAGGCGACAGTAGAACTGCCATATTGGTTGAAAGCACTGGATTGCAGGGGAGCGGCATCTCTGTGCTTATGAGAAATGCTCAGATGTGGCCTTTTTGGGGAGTCTCAAATTCTTCAAGCAACAGTCACAAGCTTTTCCTACAGCCATCAATTGCATCTCTATGTTGTTCAAAGAAAGGGAACAGCTGGTATTTTAAACAGAGAAGTTTGGGTTGATTTTAGAGATCAAGATACTATGGAGGGTTAAAGCAATATTTTAGATCTATGGAGTACAGCCCTTTAGGGCTTCGTAAATGAAGCCACACATTTTGAAAATGGCCTGGCGCACGGTTCATCAGGAGGTGGATCACCTTAATCTTTCCTCACCACCTGCAATAAACTGAAAGCCCAGAATGAACACTGCACTGTGAGTTCCTCTAAGACTGCCTCATCTCAGAACAGATGATCTTTTATGTCCCTATGAGACAAGTGAAGTTTTTATCCATAAGAAGGCCTGGATGCAGTAGAATGAATGAAGCTCTACGAGTCACAAGGCATCTAAAGCCTTGAGAATCTTTGACTATGTGGTGTTGGTAGCTTTATTGGGGTCAAGATACTCCCCCCAAAACACACACACACACACACACACACACACACACACACACATACACAAGCAGGCTGATATTCTCATAAATTGAACAGTTCATTAATCACTCTCAGCTACTTGTTGGCACCTGAAATCTTCAAGGACTCTATACAAATGACAGGTGTCTAGTATGACATCCCAAACTCCTTGATATGACACACATGGGAAATAAAATATAAGGCAGGACTTTTCTTGCAGAAAATGTTGACTTTAATATTGTGTTCAAGGCAGCAGAGTAATTGTGGCCAAGTTATCTGATCTATTCTGGCTGTCATGATAAGCAAAAAAAAAAAAGCTATTGGTAGCTAACTCAATTCATGTGAGTTTAAATTATTCATAATGGTATGTACTTATTTTTGGATGTTTAATTATATGTCTAATATATGACCTTTGAAAAATGAAGAATGGAAGCTACTAATTTAAACAGCTAGATAATGAACTATTGTTGTGGTGTCAATACCATCATAAATAAAAAAAAATCATAGTATATTTTGTATATTTATGCAGGCCATGCTTGGGATGAACTACTTCAAAAAATTCTGAACTGCACCTGAAAGTATTTCACAAAAGTCCTTGGTAAACTGAAGGTGAAGTAAGTTCATTTTGGGATAAAACTCTAGACAATTTCCCGTTCATGTTCATGTTCATTCCCTCCCACACCCCAGTAACTTTATTTTTTAAAAAACAACCAGTAGCTCAATCAGACATCTATAAAGAAAGCTAGAAAGCAAACAGTGGAGGCTGCATTGTGAGGCTTACTAGGCAGATATGTAGGTGCTGCTGCTGCTAAATAAGACGGGGATGTATATGCTTGTGAGACATTGGCATTGTTCAGACAAAGTGACCATTGGGGTAGGGGTGCACAGAAGATAGTTTGGGATGTGTAGATCTCTGGGTGATTTGCAGTACATTTGCAAAGATTTCTGACTTCCAGTTGTTGAACCAGCAGCAATACTAAAACTGCTTTCCCTCCAAGACACAATTTAAATTGGACCAGAAATGGACAGCTAACCTATGCCACTGGTACAGAATTGGAGATCCTGAACATGACAGAACATGACAGAACCATAGACCTTTGTAGCCTCTAAAATACAAATAAATAAATTCTGACTCATTTAAACTTGAATTCAGGCCTGGTTTGGGGATTGGATTGGCCTTGGTTGCCCTGATAGATGATCTTTATTGGATGAAGGGCAGCGTGAGTGTGATCCCATTATTCCTACTTGATCTGTCAGCAACTTTTGATACCATTGACCATGGTATCCTTCTGAGCTGATTCAGTGGGATGGGAATTGGAAGCACTGTTTTATAGTGGTTCCAATCCTACCACCAGGGTCAGTTTCAGTAAACAGCATTGGACAATTGTTTTTCATCCCTCTGGCATTTGTGCTGTGAGCTGCAGCAAGATACCATTATGTCCCCATTCCTGTTTAACATGTACCACATATGAAACCATTGGTTCTGACAGCTTCCTATACTTAGAATTGTGTTGTATGCTTCTGAGTGTAATGAATCCATGTCTACTGACAAGTAGGTCTTGTTGCATCTAGTAAGACTTACTCTCAAGTGTTTGTATAGGATTACAGCTTGAGATACATCAAGGCAGAATTGCACTAGCAATAGTCCTTTGTAGGACTTTTAGATTGTCTGTTTCATTTTCTCTAGTTAACATAAACATGCAAATAAATTAGTTCATTAGTCTTTTGGACCTTGCTGCAGGTCTGATTATGTGTCAATGTCCAGAGTTCAGCAGCCTGTTCCCACAAAGTAGAAAGTATACGTTTCTTGGATATTTTTGTACGCTGCTAAATATATTCATTTGGCGAAAGAGCATGTTGCTTATACTTTCTTCTCAAAATGCCAGTATTACTGTTCATAAACAGAAAAATATGAGATGCTTGAAGAAAAGGTAATTTCTTGTTCTGTCAAACAAGGCAAAGAAAGGTTTCAGGCAAGGAAGAGCAAGTTGTCTGCTGTGTTGCCTCAACAAAAGTCATTATGGCTACCTTAATTTATGCAACCAAATCTCATTTTAATTACTCTGTATCAGTCAGACATAATAGGTCCTTTACTCCTTTTCTCCCTCATATAGCCTTACACATTGTATAGCACCTTCCAGCTGAGTTTTCCAATACTATCTGACATGTTATATCTTTTTACCAGCTTCAATACTGGAGGCACATAATGTGCAATTTACATGAAGACGGAACAAAATGCAGGGCATAATTCATCATAGGGAGCATCACATAGTAATTGCACAGCTGTCAAAGAAATTATCATGATGCTCTCATCAAATTCTTCAGTTGCCTCTGAGACATACTCTCTTTTGGACTGAAACTTACGGATTTATATGCAAGGGCCATAACAATGGTGCTGTGTACACTACACATTTGAGGCAGTATTTTACCTCTTTAAGCAGTCAAGCATTCCCCCAAACAACTCCTGAAATTTCAGTTTGTTAAGAGTGCTTAACTATGGTTCCTAGAATTCCATGGGAATGGAATCAAAGACCTATAAGAGAGGTGCCTGCTTAAAAGTCATGGCCATGCCCCCATCAGCCCCATCTCCAGTTGCCTTCCATGAAATGTATCACTACCCCTGCATTTTCCAGCAGCTGATATTCTGAAGCATAACTGCCTCTGACCATGAAAGAAAGGCATAGCCATCATAGCTAGTAGCCGGACAACAACAACAACAACAACAACAACAACAACAACAAAACTCCAACCCAGATCACCAAGTCATTAAGGAAAGACCAAGAAAAGCACTGAAATATTTAATGCTGCTTGGATTTTACATTGGCGCACAACCTGGAAGGAGTCAAACAATGGTCTTGTATTAAGCCAGCTCCTGGTTGCAAAAGGAGAACTCATGGACAACCTTCCAGGGGCATCACCAGGGGCAAAAGTGGGGAACACCAAAGAGAAAAGGGAGCAAAGGAATAGACACGACTACCTTTGTACAGTAGGTTGCAAACCAACCATGCAAATGTCAGAGGGTTTGACACATCCACACACATCCTCAGGGAATGGGTGGCCAGGGAGTGGCCTAGGGAGAGTCCATATTGAAAGGCCTGTAGGGATGCATTTGGCTCCTGGGCCTGAATTTCTCCACCCTTGCTGATGCAGGTAGAAACAGCTTCTGTGGCTGTAGCAGCAATTTTTCTGGGCGGTAATGGGCTACAGCTCCCTTCATTTGTAGACCGATGTTCACACCAACATTTCTTTACATGGGCTGTGTTCTGCAGATAACCAAAGCTTCTTGAATACCATGGGGGATGATTATGTGAATCAGACCTAAGTTTTCTGAAATTCAATCACACATGAATTCATTCATCAGGTATTTTAGTGTCCTGCCGATGTGACCTTTGAGATAGTTGATTTCTCACAATTTTGATATTTTATCCATCTACTAGAAGAACATAAAACCCTCAAAAAGGTAAAGGGACCCCAGACCGTTAGGTCCAGTCGTGGACGACTCTGGAGTTGCGGCGCTCATCTTGCTCTATAGGCCGAGGGATCCGGCATTTGTCTGCGGACAGCATGTGGCCAGCATGACTAAGCCGCTTCTGGTGAACCAGAGCAGTGCACGGAAACACCATTTACCTTCCTGCTGGAGCAATACCTAGTTATCTACTTGCACTTTGATGTGCTTTTGAACTGCTAGGTGGGCAAGAGTTGGGACCAAACAACGGGAGTTCCCCCCCATCGCGGGGATTCGAACCGCCGACCTTCCAATCAGCAAGCCCTAGGCTCTGTGGTTTAGACCACAGTGCCACCCATGTCCAAAAACCATCATAGATTCTATTTATTATGTCTGGTTTATTCAGGCTATGAGTCCTTTCGATACCAATTTCTGGTTCTGTCTGCTTTACTTTCCTGTACTCACTGCTGTAATTTTTACTGATGGCTGCAAATAAAGGAATAATTCACCGCATTATCATTTTCAGTATTTGCTTATCAGTGGTACCTATGGTTAAGAACTTAATTCCGGAGGTCCGTTCTTAACCTGAGACATCACTTTAGCTAATGGGGGCTCCTGCTGCCGCTGCACCGCCAAAACACGATTTCTGTTCTCATCCTGAAGCAAAGTTCTTAACCCGAGGTGCTATTTCTGGGTTAGCAGAGTCTGTAACCTGAAGCGTTTGTAACCCGAGGTACCACTGTAGAATTAACAGCAGGCTATAGACTGTACCATAAAAGAGAAGGGAAAGGAGCAAGTCATCTAGTTGAGCTCCTCTTTTGGTCTCTGTACTACCAAACCAATGTCTTTTCTTGGTTGCTTCCCAAAACTGCCCATTATCAATAATAATAATAATAATAATAATAATAATAATAATAATCCCCCCTCCACAGAGTTATCAACTGTCCTGTGGGGAATATGGCAGAAGAGAGCTGGAGAAGGACAGGTGAAGACCACCTCAAGGCCTCCTCCATCTGGACTGTCCCCCTACCCCAATGGGTGATCTTCTATTATTTGCCCTGGTGGAATGAGTTTTATTACTTTTAATATGCTGATATTATTTATTGAGTCTTAAAAATATGTAATTGAATGTTACTTGTAAACTGCCTTGGAAGCATTTGTATCCTGAAAAATAGGATGGAAATTGTAATAAATAAAATGAAGTGGGGGCGGCCACCTGAACTTTGCAAACATCCTTTGTAATGTGTGTAGTCTTCTGACATCTCTTTGATAAGAAATCACAGTGGAGACTAAGCCATAATGAAAGGAAAAATGAAAGAAAATTACATCCTGTTAGGGGACTTGCTCCCACAGATTTTCCAATATACAGAAGGGCGTGTTTAAGAAACTGTTTATTGCTGATAATTTATTATTGTGATACAACGCTGCTAGGAAATTGATCAGCTATACAATATATACTTTTTAATGTACTGAAGGATGGAAAAAGAATTTTTAGCACTATTAAAATAAAGAATGTCGACAGTGATAACGGTGTCATTTATTTTGAAGCTTACAGTGTCATTTATGTTAAAGCTATGTGTGAAATCTAAGACAGATATTTATGGTTGTAGTGTGTGTTTTTAACTGGGCAGCGACTGATTTGAAAGGGCTATCAATATGAACTGGTGCAGTTGGTCAAATGACTTTTGCAATCTATTGCATGTAGGTGATGGATCTCAGGTTTTTACTGCAGACACCACCGCTGCCACATGAATGTCAGGACGCCGTGGGATTCGACTTACAATTTTTTTCGACTTACAAATGTGCGTTCGGAACGCATTAAATTTGTAAGTAGAGGTACCACTGTAGAACTAAGCCAGACAGTGAACTTAAGTGGATGGGATAGAACAGGCATCCCTAAACTTCGGCCCTTCAGATGTTTTGGACTACAATTCCCATCATCCCTGACCACTGGTCCTCTTAGCTAGGGGTCATGGGAGTTGTAGGCCAAAACATCTGGAGGGCCGCAGTTTGGGGATGCCTGGGATAGAATGAGAAGGTGCTGGGGTTCTGGAGTGGGATCACTTGCTGGAGATCACTAGCAACCAAGAGTGGTATTGTGCTCATGTCCCACTCATGTTAGCTGCTATGAAAACAGAATGTTGGAACAGATGCATCTTTAGTCAGAACTGCTGTTGTGCTGCTGGCAATTATTGCTAACAGCAACTCGGAAGCATTTGGTTGTAACCCAGAGGTCTTCCAGGAGGCAAAAGAGAATATTAGTTTAGCAGTCCAATAATCGAAAGCCATTTTCTGACATCCTTTAGGTGCCCAAAATTGAATTGTGACTCCATACCCTCCCTAGGTAGGGACCCAGGTGGTGCTGTGGTTAAACCACTGAGCCTAGGGCTTGCTGATAAGAAGGTCGGCGGTTCGAATCCCTGTGACGGGGTGAGCTCCCGTTGCTTGGTCCCAGCTCCTGCCAACCTAGCAGTTCGAAAGCACGTCAAAATGCAAGTAGAGAAATAGGAACCGCTACAGCGGGAAGGTAAATGGTGTTTCCATGTGCTGCTCTGGTTTGCCAGAAGCAGCTTTGTCATGCTGGCCACATGACCTGGAAGCTATACGCCGGCTCCCTCGGCCAATCATGCGAGATGAGCGCGCAACCCCAGAGTCGGTCACGACTGGACCTAATGGCCAGGGGTCCCTTTACCTTTACCCTCCCTAGGTAATTATAATATATAATGGGAACAAATAGCTGTTATAACATCCTCTGGTAGTCTTAGGGAAATGACCCTATTCAAAACGCATAGACATTGGAAGAACTACAAAGGGCTACAGTAACACTAACCTGTGTTTAATTGGAATGAACCGAGGGTTGGTTTGATGGGACCGGAGCTGTCTTACTGCATTCTTTCCTTGGTCTCTTCATGCTCAAACTCTCGTGGCCCATGTTCATATCAGATAAGAGGGTACCAAGTCTAAACCATTTTCACCCTCTCCTCTCCCCATGACCTCTCAATCTAGAGACTCCCCCAATCCTCTGGGTAAGTTTTGGGGAGTGTGGACATTAGGAAGGGAGAGCATGGGATGTTTCATTGAGCAAGCAGAAATATTTGCATTTATGGTATAAGTGAATCCCAAGAAAAAAGTCAAGATGCATAGTACCTAAGGTTAATTAAGGCATAAAACCCCATAAATGCCTATCCCTGTAAATAAAAATGCACTACCGGGAATAATAAGTTAAATTGCTAACTATTTGTTGCCCTTTCTTGACACCCAAAATCAGTTGCCTAATAGCAGGACTGGCCCTGCCCACCAGGCCACACAATGGGTCCTCATTATTAGATGTATGAAGTCAGATCCAGTCCACCCATCTTCATGAAGGAAATACGTACAATATTTACTTGTAATCCAATATTCAGCAACCAAACCCTGTGGCCAGCTGCTTCATTTTCAGTTACTGGTATAACATTTTCCTCTTTAGCTATGAAGAGTTAGAAAGATATCTGCTTCTTACTGGAGACTCCAGGCATGACTTTAATACAAATAATTAATTACTCCCTTTGTATATTCTCAAGAAAACCAAAGGAAGGGACTGTGCCTATTCTGAGCACTGGAAAATGACACATTAAAGCCTCTAGGAATAACGGCATACAGAATATATCACTTATATGGTGCTTTCTGTCTTCCAAGCACTTTCCTAACATTAGCTAATTAAGTGTAATGACCTCTAAATCTGGTTGCTACTAGCAAGCTACCGAATGAAACAGCTGTGTGGCTGCTAGACACAGCTATACATTATAGGAGTTCTGCCCCTGTTCCATTTCTCTGAACATGGCATATGCCACTTGCTGAACTGCTTAGGCTGAGTCATGTTTGCTTGAGAGACATGAACGATGACTTTGATTTTTAATGGGGCAAAATGCATAAATAATGCAAACAGCTATTGGTCCGAAGCAGACCGAGTAGAGGATGGCTAAGGAAAGCTTATGCTACATATTCAGCACCTGTTCTCATTGAGTGGCAATACAGGCCTATGTAACTTGCAATCCACAAAGCACAACACAGCCTACCAGTAATAGTATCATGGTCTTCCAGGTACCTAAACCCTAAACCCCATTGTTGGGGACTTCAAATAACACAACAAGCTGGACTCTGGTTGTTTCATCTGTGGTGTAGGCAATGCTGGGTTTAGGGTGTGTAGGCAGCACCCCCCCCCCAACAGGGTGCCGAGCTGAGGGGGGCGCAAAATCAAGAAGATCCATAATTGAGAAGATTTGGGGACACCACGTTTTGGCCTCACACAGGATGCCATATTATGAAAGATTACCAAAGTTTACCCCTGGTGTGGGAGCTGCAGGAGGGAGTGAGGAAGTGAGTGACTGCAGAAACATTAGAATTTCTCTACATTGAAGCATAGTTTGTCTTAAACTGTGGCTTAATGTGACATATGAACTGGGCCAAGTTGTGCTGGCCTGAGCTAAAGCACGTAGTGGAATGTCATTCACACAACACTGGAGACAACTCTTCTGTAAGCCAAACACAATCCAGGAAAATTTGTCACCTTCTTCCCCACACTCAGTTTTCAGGGGTTTTCAATTTTCACTTCTCCCTCTGAGAATATTTGCAAAACAAATAACCGACAAAGTTTGGCCCAGGTCAAGTTGGAAGAGATGTGAAACTTTAGGATGCTTCTCAACTAGATGGTCTGGAAGGAGTTTTAGTAGGAAGATGCAGCGTGGGGCCTGACAATACAAAGCATGATTTTATTCTTGTTGGTTTTATAGTAGTTGCTTCATTTCTGTGCTGTTATGTCATTATAATAATGATTTCTTTATTCACATTCTTATAGTATTATTTCCTCATTTATTCACTGTTCGTCTTTGCTGCTGATTATTACATTTGTATTGCCTGAATGGCTCTCCCTTTATGCTTTTGTGTAGTAATTTGGGTTTACTGTATTAATTATCTGTGGTTTCTGTATTGAGCCCTCTGTATCATTAAGCTATTTAATTCATTTCTTTTATACTCTTGAGTCTGTGGTCCTTGTCCCTGGTTCAGCATTACCCACTGGGATGCAAATTCAGTCCCAGATTAGCAGACATCATGGGACAGGTTGTAGATGTCTAGATGTTATGGGAGCCTTGAATCCAAAGAAGTATGAGTTCTGTTGTACAAAGTGATGGGCTGATATTTTGCATAGACAGATCTGGATGGCTGTATGATGGGATTACAGATTGACTAGTATAATGTCATTTAGTAGGTTTTTATTTGATTAATATGCTGTATTGTATTTGATTTCTACATCACTTTGAGATTCTTTTGATTATAAAGCAATTGGGAACATTTCCAAATAAATAAATAGCAGGCAAGCAGACACACAGTAGCAACCGTGCTGCATCTCTAAACATCTACTTCATCTGAATCAGGCTTTGCCAGAGTTTGGCCACAGCAAGTTAAATAAGCATGCACTATTCTGATACAATGCAAGTCTCCTGCATATCCAGTTGTATTCCATGCTGCTGTTCCACTCACTCAACAGACTTCCACTTGCACAATAGAACTTCTCCTTCATTTCCTCTTTTCTCCTGTGCAGCGTCCTGCACATTCTCTGCTCAATGTGTTGGTGGAATTGTTGCCCCAACAGGACACTTGGGAAGTTTTGTGGAGCAGATCTTTTTGGGGGTGGAGAACACAGAGAGAGAAGAGGAAGGAGGAGTCCCCACAAGCACAACACCGATTATGCAGGGTTCAGTACAAACACCGATTATGCAAGGTTCAGTACAAACACCGATTATGCAGGGTTCAGTACAAACCATTGTTATTGGGTATTCATTCACAAGCCCAAAATTCTGTACATTCTTCCAACCGTTTTGGCAAAGAGAATTCAAATATCCTAATTATTTAGTCTTAGCACTGAAATGCAGCTTTCCAGCACAAAATGATGAACAAGACAAGAGAGTTCACAGACTGAAAACAAAACAAAATGGCTATCCTAAAAATGGTAAGCAAAGCGCCTGAGAAATATCAACAATAAGATGTAGACTTCAAGAAGCAAAATAGCAATAACTGTTGTTCTACTCAGAAGCGCAGCGCACAAGTGTGTATGCGCGTGCGCACACACACACACCAAAGTCTTGCCTCCCAAACCTTGGAAGGGAAGCAGGCAGTCAAGTCTCCACAAGGATAAAGTTCCTATACTGGATGCTACTGAAGATAAGACACTATATATCACAACTACCTATTAGGGTTGAGGGTAACAATTGGTTTATTTTGTTTCTTATTGTGAATCTATCCAATTATGATTTCCTATAACAATATAGGAATTGAAACACAGCTTCTTCAGAATTTTCACATGTCTGAATTTTACTGAAACTCCAGAGCTCCCTCCACCCCCAGCCCCACCCCAGTGAGGACCTACAGAGCCTGACAAAGAAACATTCACACCATGGATTAAATTTTATATGGAAACTTACATTTATTCAGCTACCAGATTGGTCTATGCAAATAAAGGAAGTTTCAAGAAAGTTTGTTATTAGTTTCATCTTTGCTCTACTTTCAATGATACAACTAACCAGTCAGGATAGATAGATACATATAGATATAGATGTTTTAATTAAGAAATGCTTTCAATTATGTATGACCATTTCAGAGCAGAAAGTCACTTGTTAGCTTTTTATTATATGAAAATGAATCACTCATTTCTTGATTTATTCTCAAATAAAAGCAAACTTTTATTTGGGCTGCAGCTGAGCACGATTAGAAATAATTTATCTAAAAATGATAGTCCAAATGAAGCTGAGATCACATGAAAACCCCCACACAAAATCCCACTTACTTCAAGTAGAATAAAATATTGGCACTTTAGGAAGTTTTACCATGAAGTTTTTTTTCCTCTCCATTGGCTGATTTAATCAAAATGTCCCTAAAGAACTTCTTGCTGGCCCTGCATAATTTCTGCTCAATTTTTGCCCTTCAAACATAATGGAAACATCACAAAACAGTTATCTCTATAGTTTACACAACTGGATCAGATGGGTATGCAACAGTTTGGTCCTTCACACTTTAAGCCATACCACTGCTTCATACCCCCTTCTTTGTACTCAGGGAACAGCTCAGTAGGATGCCAGACCAATTATTTTCCCAAGAGTCACTCTGGGACACTGTGGGAAATTTAAAAGAGTAGCTCAGGGCAGCTTTTAACACAGCCCACCAGGACTCACTGATAGGGATAGGGCACTTAGGCATTGCCAAGTGCATCATCAGAAAAACAGGGTAACAGAGGGCTGCATAATATTTGCTTATGTTAATTTACATTACAGATGCAAATGATTACTATGCATTACTGTAATTTAAATAGAAACACATGGTATCTCACCATTGGAAGGGGGGCTATGAGTGGGTGACCTGTGTGCCTTCTTAGTCTGCTCTCCAGGTGCTAAGAGAACCAGCATGGTGTAGTGGTTAAGAGTGGTGGACTCATAATCTGGTGAACCGGGTTCGCTTTCCCGCTCCTCCACATGCATCTGCTCCACATGCACCAGCACACCTCTCTAAAGTCTCTCAGCCTCACTCACCTCACAGAGTGTTTGTTGTGGGGGAGGAACGGAAAGGAGATTGTTAGCTGCTTTTAGACTCCTTAAGGGGAGTGAAAGGCGGGATATCAAGTCCAAACTCTCCCCTTCTTCTTCTTCTTCTTCTTCTTCTTCTTCTTCTTCTTCTTCTTCTTCTTCTTCTTCTTCGTTTGTGGACAACTTCAAGGCTCCTGTTTTCCCTTCTCATTGTCTGGGCAGCCCTTGAAATAGAGTGTTGTCCTCTGTAAATTCAGTCACATGGCCATGCTAGGGAGGTGAATCACCACTTTGCTAAGCCCCTCACTCCATCCCACCTTGTTGGAATGAAGTGGAATCACTTGCAAACACAGGCCTTTAATAACTCAGCATGTCTACTAAGGTAGCATATCCTAAAAGATCGTACTAAGAATAAGAAATGAAAATTTAGAAGCACTGCCTTTAAAGGAGCAGGGCAGCCATATGCTTTTCCAGAACTCACCCAGATTTTTTCACAAACTGTAAATGCTGCAAAAAGCTTTCATTTAAATGGCATGAAATCTGCTCAGACAAAATACAAGGTGACAGAACCTCATTTACATCATGACAAGTTGTACTATGATATTTATTCACAATTATTATGTGTTGATGAATATCTGTCATATAAGTACAAGTTTAACAAACATTAATTTCCCCCCAATTACCGGTGGGAAATCATGTATAAAATAAAATATAGTATGCTACAGTGCTAACACCTTTGTTATTTTTCCCTTAGGCGAAATCTACACTGCTATTTCAATTTTAAACCATATAATTCACTATCTATTAAAATGGTAAGCATTATAAAAACTTTGATCATTAAAGATTTATGAAGTAAGAGAACAAACAGCTCTAGTGGGAGATAGTTTTGATATGTGGGAGGCAAATGGGTGGCTGGGGGAATTTGTAGTGGAATCTGAGCTGCTCATGTCCACAATGAATTGTTCACTCAAGCAAATATGGAAGATTAGGAAGGCATCATCTGGCAGCTACTGATGCCAGATATGAATTGAACCCTTAAGCCAGCATAAAAAACTTGTTCCCTCTCAACTGGTGATCCCAAGAGGCATTTGGTCAAAGATTCTGATGATTTACTGAAGGAAGGAAGGAAATTACCTTCATAATATGGGATGGATGGATGCACTGACAACACTTACTCACGTACCCAATGCAGACATATCATTCAGCCATAATTAGTGCTATTCAAAATTTGTTGAGTAGTAGCACGATTGCCTTGTCGTGGCGAAGGGGCTTGAATAACTCAGAGAAGCTATGAGCTATGCCATGCAGGGCCACCCAAGATGGACAGGTCATAGTGGAGAGTTTTGACTAAACGTGATCCACCTGGAGAAGGAACTGGCAAGCCACTCCAGTATCCCTGCCAAGAAAACTCCATGGACAAAGACAACAGGCATATAAAAGTTATGACGCTGGAAGATGAGCCCCTCAGGTCGGAAGGCGTCCAACATGCTACTGAGGAAGAGCGGAGGACAAGTACAAGTAGATTCAGAGCTGATGAAGCGGCTGGGCCAAAGCCGAAAGGACGCTCAGTTGCGGATATGCCTGGAAGCGAAAGGAAAGTCCGATGCTGTAAAGAAAAATATTGCATAGGAACCTGGAATGTAAGAACCATGAATGGAGGTAAGCTGGATATGGTCAAAAATGAGATGACAAGAATAAATATCGACATCCTGGGCATCAGTGAACTAAAATGGAAGGGAATGGGCGAATTCAGTTCGGGTGACTATCATATCTACTACTGTGGGCAAGAATCCTGTAGTAGAAATGGAGTGGCCCTCATAGTCAACAAAAGAGTGGCAAAAGCTGTAATGGGATGCAATCTCAAAAATGACAGAATGATCTCAATACGAATCCAAGGCAGACCTTTTAACATCACAGTAATCCAAGTTTATGCACCAACTACCGGAGCTGAAGAAAGTGAAATTGACCAATTCTATGAAGACCTACAACACCTTCTAGAAATGACACCAAAGAAGGATGTTCTTCTCATTACAGGGGATTGGAATGCTAAAGTAGGGAATCAAGAGATAAAAGGAACAACTGGCAAGTTTGGCCTTGGAGTTCAAAATGAAGCAGGGCAAAGGCTAATAGAGTTCTGTCAAGAGAACAAGCTGGTCATCACAAACACTCTCTTCCAACAACACAAGAGACGACTCTACACATGGATATCACCAAATGGGCAGCATCGAAATCAGATTGATTATATTCTCTGCAGCCAAAGATGGAGAAGCTCTATACAATCAGCAAAAACAAGACCTGGAGCTGACTGTAACTCAGATCATCAGCTTCTTATAGCAAAATTCCAGCTTAAACTGAAGAAAGTAGGAAAAACCACTGGGCCAGTAAGATACAATCTAAATCAAATCCCTTATGAATACACAGTGGAAGTGAGGAACAGGTTTAAGGATTTAGATTTGGTGGACAGAGTGCCTGAAGAACTATGGATGGAGGCTCGTAACATTATACAGGAGGCAGCAACGAAAACCATCCCAAGGAAAAGGAAATGCAAGAAAGCAAAATGGCTGTCCAACGAGGCCTTACAAATAGCGGAGGAGAGGAGGCAAGCAAAATGCAAGGGAGATAGGGAAAGATACAGGAAACTGAATGCAGATTTCCAAAAAACAGCAAGGAGAGACAAGAGGGTCTTCTTAAATGAGCAATGCAAAGAAATAGAGGAAAACAATAGAATGGGGAAAACCAGAGATCTGTTCAAGAAAATTGGAGATATGAAAGGAACATTTCGTACAAAGATTACCATAATCAAGGACAAAAGTGGTAAGGACCTAACAGAAGCAGAAGACATCAAGAAGAGGTGGCAAGAATACACAGAGGAATTATACCAGAAAGACATGGAGGTTTCGTACACCCCAGGTAGTGTGGTTGCTGACCGTGAGCCAGACATCTTGGAGAGTGAAGTCAAATGGGCCTTAGAAAGCACTGCTAATAACAAGGCCAGTGGAAGTGATGATATTCCAGTTGAACTATTAAAAATTTTAAAAGATGATGCTGTTAAGGTGCTACACCCAATATGCCAGCAAGTTTGGAAAACTCAGCAATGGCCAGAGGATTGGAGAAGATCAGTCTACATCCCAATTCCAAAGAAGGGCAGTGCCAAAGAATGCTCCAACTACCGCACAATTGCGCTCATTTCACACGCTAGCAAGGTTATGCTTAAAATTCTACAAGGCAGGCTTAGGCAGTATGTGGATCGAGAACTCCCAGAAGTGCAAGCTGGATTTCGAAAGGGCAGAGGAACCAGAGACCAAATAGCAAACATGCGCTGGATTATGGAGAAAGCTAGAGAGTTCCAGAAAAACGTCTACTTCTGCTTCATTGACTATGCAAAAGCCTTTGACTGTGTCGACCACAGCAAACTATGGCAAGTTATTAAAGAAATGGGAGTGCCTGATCACCTCATCTGTCTCCTGAGAAATCTCTATGTGGGACAAGAAGCTACAGTTAGAACTGGATATGGAACAACTGAGTGGTTCAAAATTGGGAAAGGAGTACGACAAGGTTGTATATTGTCTCCCTGCTTATTTAACTTATATACAGAATTCATCATGCGAAAGGCTGGACTAGATGAATCCCAAGCCGGAATTAAGATTGCCGGAAGAAATATCAACAACCTCAGATATGCAGATGACACAACCTTGATGGCAGAAAGCGAGGAGGAATTAAAGAACCTTTTAATGAGGGTGAAAGAGGAGAGCGCAAAATATGGTCTGAAGCTCAACATCAAAAAAACCAAGATCATGGCCACTGGTCCCATCACCTCCTGGCAAATAGAAGGGGAAGAAATGGAGGCAGTGAGAGATTTTACCTTCTTGGGCTCCTTGATCACTGCAGATGGTGACAGCAGTCACGAAATTAAAAGACGCCTGCTTCTTGGGAGGAAAGCAATGACAAACCTAGACAGCTTCTTAAAAAGCAGAGACATCACCTTGCCGACAAAGGTCCGTATAGTTAAAGCTA
Source organism: Zootoca vivipara (assembly GCF_965207765.1). Classification (NCBI taxonomy): domain Eukaryota; kingdom Metazoa; phylum Chordata; class Lepidosauria; order Squamata; family Lacertidae; genus Zootoca; species Zootoca vivipara. The sequence goes on along the minus strand of NC_142587.1, from coordinate 65,067,711 downwards.
TGGTTTTCCCAGTAGTGATGTATGGAAGTGAGAGCTGGACCATAAAGAAGGCTGATCGCCGAAGAATTGATGCTTTTGAATTATGGTGCTGGAGGAGACTCTTGAGAGTCCCATGGACTGCAAGAAGATCAAACCTATCCATTCTTAAGGAAATCAGCCCTGAGTGCTCCCTGGAAGGACAGATCGTGAAGCTGAGGCTCCAATACTTTGGCCACCTCATGAGAAGAGAAGAATCCTTGGAAAAGACCCTGATGTTGGGAAAGATTGAGGGCACTAGGAGAAGGGGACGTCAGAGGACAAGGTGGTTGGACAGTGTTCTCGAAGCTACTAACATGGGTTTGACCAGGCTGCGGGAGGCGGTGCAGGACAGGAGTGCCTGGCGTGCTATGGTCCATGGGGTCACGAAGAGTCGGACACGACTAAACGACTAAACAACAACAACAACAACAGCACGATTCCAAAACCACCATCTCAATTTCTGACCATTTCTCTGTGGTTGCTGACTTGCCTGTGTGCAATGGCCATAGTTACAAGCCATGTAAGTGATGGCTGGCCACTCTAATATCTCCCGCCGTATGAGTAGAAGCCTTCACGCATACACAGACCTGTGCGGGAAAAACCACAAGGAGATCAGCATCAATGAGGCTTAATAATAATAATAATAATTTATTCTCTGCCCATCTGGCTGGGTTTCCCCAGCCACTCTGAGCAGCTTCCAACTGAATATTAAAAACAATACAGCATCAAACATTAAAAACTTCCCTAAACAGGGCCGCCTTCAGTTGTCTTTTAAAAGTAAAATAGTTGCTTATTGCCTTGACATCTGATGGGATCTGATGGGTGCCACTACCGAGAAGGTACAAACCCTGTGCAGGGACTGATTCAAATGAAGCATGTCCTGTATATTACCTACGTACCTCTATGCATTCATTCATTCATTCATACCTACATCCTAATTTATTTATTGTTTAACTGGATGTATATACCACGTGGCTGTAGCGAAACATCTAAATGGATTTCAAAAATGATTAAAGTCATCAATAAAAATGTTTAAAGACTTCAAGCAAAAAAAAAATCAAGGCATTGATGTGTAAGAAAGCAGCTTGGACAAAGTTACTGTCCAAACAGCATACCATTGCACTTAACATGATGAGAGTTGCTTGAAGGGCACAGGAGGAAGCATCATATATGATAATCCCAACACAGCCACAACAGATATCCTATTTCAAATGGCTGTCCCAGGTCTTCATTTCCCTTACCTGAAAATGTAAACAGTATACATAAATCTCTCCCCCCCCCAATATGTATGCTATCAGGTAATGTCCAATCCTTTCCTTCACAATGCTGTTTCCTTTCCTGTCTGCCCAGTGACACTTGAAACTGTAATTATGTTTGGGAGGAAAAGTAGCAGAAGTAAATTATGCAGAGATATGCTTCATAAAGTGAGATGATAACAGTATTTCTGAGCAACAGAATGTTGACAAAATGAGCATTCCATTTTATTAGCAACTGGGAGAAATATATATATATATATATATATGCGTGCAGGTGCTTTGCAGATGTTTCTCTCTAAAATGTAACAAGCTCATAAAATGCATTTATAAATAATGAGGTAAGGACCGGCTATTAGAAGAAAGAAATATGAAGATCATAAAGTGAACAGAAATACTTGTTGGCAGAGAGGGCTGTTTCCTGCCTTGGTAGGAAGAATCAAAAGCAAGCTTTATAATTAATCAAGCATATTATGGAATCTTACCCTATAAAATAGTGTTCTCAACATGGCCAAGAAACAGAATTCAAGATGGGAGGTGGCATGCAGAGAACAGCAGCCTTGGGTCTCAGATGTTAGTTGGCAGCACCAGGATCAGATAGAATATTTGGCCCCCTATCTTCTTAGTGTCTCTAAGAAATCCCTTTACTTTTCCCACATGTAAGTGCATGGTTTCCTTTCACTCCTGTGGGAGAAAGTGAAGCAGTGCACTTGATAGTGTTAAATTGAGTGTACCATTCCCACAGTCATGGCATCTTCTCATAATCATTGTCTCCTACAATGTACAATCCTAACCATCATAAGAAAGAACAGTTGACTAGCTATTATTTTATTTCATGGTCATAGCATATGCCTCACCCCCCCAGTGAATTTCACTTTCTGAGCATGATATTTCTTTCTTCTAATCGCCAGTACTAATTTCAACCAAGTGACCACCCAGTCATAACCCTGTTGTAATAGCAACATATCATAAATCAATATCAACAACTCTGTTTTCCTAAGCAGTCATATTCTCACCAACATCTTCACATCTAATACTAGTGAATATTTCACAATTCTTCCACAGCACCGTGTATGCAGAATTTGGATGTGTGCACAGAATCTGACATACTGATAGCATAAAGTTTCAAATATTTAAGGCTTTAAGAATAGCCTTGATGATGTTCATCAGTGCTTGATAAAATCTCAAAAACTGGAAGAGCTCTGGAGCATGCAGTAGCTATTACATGGCTTTAAATACCCTTACCGGAAAATGTGGTTGGTATCTGAAACTCATGCTAATAGAACAGAGCTTTCTTCTCCTCTCCCTTGCAACCCCCACCCAGCTCCTGAGGTTTAGGATTTCCTTTAAGAGATTTAAGGGAAGCAGAAATGTCACTGCACTGGTGCTGCTTTGGTTATAACCCAGTATAAATAAATCTCAGCCACCATGAGCCAAAAATGCCTCCCTACCTCTTCGCCCCTGTTCTCTGCTTCTGAAAGTGGGGAGGCTCGTTCTGCATGTTTCAAAGGTGAGATGGAAAAATCCTTTAAAAATCCAGGAGGTTATTGGCCTGCTGCTGCTGCAGTAGTAATTTTTTAAAAAATGTATGCTGATTATACTTTGTGAGCCTCGTGCATAAATCCAGCTGCTCAATAGAAGGTTTTCAGTACAGACACTCCAATTAAACAACTCTGTTCTTCCTTAGAGAAGATCAGTATTAGCATTCTTTAGTTGTCACTGTCAATTGAGAAAAAATATGGTTTTTTCACTCAGGTTTTCTGTTAAAGTTTTGTTTCAAAATTGTGCCTCCGCTGCACCTTTGCACTTTGTACCTGCATTGCTTAATGATGGTGTGGTATTTTATAGACCTGTTCTTTAACTGTATAGAATAGTTTTAATGTACATGGAATGATTGTTAGTTTGCTTCTGAATAAAAGTTTCGTATGCTGCCCTTGGATTTTAACACAGTGTACAATCAATCACCACAAGGATAAAATAAAATTTATAAAATCAACTGAATGCATGCACATAGAGCTTGTAAGGATCAGGGGCCAAAGTTGTACCAGGGTTTCCAAATGGGAAAAGCCCTACACACATATCATTGTATGCAGGTTGGAGAACATTCTTGCACTGTACCCATCATGCATGGCCAACAGACACATGGAGGGAATGCAGGGAGAGAGAAATACGGAGATCTTCTGTATCTAGATCACAGTAGCAATTCATAGAATTCCACTCTAAGAGAACACACATACATAAATTCCCTTGATTCACATCTTCACTCAGTGCCCAAGAACACTGTTATCATGAAGCTTAATGAAGGTTTAGAACCCTGTGGGGAGATGACAAATTGATGGGTCATTAGCTGCTTCATTTACTTTGAAATAGAACATGCAGGGAAGTGAAAAACACAAAGTATTTGTTTTTGGCTGAGATAGCTGCCAAGATGTGGGAAAGTCATTGATACAGGTACCGTATCTCTGCTTTTCTTGTTTCTGAAGTGTTGGTTGTTACCAAAGGCAACCTATATGTAAAAAGACTGCAATCCTAACTGTGTCTACTGAAAAGTAAATCCTATTGAATTCAAACAGGCTTACTCCCATGTAAGTGGAGTTAGGATTTCAGCCTTAACATGCTTCCTATAGTGGATTTTTTGATCCAATGGAATGCATCCCTCCTGTATTGTTCTTTTCACGTGAAAGTAAGTGGTCTCTCTTGGTACCTGTGGATTTTATCAATGCTCCTTTGGTAAAGACCTAGACTCTGTAGAATGGGAAGAACCATCTGGATTTGAAGGCTCATTCTGACCACTCTACAACTTCATTTTCGAAGTGAATTTAAATTTAAAATTCCTTTCTTTCCCTCTCCCTAAAGTTTTCTTGACTAAACCACCTGTCCCTGATTCACGAGTGAGGAAAATAAGAGAGTATCATTTCTTCCGCTTTCGAACTCAGAACTCAAACTCTACACTTGATTATATTTGACCTTATGACATGTTTGTCCTGAACTGTGAAATCAAGTTAGCAAGAAAGACTGCAGTCCTAATCCGATTTACCTGGAAGTAAGCCTCACTGAATTCATTGAGAGTTACTTCTGAGTAAGCATGATGAGGTTTGCATAATGGATTTCTGATTAGCCTTTATACACTTCATTACCTTTGTCTTTAGTGTGTCACATGGTTCTCTGTAGTTTTTGCCTTATAAGACTTACAGGGCCACTCTTCTGAAACTCATTGACTTTGAAAGGGAACACATAGTGAAGGTTATTGATTTGTAAATATCTCTTGATGGCTAAGATATGCATGTCTATTGTGTGCTATGTAAAATGTATGTTGAAAGTGCATATATTTCCATATCAACAGATGACAACATGTAACACAGACTTGTGCAAACTAAAATGATTGCAGCACAGTGTAAACTTAAAGATGAAAGTGCAAATAAATATTGGAATAGATTGAGGCATGTCAATGTATCCACCTGTCAAAAATTGCAGGACACTGAAAATTGTAAAGCAGACCCAGGGATGTGTTGAAAAAGCAAGCTCACCATGAAAGTTGATACTTGTCTTCATTTAACCGTTCCCCCCCCCAAAAAATAACAGAGCCATACAGTACTAATTAAGGAATAAATACATGTAAAATCAATTAAAAGAATAGAAGAATAACTTACTCATCTTCAAAATTTGTAGCTAAAAAAATCTCCTCCACAAGCAATTATACTTCCCCTCAAAGTATATTTCTCAGTAAACAATTGTTATAAGTGTGCAAAGCTGTTTCAAGTACATCCTGCTTTCTGAAAATTGTCTTCATATAACTATAAATATATAAAGCAAAACTAAGAATTAGGCATCTGAACCAAAACTTTAATTGAAATGTGCTGAATTGCTCTAATATATTGGTACTGTTTTCATACTGGCAATTGTGAAGGTGGAGTCACTTGGTCAAGCTGATATATAGAACAGCTAAAAGGAAATGTTTCTGCAGACCAAATTAATTAATGGAACAGCATTCCTTGTTATGATATGTAGTGATGGCCATAACATCAGATGGATTTTTAAAAACAGCTAGACAAATTCATGAACATTAAATCTTTCAATGAATATGAACCATTACAATTTGAGAGACCTCCCTTGTTTAGATTTAGAGGCAGGGCCCTCGAGCTTGCTGGGGGCAATAAGCAGGCTATGGCAGGGAGGGAGGCTGAATGTGGCTCTCTAGGTCTCTCTATCTAGCCCTTGGAACTCTCCCTAGGCCACACCCCTCCCCGGCTCTGCTTTGCACCCATAGCATCTTTGCCTGGCTGGAAGGTAATGCCTCTTGCTTGTGGAATGGAGCTGATAGGGAGACATGTGTAAAGAAACAAGAGAGTGATACAAAGGTAAAATTATATTTGTTGCTCTACCCGCTTTTGCCTCTGGCCTCACCTGGTCCTTGCAAGGATGCCCAGAAGGAAATGTAGCCCTTGGGTGAAAAAGGTTCCATATCCCTGTGTATGGTTAGTACATCTTGCACAGCCAATGAGCTCCCTAGTTGCCTCTGGGTGGTCACTGAATGGAGACAGAATGTGGAACTATGGAGCTCCTTGTTTTAATCCAGTAAATCCATTCTTACTCTGTTATAATGATGCATCATAACAAATGTAATTTCTTCAGTTATGTTGCTGTTATGTGAAAAGGGAGTTTCAGCACTGAGGAGAGACATTCATTTATTCACAGGGTGCTTCTAAATGTTGGATGTATATTAAGACTCCCCCCCCCCTTTTTAAGCAGCCATAATTTCAAGGACAGACACATTTTTATTACATCACCAGGTTAGTGGTTCCCATGTTTCTTTCTCCCTAACAGGTGATGTGACGCTTGTAAACAAAAGATGTCCCAGTGTAATTGGGAATACAGGATAAAATTTAATAAGCATACCATGTAATGTCATTCACCAGGGAAATCAACAATAAACACATTCACTACCTTCTGGGGACTCATCAGCTGGAAATGACAATGAAGGAAAAACATCCCAGCTGATCCACAAAGAAAACAAATGTGGTTCTTTTTTGTTGTTGTTGTTGTTTAGTCGTTTAGTCGTGTCCGACTCTTCATGACCCCATGGACCAGAGCACGCCAGGCACTCCTGTCTTCCACTGCCTCCCGCAGCTTGGTCAGACTCATGTGTGTAGCTTCAAGAACACTGTTCAACCATCTCATCCTCTGTCGTCCCCTTCTCCTAGTGCCCTCAATCTTTCACAACATCAGGGTCTTTTCCAGGGAGTCTTCTCTTCTCATGAGGTGGCCAAAGTATTGGAGCCTCAGCTTCACGATCTGTGCTTCCAGTGAGCACTCAGGGCTGATTTCCTGAAGAATGGATAGGTTTGATCTTCTTGCAGTCCATGGGACTCTCAAGAGTCTCCTCCAGCACCATAATTCAAAAGCATCAATTATTTGACGGTCAGCCTTCTTTATGGTCCAGCTCTCACTTCCATACATCACTACTAGGAAAACCATAGCTTTAACTGTACAGACCTTTGTAGGCAAGGTGATGTCTCTGCTTTTTAAGATGCTGTCTAGGTTTGTCATTGCTTTTCTCCCAAGAAGCAGGCGTCTTTTAATTTCGTGACTGCTGTCACCATCTGCAGTGATCAAGGAGCCCAGGAAAGTAAAATCTCTCACTGCCTCCATTTCTTCCCCTTCTATTTGCCAGGAGGTGATGGGACCAGTGGCCATAATCTTGTTTTTTTTTATGTTGAGCTTCAGACCATATTTTGTACTCTCCTCTTTCACCCTCATTAAAAGGGTCTTCAATTCCTCCTCACTTTCTGCCATCAAGGTTGTGTCATCTGCATATCTGAGGTTGTTGATATTTCTTCCGGCAATCTTAATTCCAGTTTGGGATTCATCCAGCCCTGCCTTTTGCATGATGAATTCTGCATCTAAGGTAAATAAGCAGGGAGACAATATACAGCCATGTCGTACTCCTTTCCCAATTTTGAAACAATCAGTTGTTCCATATCCAGTTCTAACTGTAAAATGTGGTTCTAGGATATGTTAAGTGTCTCACCCCCAGATACATTGAATGCCACTTAAAGGCACTAGTAAGGTCTGTGTCTTGGGACATTTAGATGACAAAAATGCAATGTATTAAAACTAAAATCATTGCAGAACTGGAGGGAGAACCATATGTCAATAGACTTTGACACACTTAGCCAAGCATGAGAAAGCTATGGTAGACTATGAATGCATTTTACAAATATGCAGCCCAATCCTAGGCATGTAGATAGACAAGTAATTTGCACAGGATTCAAAAGAGCTTCCTCCTTGGTAAGACTGCATAGGACTGGGCTGAGAATAGGTGTTTTAGTGCTTAATACAAAAGAGAGAGGGGATAAGAAGATAGCAGATTAATATTTCTTTTCAGGGGCAGAGCAGCAAGGCGCTTCTACTTTTCAATGCTTCCTGTATCCAGTGAAGTTCTCATCAAAACAACTCTGCCAACTTCTGTGGTTCCTTTGGCCCTGAAAAGCCATTAGACATCACTGCAAGATTATGAGCCTGCACATAATCCCACACATTTTTGCCTCCTTTGTTGTGTTACATCAGTGGGCCATGAAGGGTCTGTGTGGGCAGCTAGTACCCCGGTGCTGTTATCCTCACACTAGATCATAGCCGTAAGATATGTTTGCTGCTGCGCATACAATCAGGCTGTGTAAGATATGTTTGTCTGGCCTTCAGCCCACAGGATCATACAAACCCAGTGCAGCTAAGCCAGAAAGGGGAGGAAGTGATGGCAAAAGAACAAAGGCTGGCAATCTGCTAGTGCCACCATTTTAAGTAACACAGTGATACAGCCCAATTACATATTCAGTCCCTGCCACTAAACAAGGGTGGATATTAAGAGTTAGTATCTGTTATAACTTTGCATGTGTCAGTTTATTTCAACATTTGTAAGCAGAGCTGGCATAAATGTGTTTTGCCAAAGTACTTCAGGCTACAATACTTTGGATTTTCCCTTTGTCTTATAATAGCAGTGAAACAGAGAAATTATTTCTTTCTTACTCGGCTTTCTTGCCAATGTACAACAGATGTTGTTTCCACAAATTAGTTTATAATTTCTTTCATAATTCAGTCAGAACAACCCTTCAATTTATAGTCAAGAACTAGATTTAGTGCTGCATATAGTTCTCATAATTATGTAACAAAACTGCACTTTGTGAGATGAAACCGTGGCCATCAATCACGCCATTTAGTGTATGCGCAACTTAATCTTCTGTTGCACCAGCTGCACATGGCTCAGCCAAATGCACAAAGGATTTGTTAGCTTTCCATAGGGTGAAGTGTAAATAATTAGTAAGGTAGATAATAGACAGCCAGAGAGTTAAAATAGGCTATTAGGTAGCTAAACAGAGTTGAATTGTCTCACATGCAGCCATTACAGACATTGTATATTGGGGTGTAGGAGGGAAGAGTCGCACACATATAGCAGTTTTTGTCACCTGCTATGCCAGCATGTGAATAATGCATATAAAAAGCTTTCTCTGAAAGGGACTGTAGTGCTCAAGTGGCATATTAAAGCATACAAGTGATGTTACAGTCTACTAGGTTAGTTAGGACAACTAACGATTATTAAACTTTTAGGCTCCCAATAAAATATTAAATGTAGAGCTGTGCGTGGAACCCCTGTCAGGTACAATCCAAAACTGAAACCGGCTTCACTGACAAGCATCTGCTAGATGATTGCTTTGCTGGTTGTAGCCTCTGAAATGTTCCCAAACAGCATCCCATCATGTGCAAGCAGGTTGGACATGGATGGTGTCAACTGCCCATCTTCACTTGGGTCAAGTCCAGGTGCCTGCAACATGGGTAAAAGCTGCCATTGATCAGCTTTGGCATGCCAGGTCTTGGCCAAAGGACTGAAGTTTCCTGCTTGCTTTGCTGTTGCTAACACATCTGTGGAGAAGAAAGGGAGAGCTTACTAGAAATAGTATTTTGCATTTGGTGTAGTTGTTTAAAAATATTTTTTCCAGCCTTAAGAAAATGAGAAGAGCCTGGTTGGATCAGGCCAAATGCACATCTAGTCCAGCATCACGTTTCCATAGAGCCCAACCAGATCCCAGTGAGAAGGCTGCAAGCCCACATTGTACACTTTATATATAACTAGCAGCTCTCTCCTGTTGCACTGAGATGTGGCTGGGGCAACCCAGTCACATGAACAGCATACAAGATATAAATTATTATTATGAGGTAGTCTTCTTTGGCGATCACTCATAGCCGAGTAAAATTGTCTTCCATAAACATGGTTTTAACACTGAGTCCGTAAGTGACTGTGGAGGCCAATTCTGGATCCACATGTCCTTCCACAGTGGGGACATAGGTTTCTGGCTGGGAGTTGATCACAGTGATGGTTTGCCAAGCATGCCTTCCTCTTAGCACGTTTCTCCCTTTCATCCTGCGTTTGAGTATCTTCAAAGCCCATGACACCTTTGGTAAAGGCTGTTCTCCAATTGGAGCGTTCACAGGCCAGTGTTTCCCAGTTGTCACCGTTTATACTACATTTTTTTATATATTTGCATTGAGAGCATTACGCTTTCCATTTTTAATTTTGGAATAGAGTAGTTGCTTTGGAAGACGATCATCAGGCATCCGCACAACATGACCAGTCCAACGAAGTTGATGTTGAAGAATCATTGCTTCGACACTGGTGATCTTTGCTTCTTCCAGTACACTGGCATTATTCTTATGAGGTAGCTTCATATATAAAACTCAACACTAACTCAAATAAGAGACCCGGCACCGTTACAAAAGAACAATGTGACTCCTTGTGCCATAGGTGAAAGCCAGCCTCATCTACGACACTAGCATAACTGGAGAAAGACTTTCCTCCTGCTCAGTTCACATGTGCTGTGAAAAGACCTTTGGAGGAGCAAGAGACAAGCTCGCCAGAGTTTGCATATGATGGAAAGGCCCAAAGGTTCATGGTTCCCCTTCATGCCACGATGCTGCAAATTTCCTTATGCTACTGAATTATGCAGATGATCTTCTGCATCTAATCTAATAACCTTCAAAGGGGTTGACTCTTCAACCACATTTCATTTTACAGAAACAGGTTTGACATACATATAATTCCAGTGGTACCACAGGGCTGTCTTGCGTTACCCACAATAAACCTTTAAAAATAAAAGAGAAAAGAGAACTGTCATTTCCGTGAGTTATAATATGTAAGGGGGGGAGCACATTTTTGAAGGAACATTAATTACTTCTATGCTTTGAGTCGTTTGTTAGTCAGACTACTGTCAGAGATTTGCACAGAATAAGAATAATTTAATATTTTCTCATCAGATGGATCCTTTTCATACACAAGAATGAAGCAGAGCACTTTATTTTATTGAACATTGCACACTGTAGCTTCTTAGCAGGCGATATGGCAAAGCAAGTACCCAAAATGTTCACATGTGCCAGTGTATATTTGTTCCCCAACACCTGTAAAGTGACTGTCATCTGAAGAGTCAGGAGCTAGTGAAACAATCTGCAGCCCAGAAATATAGGTCTGAAGGCAGCCCTGTTTAGGGAAGTTTTTAATGTTTGATGTTTGATCATGTTTTTAATATTCTGTTGGGAGCTGCCAGAGAGTGGCTGGGGAGGCCCGGCCAGATGGGCAGGGTATAAATAATAAATTATCATAGCTATTCAACCTCAATTTTATCACCAAGCTTTTGTGGGCACTTAGAAGCACTCTCTAGGTGAGGGGCATTCTGCCAACCTGCCTCATATTGGTGTCCAGGTGGGCAATGGTGGACTGCTATGGGGATCCTGTAAGCTTCACCCTGCCTATCACCATCCAGCAGAAACAGGTGAACTTACTTAGGTTTTACTGAGAGATGCAACTCTTTGGCATGGCAACACAGTTGTGAATCAAAGTGAACATTCACCAAGAGGAACATGGTAACACCTAGGTAACACCAAGTTTGCTCAGCAAGTTTTGCAACGTCCTTTCTTGAACGTGCAGGCCTTGCTCTGATTTTTTTGTATCTTGGTTAGCTATGGCCCATTAAAATACCATTTTTATTTTCAGAAAGCTGTGATACATTCCCACTGAGGAAATAAGTATGTCAGTAATAATGGAGTCTTTGTAAGAAGTAATGAAAAGCTACCCCAGGTAAAGCACAACTTGTGACCACGTTTCTTTCAGACTTTATTATACAGGGCTGAAAGGCTGTCGATTTCAATAGCCCAACTTTACTCTGCATTTAAATGAGGAAAAACAATGGCAAAGTATGAATATTTCAAGTGACTTTTTGCCTGGATTTCAGAAGACCCATTTAGTTCAGGTACCCAAATTCGGATTACAAATTTAATATTCATCAACCTATGTTTTATTTAAAAACTTTGAACAATAATAAAAGATTACCACCGAGACAAGGTCTTATCTGCCTGCTCAGGTTACCCTGTACTTACAATGAACTATACAGCATGCTTGATTAGCCTTAAACGGTCTCTGTGGTGATTTTCTCATTTAATGAACTGGTCGGATTTCATTATATAACAATTGTATGGAGGTTTCCACAGATAAGCTTTGGTCTTTAGGGTGTGTGGTACTGGCAGACTGCAGGATTTAATTTTTATTTTATTTTATTTTATTAAAAAAGAACTTGCTAAGAAAGAAAATCTGCATACCTTCGTTTCTGCTAAATGAACCATAGACATTAATTTGAAACTTTCTATGATCTAGGGGGAAAGTAATGCTAGTAATGGGGAAGTATTATGTGCTTATGATCCAGATTGCATGGCTAGATAAAGTCAGGGAGAAAATGCCACTCTCATATCTCTAAAGGGAAAAGTTTTGAGTGTGTGCTTGAGATAGACATGCCTCTGTGAAATCAATGAATGTGTGTAGCTTTTCAAGGACCCTGGGGAATTTCTGTGTAGTGCTGAAGGGGAGATAATTTCCTGGTATGTTACGGCATATCTTTAGGCTTAGCCTTAGAGACTTCTTCCCTCTGCAGGGCTAGTGAATCATTAGATGGCACCCTGCCCCTCAAAATTGATAAGTTCTCCCTGGGGAATTTCCAAGTGGCTTGACTGTCATCCCCGTCAAAACCATAATGTCTCTAGCCACAATGGCTATGTTCTACTTCCATTGACCATTTGCAATGATGGCAGGGACTGATCCAGCCATGATGACTGTGGCTGATGGGAGTTGGAGTACAGCAATATATGGAGATATCCATGCTGGCTGTCCCTCTTATAAAGCAATGTACTGAAAGAACAGAATCCAGCATAAGGGTCCTAGCAAATATGCTGGTGCTATAATGATGTTCCCAGGCAGAACATTTCCTTCTGCTGTGTGCTTACTTCATGCCAGAAATGTAGCACATAAGGCCACTGTACTCCTATGATGTGATGGATCGATGAAACGGGATCTCTTCCTGCAGCCACAGGCAGCACCACATGGTCTTTTATGCCCCTAGGAGCATCAAAGGTTCATACTATTACAAAGCACTTCTTGGGAAGGGGAATACAGCCAAGCAGCATTGATCCACATCCCAGAATCCTACATCAACTGAAGTGATACATAAATCAATTCATTGGAGTTAGGTGGAAAAGCTCAATTATTACTGTGATACCTGAAGTAAAAAACACACATCTAGGATTGATAAATATCACTACATTTCTCAGAGCACAAGCAGCACTTCCTGCTTTGTTGGTGCGATTTCTGTAAGCAACAGCATTCATAGGAACTGCAAATTGTTCCACAAGGGCCGGTAACCCTTCCTTAGCAAACCCTGAAAAAGACCTAGGGCCTGCAACTACACAGTTTCTACCAAGGCAGCTGGAATTGTTTAGAGCCCACCCCCAAACAATAACGCCACACCCATGGTGTCCTGTGCCTGCCACAGCAGGCCACAGGCCAATGGTTATTGATGAACAGATGTTACAATAATAGGAGCCAACTCCTAAGGCTGAGTTCCCTCCCCCCCCCATAAAATATTTGAGGGGGTCTGCCTCCCCCCCAAGTTGATGGGCATTGCCATTCAAATGGTATAAATGTACAGTGTCATGTGATCGATTGTGTGGGGTGGGGCTTACAATACCTGTTCCCCTGCAATATTTTATTCAAGTTGGTACCCCTGGTGACAACGCAGAAATCCCTGGATCATGCAGAGTCCTGTTATCTGAGTATGAAGCATGAGGTAGGGACATATCAGAATCCCTGGAGTTCCTGATAATGCCCTAAAATGCTAAGATTTATACCACCACCTGCCTAGTGGCCAAGCACATCCCCTTGTTTTATACTATTTAAATCATATAAACAACCATGGAAAACTAACCACATTTCAGAGAACTGGTTGTACTATACACTTCTTTTTTTTACAGCAACAACTATGCTGATTACTCTTAAAAGGCATTTGTTTAAAATGCCTGAATAAATTGAAAGGTAACAATAAAACAGGTAATTATTCTATTCTAAACTACATGGCAGCAGAGCAAAAGAGAGTTTGACGCAGTTTCCTGAGAATACGTTTCAATGAAGTGGAAGGGCATTTGAAGAGCACCAACCCTAAAATCTTAGGCATTGTGTTTGAAATTATTCTCTAGCTGGTAGAGTTTGTTCATGCGTGTGTTGCATCATGTACTGCATTCAAGAAAGAATAGGGATGTGATTTGTTTCAAGGAGGAAACAGAAGTTTCACATTAAAACAATGGTTCTCAATCCATTTCCTTTTATGAGTTGCACATTTTCAACGAACAGTCTATTCAATGGAGACAAGAGCAAAAAACTGCCATCTGTGTTTGTCATCTTCACAAACTGCAAGAAGTATATGCAAAGAGCTCTTTTATGTTACTAAAAAACATAAAAGTAATTCAACATGGTAGATAATGGAATCCACAATCCAGTAGGCAGGACCTATTGGGCTTAAATATGCATGACTTGAACAGATCTGATCTCCCCCACCCACCCTTTCATAGTTCCATCCATTCAATAGTTGAGCCACACCTCCATGGTTTGTTTGCTTTCCAAACAAAGGACTTCTTAATCTACTTGGCTGCTAGTCTAATTGGGGGCAGATAGTCGGGTCCATACATTTAGGGGAAATTAGCGCCCAGGTGGCGCTGTGGTTAAACCACTGGGCCTAGGGCTTGCTGATCAGAAGGCCGGCGGTTCGAATCCCTGTGACGGGGTGAGCTCCCGTTGCTCGGTCCCAGCTCCTGCCAACCTAGCAGTTCGAAAGCACGTCAAAATGCAAGTAGATAAATAGGGACCGCTACAGCGGGAAGGTAAACGGCGTTTCCATGTGCTGCTCTGGTTTGCCAGAAGTGGCTTTGTCATGCTGGCCACATGACCTGGAAGCTGTACGCCGGCTCCCTTGGCCAATAATGCGAGATGAGCGCGCAACCCCAGAGTCGGTCACGACTGGACCTAATGGTCAGGGGTCCCTTTACCTTTACCTAGTCATTTATCTACATTTAGGGGAAATTAGCAAGGGAGGCCACTTTACAAGCAAGGGGGGAGCCCTGGGTGAAGAAGTATCTTGGCCCCAGTGCAAAACACTATGGTCACAAGCAAGTTCAGCAGGAGGACAGGATAGACTACCTTCACTTTTTTGACCTAATAAATCCCAAATTAAATTGACTCAGTAAACAACAACAATACATTTGCAGGCAGAGAGTCAACAGGGATGTGGAAGCTACCCAGTATATTGTGAAGATTATCACATATACAAGTATCTCCCTGTTGGATGGCAGTTGTGAGTGCATGCTCTGGCCCACAGAGAACAAATTTGTCCCTTTAGACCTGGAAAAACTGAGAGAATTGGAGAATTGGAGAGGTTGGTGGATAAGTCCTTCAGGGACATAATACGGTAGCTGTGTCCACTCCTCCAACTGTTGTTGGACTCCAACTCCCATCAGTTCCAACCACTGTGGACAATGATCAGGGATGATGTGTGTGTCAATCCACCAGCAAAACTTGGAGAATGCCAAGTTGGTTGCCCTTGCTGTCTTTGCTGCCCATCAGCTATGATGATGATCCTGTTATGCTGAGTTGAAATGCAGAAGTTAACATAATGCTTCAGAGATATGCTAACTCATTTGGTTCCATCAGATTCTTGTTAGCTTAAAGCTTTCACAATGCACAAAGTTTTCATAAGTGGAAATACCAGCACCATGAAACACTTACAACTTGTCAGTGTACTTCCTGCTGCTAACACGTCAGTGTGCTCTCCAACTTAAAGTATGTTTAGTCACACTAGACAAGGGATCGTATCTAACTCAAATACTTTCACTTAGTGGATAATTGAGAACTGTGCCGCTAAATGAGCACTTCTAATTACACAGTCACTAGGTTGGGGGAGTTTGCTGTCTAATTTTCAGTATGTCACATATTGTCCTTCATGAATTGAGTTGATGAATACACATAATTACAAAATTCTTCTTGCAAATTAATAGTGTTAGGGATGAAAACCTGGTAATCAGAGTCATAATAATTTCTGGCATGATACTATCCCCTCTTTGCCTTCTTAAAACGTATGTTAGGAAGAAGCTGGAGGAAGAAATTTCCCAAAACATGTATCCTTGCAAAATACAAATGGTAAGGACATCAATTTCATTCACACATCCACTGGATTGAGCTTGGTTAAATAGGCATCTCAGAGTTCCTGCTCACTTCTGACCTTTTTTGTGCATTGAAAATATCCACTAGTTCCTTTCAAGTGTTCTAATGTATTCAGGTAAGGGGGGAACTTGCAGCACAGCAGCCCCAACTAATAGGCTTTCATCTTTGAGAATCCCACACATGCACTTGTTTTCTTTTTATTTTATTGATGACATTTGTATGCTGCACCATGATATAAAGTTCTCTGGACAGTTCACAATAAATAAGTAAAAACAATCACCTTGCAATATAAAGCAAAGCATAGAACCTTTAAAATGGAGCAGGGAGAGGTCTTTAATGTAATAAAACTAACTCTATGATTCTATGAAAACAACCCCCACCCCAAACTAAAGACCAAGGGCCAGGGTACCTAAGAACCTAAAAGATCTGGGTGAAAAGAAAGGTGTCAAAAAGTTCACAATGGCCTGGATCTTGGGGCTGGAGCCTGAAGCCCAATGCTGCTCTCATCTATGATCATGCCAGATGTTGGGTGCCAAAATGCCCCGTGTGCCCACGTGGGCAGGCATGGACATGTTAGTGTTCATGCTGACAGCTGCACGACTACTTTTATAACATGCATATAATGTTATATAGTCAGGGGGTGGTTTAGACATTAGAGATGCTCATTTTATTAATTATTCTAGTGAACAACAAAATGGCATTTATTCCCAAGTAAGTGTGTATCTGGTATGCCATATTCCCAGATGCCGACTTCCCATTTCTTATTATGAGAGCACAGCAGCCATTTTGGTTGTTGTAATCTCTCAGAATTTCCCACCACAGGTTTTCCCTCAAAAAAAGTGATTTTGGGGGCACCGCTTGAGATCACAACCCGAAAAATGGCCGTCATTCTCATGGGATGAAAAATGGGATGCCTTAGTTTTCTGGGGCAAGTGCAGGGTTTGACATACATGCATACATACACATACACATACACATACACACACACACACACACACACACACACACACACACAGTTTCATGAGTTCTTTTTGTAGGTCTGCAGTAGGATTTCTCCCCTAGTCCAAATGTAGAATTTGGAGGCGGAACTGTATTTAAGGGAACAGTACCCAAACAATTCACTGTGTGCCATACAACACAGTTATGTGACTGTATTGTTCCTCGAAGCCCAAATCAGGAAAAGAATATGCCTCTCACATCTCTAGCCTTGATATTCCAGAGAGCTCACTTAAAAGATGGTTACTCTCATGCTCTGTTGATGCTAAATAAATGTTAGAAGTTGTACAGAAGGATGATTAGCTGTCATGGCACATGTCTTTCAACCCCAAACTTCAAATAAATATTGGTGCAGTTTCTCAAATACATTTCATTTCTTTCTATAGTTGCATTTCATTTTTATTAAAGTGGGGAGGGGCTGAAGTTTAACAAAGTAGTCATGGATTATTAATCACATGTTTGGGAAACATCTTTCTATGAGCAGGGCACAATCCCGCTATGAGTTTAATGATATAAATGTAAAAAGTGATCACAATCATTTCCCTTTTCCATTCCAAAGAAAGGATTTCTTGTAGCAGAGACCCTGATAGTCATCTACAATTCTTCTCTGGCTCAGAGAGGGAAGGTTTCAGTATCTCCTTTCCTCTGGCATTATCTGACTTCTGGAACTAATCCTCTTATTTGGTGCACAATCATATTTTAAATCAGCTTTAAAAAAAAATTATCAGGCTGCCTAAGGTTTAATTTGGCATATTTCCCCCCTGGGAAGCTGCTTTATTTCATTGAGATAAAGCATTGTCAAATTATAAGCTTTGTGCAGCTGTCATTCTTTGCCAAATATTTCGAAACATAAATGAACTCTGACAAGTCGTTTATCTGCAAATGTCATGTCAAACTGTAATGGTATTGCCAGAGGTTGAAATTTTAGAGGGAAACTGGACTTGGAATGCAAACTCAAAGTGTCTTTAATTTTATCCAACTAATAAAATGGCTCAACACAATGCTGGCTTACTACATAGCATTAAATCACAACATATGGCAATGTATATATTATACAAATTAAGAGCTGAGAATAGACAACTTTGGCAATGTCGTACATCCATGAAATTGTAAATATCTAAGGTTTGTCAATCTTGCTCAAAGGCTCAGTGCACATTTATTCATATCACAAAAACATATTTCAGCAGGAAATATTATGCAGCATGATTGACATTCTGTTCGAGGAAGCTGAAAATTGCTGCTATGTCAAGCAGTGTTTCTGGTTTGCAAACTAATTCCCAGATCCTGCCTGATGTTCTGGGACTTCAACAGACCTCCATGAAGGCATGGTTTTGTTTACATGTCCAGTGAGTGGCTAACCCCAGCTAACTACAGAGTTTGGGGGCAAGGGCAGAACTGTGGGTATTTGATTGAAGAAAGAGGTCACGAAAGTGATTCAGTTGCAGAAGGCAATTTAGATTAACTATTGGGGGTAGGAGAAGAATTCATGAGAATTCAAGAAGCAACGCTGGCAACCACATTATCTGACACTCAAATAGCATCTTCTCACTTAAACTATCACAGTGCTAGTAATGATGTGCATCACACAGCTAAAATGAACAAAAACATACAGCTTGCTGGCTGTGTCCCATGTCCCAGTAAACCTCTGCCACTTGCTTTCTTAGTAAAGGCCATAACACAATTGTACTGGTCCATAAGCTGTTAGACAATACATGATGGGGAAGCAGGGGATCCTGCCCTTTCACCTGTTTTGTCCTGTACCAAACTCATCCCTGGCAGGGCACCACACAACTGGCTATTGTGTGTAGCACAGTTAATTGTGGCATTCAGGCACTGGGAATAGCACCAGTGTAATTTGGTGGGCCACATCTTGTGTCTTAGCTCCATCCCATAGCAGCAGAACAGCCCTGATGGTGTGTCCTATTAGAGATACATGAAGCTAGATGTACAGTAGCCTCCACCAGTATGAGTGAGTATAAAGTAATACGCATTGGGAGTGTCATTTCACATACACTAGCTCCCTTTCCAACATTGCTCAGTGTAGAAAAGGCAACCAAAATAAGGAGGAGACTGAAAGACCGTCCCTAGGAGGGAAGGCTACATTATTTGAGGATATTTAGTTTAGGGAAAATGTGGTGGTGGGATATAATTGATGCATATAAAGTTATGCATGGTGTGGGAAGACTGGCGGGGCGGGGAGGGAGAACTTTCATTCATAATACTAGAACACATGGTTGTCCAGTGAAGCTGAATGGCAGAAGCATTGGAACAGGCATAAGAACTTAAGAAGAGCCTGGTGGACCAGGCCAGTGGCCCATGTAGTCCAGCATCCTGTTTTCACAGTGGCCAACCAGATGCATGTGGAAAGCCAGCAAGCAGGACCCAAGTGTGACAAGCACTCTCCCCTCCTGTGGCTTCCAGCAACTGGTATTCAGCTGCGTTACTGCCTCTGACCATGGAGGCAACAGGAAGTGCTTCCTAATGCAACAGATATATGGCATTCACTGTCACAAGATGTAATGATGCCCTTGAACATGGATGGGTTTAAAAGGAATTAGGCATATTCTCCATGAATTTGTCCATTAGTAGCTGCTAGTAGCGATGGTGACATGCAAGTTCCAAGAAGAGTATGCCACCAGATACTCTTCTTGGAACCTGCACACCAGATACAGTTGTTGGCAAACAACAACAGGAGAAGGTGATTGCTTTAGTGTCTGGGTTGTTGTAGACTTCCTGGAGGCATGGAGCTAGCAACTGTGGGAAACAGATTGCTAGACTTAGATGGACCTTGAGGGTGACCCAACAGGGGCTCTTCTTACATATCTATCCCACCAATAATTAGTTGATTCAAAATTAATTCTGGTGTATTAAAAGGGAAATAATGGTCTAGTTGAGATTCAATGTTTTATTAACCCTACATTCAGTGTTCAGAGCCCTTCAAAGATCTTCAGCATGCTGTTTCCAAAACACTGCAGATATTAACCAACAGATAGCAGGGACCGTTAACTGAAAAGTAACTCATTGCTGGATACAAAGTCAGCTGGTGGCTAAGAAGCAACTGACTCTTATTGAGGCACATGCGCTGTTGAACCGCTCTATTTAAACCTAAATGCTTCCATGATTGATTCCTGATAGCGCACTAATTCTTTCTGAAAAGAAAATGTGGTTCTGTATTCATGCTCATGCATTAAAAACTTCAAGGAATACATTAGCACAATACAGGTTGTTTTCTCCAACTTTCTTTTCTGTATTTTAATGACTGTCTTCCTTACAACATATTAATTAATGGCATGGAGAAACTAGAAATTAGTTCAGCTGAAATGGCAAAAAGTCATAGGCACATCTGATTTAGTGATTTGATGCTACTTTTCACCTCCAGCTCCTTTTATTCAAAGCATGTAAATTAATAACATAATTGGGGCACATGACCAAAGAAGATGTGTTTTAAAAGAACTGCTACATTTTAAGGAAAACTCTAGGAAAATATATTTTGACTTACTGCTCTTAAAAACACAGCAACACAAGATATCATCTACATACCCACTACTGTGATATTGACTTCATCTTTCTGTAAGGCCTTGGGGTGAATTTCCAATTATAGACATTCTTAAACTGCACTACAGCATTTCACCTTTTCAGTCTGTGAAGGCATACTCTGCTATTTGTAGCACAACTGATATGTGCATAGAACTTGATGATATCCATTAAATGCTTCCAGCATAAAAGGGTGACCCCCCCCTTTAGTGCTTCTGAAATGTACAAGTCAAGCACACCCACAAATGCTGCAAGCATGTGATGAGCATCGCCAAGCTTCATTGTGCTGGGACATCTTGAAGCTATCAAACATTTCCACAGAAATAAAGGTCAGCAGGTATACAAATGGGAAAGCAAACCTCAAAAATGAACATAAGGTGAAAGTAAGTTCTGGGGCATGGGTGGCGCTGTGGTCTAAACCACTGAGCCTTTGGGCTTGCTGATCAAAAGGTCAGCGGATTGAATCCCCGCAACAGGGTGAGCTCCCGGTCCCAGCTCCTGCCAACCTAGCAGTTAGAAACCGTGCCAAAAGTGCAAGTAGATTAATAGGCAGGAAGGTAAACGGCATTTCCGTGCGCTGCTCCAGTGTCGGTGTTCCGTTGCGCCAGAAGTGGCTTAGTCATGCTGGCCACATGACCCGGAAAAAACTGTCTGTGGACAAATGCCAGCTCCCTCAGCCTGTAAAGTGAGATGAGCGCCGCGACTCGACTTAACTGTCAGGGGTCCCTTTACCTTTACTGTACCTTTTTCTTTTTAAGTTTAAATTAGGGATGGGCAAATCTGTCCATTTCAACACCTGATGTTTTCTCATCCCCCCCCCCCAGCACTGTACTGAGTTCAGTTCTCCACGTTTCCTCACCACTTTACAATTAAGAAACCCAACAACTCCTCATGAAAATTTCTCAACATTTTAGGGCAAATTTATCCTAATAATCACCTTTTTGTATGTAATCTTGCCTGATATAAACATTTTGGCAAGACATTTCCCCCTAATAGAATGCAATTTTCTCTCTTATTTTCACTACCGGTAATATGTGGATTTTTCACCACCCTTTAGCCTAGTTTATGTATTTTTGTACATCTTACTTAGTTGCATTGCAAAATTTGGCAAAGTGTGAATTTTGAAGGAAGGTTATGTTTTGGTTCATGTATTGTTTTGGAAAGTACAAACTGGTTAAGTTCCCTTTTAAATTGAATTTAATTGGATTTCTCCCTCGTTCTTAGTTAAATGAGTAAGAGTTATTTCAAAGTGAATTGTGAAATAAAGGAATCATAAGGAAACAACATAAAAGCAAGTGCTCTTTATATTGCCTAGATTGTGCATAGATTGAATTCCTATGTGCGTTAAGGCATCACTAGTCATGGACTTCCTCCACACTGCAAGAGAGGTCTTTGGCTAGGACCGGATCCTTTACTGCGAAGAGCAGATCTATGCAGGGAGACCTATTTCCTTCCCCTCTCACATTAGAGGCCACAGCTGAGAGACTCCAGCACAGGAGCAATTCTATCAGGGGCAGAACTGAATCAATAGCCTCCCAGTAGCAGCATCTTCGCTGCTTACTGGGAATGTGAGGGGCAAGGCGATGACAAGATTGGCGATATGTGGGTGCACCAATGGAGTCATTCCACTGTTCTTGCCAGTGCACCCACAAAGTCCCGCTATCACTTCACAAGCTGCAGCAAAATCACTGCTGAAAGGCTATTGCTGCAGTTCCATCCCACCACATGAGCTGCTCCTGAGGACAACATGTAAACAACAAGTCAATACTTTCTGTTAGAGGAAGAAGACACAAATGGTGTCAAGTCCCTGTTGTCCTCTTTCTGCTGTATCTGATCTGACAAGGCATCTCTAGACAGCTATTCTTTGTTGTTTCAATACACCTGATTTCCACAGTCCTTAAAAAAAAGCAACCTGCATTCATTGCACTCCTTTCCAATAATTCTCTGGTGGCCCTGATAACAAACTGTTTTCCTACATTCTAGTTTTCCATTGATAAAAAAAACAGCCCAAGGTGGACTGGTTGGTGAAGTTGTAATGACAGCAATTTGTAACTGCTCCCTGCCATGAAACACTTTATCATAATATTTTTGCTTTCATGTCATTCTCCAATAAAACAAAACAAAACAAAATACAAGGTTGATGCATGGTATGAGGTGCATTGTATTTAGGCAAAATTCAACACTGAATGAGTCCCAATGAAAGATGGAGAGCTTTCTTAGTTAAATTCCCTGCTTTCATCACCCAGGTGTTGGGTTAAATTGGAAATTCTAACCATTCTCCTCATGGCTGTTTAGTATTGGCATTTTTTATGATAGAGCCATCAATTTGTTTGTTGTTTATTTGACTTGTTTGTTTGTGGATTCTGTAATGTTTGCATGTTATCTATTTTCCGTATATCTTCACTCTTTTAAAATTTCCTTGGTCCCCACTCTAATATTCAATTAAGTGTGGGTTAATAATAATAATGTTTCTTGAACATTTTTGCAACACTCAGAAAGACCCATTTACCCACCCATAAGAATATTAAAAAATAAGAAATTCTTATTACAAAAGAATTTTCAGAAATAGACTTGAAAGAGAAGTTGCTTAATAATAATAATTTATTATTTATACCCCGCCCATCTGGCTGGGTTTCCCCAGCCACTCTGGGCAGCTTCCAACAGAAGAATAAAATAATCGATTAAAGATTAAAAGCCTCCCTAAACAGGGCTGCCTTCAGATGTCTTCTAAAAATCTGGTAGCTGTTTTCTCTTTGACATCTGATGGGAGGGCGCTCCACAGGGCGGGCGCCACTACCGAGAAGCATAGCTGCAAAGTTTTCCCTTTTCTCACGAGGAAGCCTATTCAGCATAAGGGAAAATCCCTTTAAAAAAGGGATAACTTGGCAGCTATGCCGAGAAGGCCCTCTGCCTGGTATGGAATTACAACGTATTACTAAACTGAAAACTATGGAGAGACCTGGTCTGAATAGAGATATTGGATTCTTGTCTCATTACACGTGCTAAAGCTATTTTTGGTCATCTGCATACTATCCCTTGCTTTTTCCTGTAGGACTAATGGCAGTTGTTAACAGTCGTCAACAGGTTTACCATACCCATTAAGTCAATCACCCATCTCCTACTACCCTTTTGGGGAAAACCCCACCCCACCCTCCCATACAGTATAAGGGTCTGGTGACTTCTGTTTCAGTGTAACTGAAGAAGTGTGCATGCACATACGAAAGCTTATACCCAGAACAAACTTGGTTGATCTCTAAGGTGCTACTGGGAATTTTTATTTATTTATTTGACTGCATCAGACCAACACGGCTACCTACCTGAATCATGAAGAATATGGAGGAAAGCCCTGTTATAAATCACGTTGAAGGACCAGCAGACTGCTTGCCGTCCCAGTCAAAAACAAACAAAAAGATAAATAACCTATTCTTGCAACGCTGACACAAAAACTCTGCACATACACTGAGGAAATCAATGCAAAATCACTATCCCCTTCTTTCTCCCCCTTCTCTCTCGCCCCCGCCAACCTTACAATGTTAATGATAGCAGTGTCTCACACTGAATGTCACTGAACTGCAGAAAAGGCTCTATGACTCGAAAACAGAGACATCGTATGTACCCTTGTTAACTATGAAAATCCTTTAATAAAAACAACTATAAAAAGGAAAATAGGTTTCTAGTGATATATTTAAAAAAAGAGAGGAGGAAAACATGTTTTATGATGCCCCTGAAAGCACACTTTAGCTTCGAAAATGTTCAAGAACAAAAAAGACACTCACAGCTCTTAAATGCACTTACAGTGGTACCTCGAATTACGAACGACTCGACAACCGAATTAAGCAAACGGTCTGTGAGCACCTAGAAAGAAATGCTGTGATCACTAAAAGTCAGCATGGGTTTCTGAAAATAAGTCATGTCAGACTAATCTGATCTCATTTTTTGACAGAATTACAAGCCTGGTAGATGAAGGGAATGCTGTGGATGTAGCCTATCTTGATTTCAGCAAGGCCTTTGACAAGGTGTCCCTTGATATTCTTGTAAAGAAGCTGATAAAATGTGGGCTAGACTATGGTACCATTCAGTGGATTTGTAACTGGCTGACTGACCGAACCCAAAGGGTGCTCATCAATGGCTCCTCCAGTGTGGTGAGGTAGTAAAGAGCGATAGACTCGTAATCTGTGGAACCGGGTTCACGTCTCCGCTCCTCCACATGCAGCTGCTGGGTGACCTTGGGCTAGTCACACTTCTCTGAAATCTCTCAGCCCCATCCACCTCACAGGGTGTCTGTTGTGGGGGAGGAGGGGAAAGGAGATTGTTAGCCGCTTTGAGACTCCTTCGGGTAGTGATAAAGCAGGATATCAAATCCAAACTCCTCTTCTTCTTCTCATCCTGGAGAGTAGTGGCTAGTGGGGTGCCACAGGTTCTGTCTCGGGCCCAGTCTTATTCAACATCTTTATCAATGACTCGGATGATGGGCTTGAGGGCATCCTGAGCAAGTTTGCAGATGACACCAAATTAGGAGGAGTGGCTAATACCCCAGAGGACAGGATCACACTTCAAAATGACGTTAACAGATTAGACAACTGAGCCAAAGCAAACAAGGTGAATTTTAACAAGGAGAAATGTAAAGTACTACACTTGGGCAAAAATAATAATGAAAGGCACAAATACAGGATGGGAGACACGTGGCTTGAGAGCAGTACATGTGAAAATGATCTAGGAGTCTTGGTAGACCACAAACTTGACATGAGTCAACAGTGTGATGCAACAGCTAAAAAAGCCAATGCAAATTATGGGCTGCATCAATAGGAGTATAGCATCTAGATCAAGGGAAGTAATAGTACCACTGCATTCTGATCTGGTCAGACCTCACCTGGAGTACTGTGTCCAGTTCTGGGCACCACAGTTCAAGAAGGATACTGACAAGCTGGAACATGTCCAGAGGAGGGCAACCAAAATGGTCAAAGGCCTGGAAACGATGCCTTATGAGGAACGGCTTAGGGAGCTGGGTATGTTTAGCCTGGAGAAGAGAAGGTTAAGGGGTGATATGATAGCCATGTTCAGATATATAAAAGTATGTCATATAGGGGAGGGAGAAAGGTTGTTTTCTGCTGCTCCAGAGAAGCGGACACGGAGCAATGGATTCAAACTTCAAGAAAGAAGATTCCACCTAAACATTAGGAAGAACTTCCTGACAGTAAGAGCTGTGTGGCAGTGGAATTTGCTACCAAGGAGTGTGGTGGAGTCTCCTTCTTTGGAGGTCTTTAAGCAGAGGCTTGACAGCCATATGTCAAGAATGCTTTTATGGTGTTTCCTGCTTGGCAGGGCATTGGACTGGATGGCCCTTGTGGTCTCTTCTAACTCTATGATTCTATGAATTTTTCGACTTACAAATGGGGGTAATGGCCGCACGCTTACGAATGTCTCAACCTCCGGAAAAAAAACGCAGTGGTTTTAGATAGGGATTTTTCGACTTACGAATTTTTAGATAGGCATGCTTCGACTTATGATTTTTTTCATTTCCAATGCATTCCTATGGGAAATTGCTTTTCCAATGGCATTTTTCAACTTATGAATTTTTCAACTTACAAAGGTGCCTTCGGAACAGATTAAATTCGTAAGTCTAGGCACCACTGTGTGTGTGTGTGTGTGTGTGTGTGTGTGTGTGTGTGTGTGTGTGTATCACAGGTAGTTCAGTGTTCCGTTTTCTAGGGGAAATATAAACAAGTAGCAGGTAGTCATGAAGTACCATATACAGGCAGTTCCAACATCCAAAGAAATTCTTGATTTCACCTTAGACTCTTTCTCTGAAGTCTTGTTGACTATAGTTAATTGGCTGTATCCTTTAAATTGGTAAGCAAATCAAGCAGATCTTTAGTCGATTAATCAGCGGTGGCATTAATTTTATTCTTTGAGAGGTTGGAAATAAGGCAATACTTTTTTGGAGACTATTTTAGTTTTTTCCTCCTATAATAAGGAATATGCAGGTGGGAGAAAGAATGAATTAATGCTACTTTTTATTATTAAATGTAAGTTATTAGAAAAAAATGTACTTACCTATATTGCTGGTCAGAAATATAAATTTTAAAATATCAGGCAATTTGTTAACCAGGCAAGTAATCCACTAAGTCTAGTAGTAGTAGTAGTAGTAGTAGTAGTAGTAGTAGTATCTAAATTCCTATACCACCCTTCATCCAAAAATCACAGGGCAGTTTGCAATATAAAAACACAAAAATACATACTGTAATAACAACCAAAAACAATAACTGCTCCCCAAACACATGTTTAAAAGGCCTGAAGATGTGTCATGAAGGCACCAGTATAGCCTCCCTTGGGAGAGCATTCTGCAAGTAGGGAGCCACCATAGAAAAGGCCTGCTCCTTGCCACTATGGGCTGCAATCCTGAATGCGCTTATTAGGGAGTAAACCCCACTGAGCTTAAATGGACTTATTTCTGAGAAAGCAGTGCAAATTTATTTCATGGTTTGGCCTCCCTATCCATACCATCTTGGGTCCACTCCTTCCATTTTCCTGTGTAAAGTAGCAGCACAAAGTTTCTGGAACTGCAAAATATATCAGTATTTTTAATTGGTGTTTTTCAGAAAAGGGTTAGGAGTTTAAAAAGTGAGAGTTTCCGAAACTTTTCCTTCAAGATCTGAATATCCTGGTTTCTACAGGAAACAAAGCCTCCTATCTAGGCCAGCTTTCCTGCAAAAGATGTCCTTGTGAATCTCAGCATGCTATGAGCATCAGTAAAGTACAGGGAGACTTCTCACTCTGAGACACCAGCTGCTCTTGGCAATGTTTTTCGCTGTCATTATGCAAACAGAAGGACTATGAAGAAATCGAAAAATGAAGCAAGGGAAGACACAATCCTAAATTGGCTACCACTGCCTTGTATTGCTAGTGGGTATCTCATGCTTTCCTAGCAGCAATGTCCAGAGGCACCATCTTCTCAAGTTGATTGAGGGGGCCAATGTGATGTCCTGCCATCACACGTGTGACGTCACGAGCAGCCAGGGGGCTCAGCCCAGTCTATATATATATTGGGGGCCTGAAACTGCCTCAGCCCCTAGAAACTGGCATGTATGGCAATGTCAGAAATGCAACATAGCAGTAGATACCATGTATTTAATATGAACAGAGCAGGATATTTACAAAATACACCTGAACTGTGGACAATCTTTCTGCTTATCTGTTTCACTGGTATGAACACCGGGTTGGATCTAGAACCTGCCCTCAGAGAAAATGAAAGATTAGCTGGAAGTTCTTCCCTCAGTAACCAGCACTGTTGGACCAATACAGTGGTACCTCGGTTTACAAACACAATTGGTTCCGGAAGTCTGTACTTAACCTGAAGCGAACTTTCCCATTGAAAGTAATGGAAAGTGGATTAATCTGTTCCAGACGGGTCCGCGGAGTACTCAACCTGAAGTGTACTTAACCCGAGGTATGAGTGTAATTGGTTCCGGAAGTCCGTACTTAACCTGAAGCGTACTTAACCTGAAGCAAAATTTCCCATTGAAAGTAATGGAAAGTGGATTAATCCGTTCCAGACTGAAAATACTCAAACTGAAGCGTACTTAAACCGAGGTATGATTGTAGACATATCCAACACACAAATGTTACTATCCCCAAAAGTCAAGTATTTTTTCCCCCTTTTGAAGAAATTTCACTCTCTGGGATTGGATTTCAAAGGGTATTTTGCAATAACCAATAACCAGCAGAATTAGGCTGTCCAAGAGAGCTCAACTTAAGATCAACTCACAGTCACTGACTGTAGTGTCTAATTTGTTTGACCTTGACTAGACTTCGGGAAGGAGATGAAAGGATTCTGGTACACTGTCAGAGCCTCACACCTTCCCAAAGCCCAGTGTCTCAATTACCAGGCTTATTTCTTAGAGGTTACTGTCCACACACTTTTTCTGCGCAGATACTTGTGTATAGGTAAAACCTCTTTCAATTGTTTAGCAGAGTTTTCTTTCTCTCTCTCTCAGAAGCAGCGGACAATAACAGAAGTTGTTTTAAAGATGACTCACCAAAATCTGTGAAGATTTTATTCCCTGACTGGGTACAAGCATTATGGTAGCAAAGATATTTTCAAGTGTTAAAAAAACAGCAATTAACAGCACACTTTCAAACAAAGTCTCTCTTATGTCCTGCACGTTGTAAATTACAGGAACAGTCCTTCAGCAGATTTTACAGGCAACAGCCTTCAGACAGACATCTGCCATCAGGCATCTGCAAAAATGAAGCCGAGTGGTCTTCTTTTTACTGGCACTTCCAGCTGATGCTAATTAAGCTCAGAGTGCCACTCTCATACCTTCTAGAAACTTCTGGTTGTTTCTGATAGAATGATTCCCTAACATATTTACAATAAAACATAAAATGCCATAAAATCAATGCGAAATAAAAATTTCTGTTCCTTCAACAGGGAACATAATGCAAGCTGACCTGCACCATCTCCTTCCACAAGTGAACAAAATTGTTGTAATCTCAATGTACCCTAAAGAAAGAAAACTCTCCTTCCTCAATGGGTCCTTTGCCCACCAACTATAATTGTATGGATGGCTGAGGACATTCTTAACTCTAATATCAACCTACAATCAGTGGTAGCTACACTTTGTCAATGACACTTAAAGTAACAAAGCTCCTTTCTGGGTTAAAAATCTAATTACAGCTAATTAGACAAAAGCTGTAGCTTTCAATAACACTGAGCTACTTAGACACACTTAACAGATGGTGTTTTCTACTTCTTCCATGGAGAACCGAAGGTGAAGAAATACCTGCATGATAAACATGCTCCTCCAGCAGTTATTGCTATTAAACATTTATTTACCTCCAGTAGTGTTTAGGGGGACCCAGGTGGCACTGTGGTTAAACCACTGAGCCTAGGGCTTGCTGATCAGAAGGTCGGCGGTTCGAATCCCTGTGACGGGGTGAGCTCCCGTTGCTTGGTCCCAGCTCCTGCCAACCTAGCAGTTCGAAAGCACGTCAAAATGCAAGTAGATAAATAGGAACCGCTACAGCGGGAAGGTAAACGGCGTTTCCATGTGCTGCTCTGGTTTGCCAGAAGTGGCTTTGTCATGCTGGCCACATGACCTGGAAGCTATACGCCGGCTCCCTCGGCCAATAATGCGAGATGAGCGCGCAACCCCAGAGTCGGTCACGACTGGACCTAATGGTCAGGGGTCCCTTTACCTTTACCTAGTGTTTAGATGTTTCATAGTACATAGATGTAACCCAGATCATGTCCAGAGGTCATCTATCTATCTCACTTTATCTACAAATAGCCCCAAAACACCTACATTCACTTCCCTAGGTAGCTTCCCATGTGGTTGGGAATGCCAACACTAGCTTAGCTTTAGGGCTTTTTCACTACATTACATTTTTGATCATCTATCAACGTATAGGGCAGGCTTCCTCAAACTCAGCCCTCCAGATCTTTTGAGACTACAATTCCCATCATCCCTGACCACTGGTCCTGCTAGCTAGGGATCATGGGAGTTGTAGGCAAGAAACATCTGGAGGCTGAGTTTGAGGTGAATGTGACAAAGATCAGAAAGATCACCTTTCATCAGAGGATGAGCATCTTTGGATCCAATCATATAGCTTTGTAAGTGTTTTTAGCATATAAATACATGTGGGTAGTGTGTGAAATAGCTTTTAGTGATATAGTGCTGTGTTGTGTGTCTTTCCGCCAATTTGGGGGCCCTAAAAGTTTGAGATGAGGAATAAGATTGTAGAATGGCAATGAACAACTGTAGACTTGGCAAGGATAGCCAAGGGAACTAAGCCAAGGGAATTAAGGGAACTAACAAGATGAAGCCAAATAAGTGCATCAGAAGATGAGACTTTGAAGGGGGGGGAGGTTTGTTGTTGTTTCCAGCAACAGGGATGTTGACAAAGGGCTCACAGGAATAGGGGAGCAATAGTTGATGAACTTGTGTTAGGAGGAGACAAATTAACCAATTATAATAAATTATTTTACCTGTTAACTATTTTGTAAAGATCTAGTGGTTCTTTCTAATTACAACAGGGTGGGGAAATGGTTGAGAATGAAGGAAGAAATGTGATCTTACTGACACTTAATGATATTCTAAGAAGTGTATTAATTAAATAGAATTGTCTCATCTAAATAAGACAATTTAAGCCATTATTTCTTCAGTTTCCCAACTGTCAACTTAACAAAGCTGACAATACTGCCTCATAGATTTTTATTACTTTGGCATAATTTGTATATTTAATCCTGCTAAGTACCCCTAGAGAAAGATTATTGTTTTCTACTAATGTATTTTCTATAAATATTTTGATAAGGTTCTTATAGAAAGCTACATGCTAAATAAAACTTTAAACCATAATTAAGAATCCAAAAACAACATGAAGATAAATGATAGCAGCAATTAGTACAATATTATATGCAGGCCAAAAAGTGGGGGAAAGCATTTGTTAATGTTCCGCTAAAATATTGTCTCACAGGGGGAAATGATTAGGGTAAATCAACTGTTGATAAACAACAGTTCCTTGCAGCCCAACCCACAAGCCAACTGAGACACTAGTAAGGTTGATTATTTATTTCAATTACGCCAAAGGCACTAAATCGGCTTAAGTTCACCAGTTTTAATACAACTGGATTGTGGATTTGAAAAAGCATGACAAAAAGCACAGCACTCCTGTAACTTTTTAGGACTATTTAACAAGCAACTATGAAGTCATTTATTATGAGTTGCCAGGAATAAATCTCTTGAAAAGATCAGTTTAAAATGTGTCACAAAGCCCCTTTGTGACAATGAAAGATAACTGGAAACAAATTTCATAACTAATAATGAAATGTTACGCTTGTTTAGGTGAAGCAAGCCATCTTTCAGATAAAATAAATACAGGTGGTGGTGGTTTTTAAAAGAGCTTGTACTGATTTTATTATGAGAAGAAAATTAATCTCTGGCCCTGCACAGCTTTGTTTATTCAAAATATTTATTGCCCACTCTTCATTGCAGAGTGAATTACATAAAGTACAACATAAATGATACAGCTTGGATGATGCCTACCCAATTTCTCATCACATCAAAACATTACTTGCTTATAGTCCTACAGGGTTTCTGTCCACTACAAAAGAGCTCCTACTTCCAACCTCAAGGGTAGCAGTAACTCAACATTTGCCAAAGTGAAGATCATTTCATTAAGTACCTACACATTTTAATTATGACTCTTTCTTGAATTTTATGGGCTTGATGGCCCTTAAGATTCCTATGCCCTTTTCCAGGCGTAGGCAAACTCTGGCCCTATAGATGTTTGGGATTACAATTCTCATCATCCCTAGCTAACAGGACCAGTGGCCAGGGATGATGGGAATTGTAGTCCCAAACATCCAGTATATCTGAAGGAGTGTCTCCACCCCCATCGTTCTGCCCAGACACTGAGGTCCAGCGCCGAGGGCCTTCTGGCGGTTCCCTCATTGCGAGAAGCAAAGCTACAGGGAACCAAGCAGAGGGCCTTCTCGGTAGTGGCGCCCGCCCTGTGGAATGCCCTCCCATCAGATGTCAAAGAGATAAACAACTATCTGACATTTAGCAAACATCTGAAGGCAGTTTAGGGAAGTTTTTAATGTGTGACATTTTAATGTATTTTAATCTTTGTAGGAAGCCACCCAGAGTGACGGGGGGAAACCCAGCCGGATGGGCAGGGTACAAATAATAAATGATGATGATGATGATGATGATGATGATGATGTCTGCCCTCTTTAGACATTGTACTCATGAGTAACATGAGGATGGGGAGAGCAAGGGTGAATGCATGATCTCCAGAGCAAGAATTGAATGCACTGCTGCTGTCCCAGTTATCTTCCATAAGCTGGAGCATGGCAGGGTGCAGCAGGAAGCCCTTTCTCTTGATGTAGAATCTAGAGTGAAGGAGATTCCCACTTCACACCTTTTAACCATGCCTCTTGAAATGTATATATTTAGACTTCCCCTCTATTTTTTGTGATTGTACATTGTTTCAAACTGTTTTTAACATTGCGTTTTAATTGTTGTAAGCTGCCATGGGACCTTTGGGTGAAAGGTGGGTAAAAGATTAAACTGGTGGTAATATTCTACTTACTCTTTAGTTTAATGCCCGAGTAGGAATCAACTCTCAATCCTATTGTCAGCAGGCCCAGCCATATGGAGAGCACAAGGCTCACAAAGGCTTCATTTATTTCACAAACATGCATGACATTCTTCTAACATAGCTTCAAAATAGCTTATAACAACAGAGAGGAAAAGGAAAATCAAAAAGTGGGGGGGGGCCTAAGAAGAATCACTGAATGAGATTGGCAACCAGTTGATGAGACAGGATCAAATCAATAGCACAAAAGAGATTGGCATTGATTTAAGCTGGAACCAAGGCAGGATGAAACAGGGCTATATCATGGAGGGTATCATGGAGGATAGAAAGGTAAAGGACCCCTGACAGTTAAGTCCAGTCGCAAATGACTCTGGGGTTGCAGAGCTCATCTCGCTTTCCTGGCTGAGGGAGCCAATGTTTGTCCGCAGACAGTTTTTCCAGCTTATGTGGCCAGCATAACTAAGCCACTTCTGGCAAAACCAGAGCAGCACACAGAAATTTACCTTCCTGCTGGAGTGGTACCTATTTATTTACTTGCACTTTGGCATGCTTTCAAACTGCTAGGTTTGAGCAATGGGAGCTCACTCTGTTGTGGGGATTCGAACCACCAACCTTCCGATCAGCAAGCCCTAGGCTCAGTGGTTTAGACCACAGCGCTACCCGTGTCCCAATGCAAGCATACTCAGATGCAAAAAACAAAAACAAAACAAAACTGGACAAGAGGCAGATGGGTGGGTGGTCTCAGAATGAAAGCAATTTCTACAGGGAACAGCCAATTTCATCAAAAATAGCCTGCTGACCATTCTTCCCCAGTTCCCCCCCCCTCTGTGGGTGCTTTTTGATGGAGACCAAAGAAAACAAGACACAAATGGGATAATTTTATTCTAAGGGTGGCAGGGTGGTGTTCTTCATATGCTAACACAAATTAATTATGAGCAACTCCCATCATGAAAAGCATTATATCCAATTTCCTTGCTTCTTGAATCATGGCAGGGTGTTGGAAAATAGACCTAACAACATACATTTCAGCAATATATTGCAGTATTCCCAGTTCACCCTAACATGTGGATTAATTACAAAGATCCAAACAGCATGCTACCATTATTTCATTAACAGCTCTTGGAATGAGTGACAGCTATTTTGAAGCAACTATTTATTATTATTCAGCAAAAGAGCTACACAACAAGAACAATTAACACTTCCACAGAGAGGTCTTATGGCAATAAAACAGAAGGCTGCATTATGCTGTGTACGAGTACAACATTTTTTTTAAAAAAAAATCCATTTAAAAAACAAGTAAGCATAAAAAGTTAAAACCCCAGCTTATTTACTATTGCCTACAGCAACGTGCAGTTGATTGAGAAAGTGACAGTTGAGTCATTTCCAGATTGCCATTCAACAGTCTCCCTTTAATGTTGGTAATATCACAAGTCATTCAAGAACACTGCTACAGCTGTTAGCGACACCCTTTTCTGCATTGTTGCTCCATTCGAAATTTCTCTTCCTAACATTCGTTTTCAGTGTACAACCTATGCATGTGACGAACGACTTGTTTGTAACACCGTTGCTTTAGAAATAGGTATTCTTCCAGCTCAAGTCCCTTGGACACATGAAAAAGAACGCCACACTCAACAAACCTTTGTTGTCTCTTGGATAACTTTTAGGTGAAATTGCAGCACTGTGATCAACAGTGACTTAAATGGCAGCCTGTTTAATGCCAACATAGTGCCCTTCGGATGTTCTCACACTCCCAGCTCCCATTAGCCCCCATTCAACATGGCTAATAGACAGGGATGGTAGAGTTCACCATGATAGCTACATTTTTACTAACAGGTCCAATATTGGCCAATATTCTGACAGGTCTTGAGGATGTCCTCATGATCTCTGAAAGAATAAGATCTCTTGTAGTTAGTAGTAGTAGTAGTAGCAGCAGCAGCAGCAGCAGCAGCAGTATACATTTCTTACCTGACCTTCACCATGAGGTCCCATGATGTGTTACAATTAAAAAATAAATTATTAAAATACAGATTAAAACAGTTGAGAGAGCGTGGTGTGTGTGTGTGTGTAAGATTAAAGGCTAGACTAAAGAGTGTATCTTCAACATATGCTTAAAACTACATAATAAAAGTGCCAGATACACCTCTGTGGGGAGGGCATACCACAACTTAGATGCTGCCTCTGCTGGGCTTCCTTCCCTGCCCCAAAGCTCTGTGGGTGATGGAACTATCAAGAAGTCCCCCTCTGACACCTTAATACCTGAAAGTGTCTGTAAGAAAGAAGGTGGTAGTTCAGATATATTCGGCCTACGTCATATGTGTGTGGACACCCTTTAACCTAGGCCTAGAAATAAATTCAGACGACTCAAATTTTTGGTTTGGTTTTTGGCAGAATTTAGGCCACAACTTTATTGATTACAAATCAAGTGAGTGGTTGCATAGGCTCTGGTTCCAAAAGCTACCTAGGTAGCACTGACCCTGGGTGCACCATGAGTCAGTAGGCCAGGTCCACACCTGGGAAAGGGGTACTGATGCGCACCAGACCCCTATTTCCCCCAAAGTGTGCCCTGAACTGTGGAGAGGGCACAACCCCGCTTGGGGGAAATACTGAACCATTAGTCCAATAGATTCCTTTAAGAGGAATACCTGGTAAGAGGGTGGTAAGGGACCATAACCACCCTATCAGCATGAACTAGAGCCTAGCCACCAACCCTAACAAGTTGTGACAAATTGCTACACGGCAGGCGAAACACAAGTGGCAACAGCTAATCAGCCAAGTGGGGAAAATTCCTGCTGTGCCCCTGCCCCAACGGCAGACAACACACGACGGCATAGCAGGGTCAAGCTAACAAACTCTAAAAATAGGGAGCGGTGGGCAGGTGTTCCATTGCGCTATGTCGGAGAATAGGGGTGGTAGGACACGTCCCTCTGCTTAAATAGGGGTCCATCAGACACTTTGATTGGCATACCTTCAGCCCAATTACAGCCCATCCAATGGACCACCAATAGGGTGTTGTGGCTGCTCCAATAGTACCCGCCCCAATACTTAGACCTGGTTGCAACGTGTGCCTTCTCTTGCAGGGAGGACCCAATTTAGGGCTTTAAACACTAACATGAACACCTTGAATTGTGTCATCATCTCCCCCCATAGCTGCCAAGTTTTCCCTTTTCTCGCGAGGAAGCCTATTCAGCATAAGGGAAAATCCCTTTTAAAAAGGGATAACTTGGCAGCTATGCTCCCCCCCCCCCAATTTCTCATTTTTCCAATCTCCAACTTGCCTCCTTCTTCATCAGTATGGAACAAAAACTATAAAAAAAATTCATGGAAAAATATGTTTTCCATGTGTCTTTCTCCTAATAAACATGTTTTTGTACACACGTTTGGCTAATATGTGAATTGTTGCATTTCCACCCTATATAATGCACTTAATACATTATTTTCACAAATATATACCTTATGCAGACTTTCATGTTAATATATGCATTTTGCATGGATTTTGTGGGTGGAAACTTGTACTGCAAAATTCAGGTAAGTGTGAATTTTGAAGAACAGTTGCATTTAGGTTTGCATATTGATTCTGGAAGTGTGGTTTAGGTAAGTTCACATTACAGTATTTACTGATTTAGTTTGTTCCCCATACCTACTACATTGTGTAGACTGTTTTTTGCATGATGATCCTTCATTTGCACATTCAAATGCATCACAATCTGAAGATGATATTGTGGCTCTTCATTACTTACAAAATAAGGTACAACCCTCCAGAATAAACATATGCAAATTTCATTCTTAGTTATAAATGTGTTTGAGTAAGATGATTTAATAATTCACAATTTATATCAAGACTATTCTGAATGGCAGTAAATACAGATTAATGAAATGAATGTTAAATTACATACAAGGCTGTAACGGAGGATTATAAGAATCTTGAGCCCAGTTTTGTTGTTGTTGTTGTTTACATGAAAACAATGTAAAATCCATCAAAATAGTTCTGTCATGTTAATTTATTGCAAAGCATATGCTACAGATCGCAGAAATAAAATTCATCACACCATTGATCAGAGCATGTTTCATAAACAAGTTTTATGGAGGCTTCAATCAAAAGGCAATTCTATCCTATGATCATAATTACCTTAATTACTATGCCTCATTAATCTTTATTTATTTATTCACTCACTCAATGAATGCAGAGTATAGCCATTATAAAAAACAATGACCAATTTTAAAATTTGCACCACAGTTTTACTAATTGATTATATCAAATTTGGGAACATAATGCTTAATTCTAAAAATCAGGTTCCTTAATTTAATATTCTTTTTACATGGGTACTTAAATGAGTCATTTTTAAATAAATGTCCTTTTTATAAAAACCTGAATTATAAATGTGGATTTTTTTAAACGAATAAAGGCATGTGTGTGTTGAGTGGGGGGTTAATGCTAAATGGCTATCCACACTTATAAAACCTCATTAGAAAAATTATGAGGACACATACCTGGCGCCCTCAAAAATAACTTTTGGGGGGGAATTGCTTTGCCCCCCTAGGAGCTGGCACCTATTATTCTGTAATATAAATTTATGGTGCTACTGCAGTGGAACTACAATGGAGAGTTCTGGTCGCCTCATTTCAAGAAGGGTTTTGTAGAGCTGGACAAGTTTCAGGAAAGGGCAATCAAAATGATCAAGCGGTCGGTGGAAAGGTTACAACATAGAGGGCTTTTTAGTTCAGTAGGTAAAAAAAATCTCTCAAAATGCTGGAACTTGTGGAAATCTGCTGAATCTGAATGTTGGAAGATTCGGGAAAGATGAAAGTAGGAGTGTGTAGTTTAACTATGGAACTTCCTCCCACAGAAGGCAATGATGGCCACCAACTTGAACACCTTTAAACAAGGATGTTCAGGACTAGGCAAGAAAAAAATGTGTATTTCTCACATTAATCACTTTGGGTGGGTCTTATTTGACAAATGGGGTCGGGAATGAGAGATGAGATGATCTAAAGCTGTTGTGGGTCTTTTCTCAAAGCATTTTTCAATAGTAATATCTACTTGTTATCATCGGTTATAAATGAATTATGTGGCATTTGAATAGTTAATAATTATTGTTATAATCCAGTTTTATTTCTTCTAATTTGCAAGTGTAGGAATGAGCATATTCCAGAATCTCGTGGATTTAAATCCAATGGCTGGATTTAGACACATCAAAGAAGCCTTTCAGGTAAATGCATTGTAAACTTTGTATGAGAAATCGGGTTGGTGAAAACGGGACTTCACAGCACCATCTCCTGTCACAGTGTTATAATGCATATACAATGCATATAAAGCACTTTTTCTTTGCCAGTGTAGCTGAGTCCCAAGTATTGGGATAGTGGAATAATTACAGAACAGAACTACTCCATTCTGCTCATCCTTATTTTAAAGGTGTTACTGTAGTTCCTTCCCTGCCCAAGGTTGTCAGCATCTGTTGGGGGATAGAAAGGGATGTAAAGTGGAAAGTGCAAACTATCAGAGCAAAAAAGGAAGAAAGGAAGAAAGGAAGGAAGGAAGGAAGGAAGGAAGGAAGGAAGGAAGGAAGGAAGAAAGAAAGAAAGAAAGAAAGAAAGAAAGAAAGAAAGAAAGAAAGAAAGAAAGAAAGAAAGAAAGATACCCTAGACCATTGACATGGCCTCATATAAGGAAGTCCATGAGTTCTTATAATCAAAGCAGGCTGCTTTGAAGATGATTCAGTCTCTCTGTTCCACAGTGATATAAAGAATGGTGAGGGGACACACACACACACACACACACAGAGAGAGAGAGAGAGAGAGAGACCAATGATTTCATTTCTTATTTCTGTATAGAAGCAGGAGAATACAGCTTATAAGAAGAGCATGAATAACTTGCATGACCTCCCTACCAGTCTTTCAAGGGAGCAGATAAAAGCACCCACTATTCTCTACCCCTGCTGGGCACACAAATAAAAGCGGCTCCTAATTGGGGGGTGGGCAACATGCTGTGTAACAAGGGTATGTAGCTGTCTCTCCAGTGCAGTGGTTTTCAACCTTCCTAATGCCGTGACCCTTTAATACAGTTCCTCATGTTGTGGTGACCCCCAACCATAAAATTATGTTCGTTGCTACTTCATAACTGTAATTTTGCGGCTGTTATGAATCGCCATGTAAATATCTGATATGCACACAAAATGCAGTAAATAAACACATGCATTAAAATCCACCCCCTTCCATGCTGATTCAACCTCCTAGCAAATACACTCAGCACCACACCTTTTTGGCTTCAGAGAGCTCCATCAGTTCACACATTATCACAACACACAGACACCCTGCACAAAACTCCCCAGCCTGAGGAAGGGAAGGGGGCTTCCTACTCTGCCTTAGAATCCAGTGCCTCCTTGTGCAGGAAGATCATGACTAAAATTCATGATTTAAAAAGGATCAGAATGCACCCACTCCTGCAAAAGCAACCATCACACATTATTTTAAAAAGGTGGCGGGGGAGAGAGAAACTACCTTTGGCCACCAAGGAGTGCTAATGGGTTACTAAAATGCATCTAACAGCCAGACAACCCCCTTTTTTCTTTTCTTTTTGGCATGGCCACCCTGTCTCAACCACCGTCTTCCAATTCGGCGTTTACTTCTGACAAGTAAAGTGGGAGGGGGAGAAACAACGGCTCCCCGCTTCCCACCCTTTGCATCTCTTTGGCCCCATTGTTCATCCTCTCCCCCCTCCCTGTCCCACAATCTGCTGCATCCACCCTCCCGGCACCTTGTGGTGGTGGCGGCGGCTGCCGCATCACAGAGAGATGGCGGGGAGCCCCTGCCAGGCCTGGATATGTGGCGGCGGTGGCAAGGCAAGCTCGAGGATGAGCGCTGCACGGCGGCAGCTCCTGCTGCTGCTGCCTGGCCGAAGGAAGCGGAGCTCAGCTGCACATTTCCAGCAGGAGGGCACAGGGAATGCCCGTGCAATCCGGCTCCGGCGCAACCGCAGCTGGGCAGAGACGGGTCACCCCCTCCACAGCCGTCAGCCTCCGCCTGCTTCGGGGACGCGCACAAGGGGATACCGGGGCAACCGGGCAGCTGATGATCTTACGTGACCCCTGTGAAAGGGATGTTCGACCCCCAAAGGGGTCACGACCCACAGGTTGAGAACGGCTGCTCTAGTGCAGTGAATAAATATACTCACAACTCCAGGCTGCAAGAGTCCTCAAGTCTGATGCGTATTTGAGATACCTGCAGTTTCTATATCATCCTTCATCCAAGAATCACAGGGCAATTTACAATATAAAAGCACAAGAATGCATAACATTGGAACAAACAAAAGCAATAGTCCCCCACCCACCCAGCTGAAAAGGCCATAGATTGTTTAACTAGCCAAAGGCCTGGGAAAAGAGGAATGCTTTTTCCTGGCACCTAAAGATATGTAATAAAGGCACCAGGCAAACCTTCCTAGGGACAGCATTCCACAAGCAGGGAGCCACCACAGAAAAGGCCTTTTCTCATGTTGCCACCCTCTGGACCTCCCATGGAGAAGGCACCTTAAGAAGGACTTTAGAATTAGATTATGATCGCAGGGTCCGGGTTGGTTCATATGGGCAGACGGGGTCCTTGAGGTATTGCAGTCCTGAGCCATTTAAGGCTTTATAGGTCAAAAGCAGCACTTTGAATTGGGCCCAGGAACTAATTGGCAGTCAGTGCAGTCATGCCAGGATGTAGTGTAGAGCCACAGTGCATTGATATTTGAAATACGAATCCACATACGAATATTAGAAATATGCATACAAATATAAATTCAAGCCCAGCCCTATCAGAAAATCAAACATACTTATAGTGGAGTGTTTTTTTCCCCTTGCATACTTAAAACAAATTAGAATTTGAAGGACACCAAGATTGTTGTCTTTCCCTCCCTTCCAAACTCACACCGTTTTGTCCTTCACGTCCACAATTGAAACTTTCTTTGCTTGGCTGCTACCCTTTTCTATAGGCAAGTGTTCCCCTTCACCATATGATTTTTGATAGATCCAAGTTAGCAGAGGAAAGGGAAATCTGGAGGCATAATCTATCTTAATTACTCTGAGAAGCACTTGCTAATTATTATATTGAAATCTAGTGATTAAGGTTTTTTTAAAAAAAAGCTGGCAGCAGATTGGTGAACTCGATTGACTGGCTAACTGACAAATTGTAGAGGATTGTCATAAATACAAACAGATTCTTCTACAACCTGCCAAATAGGATTCCCTTGAGCAGTAATGTAAATCAGAAGGGTTTTTCCCCACACACAAAATGGAAGTGTTAAGTACACAGCTATACTTAAAAGGACTAAGTAATTCACATCACAAGAGTTGTCCAAAGAAATCCACATCTCATAAGTTTTGCTTATTATTGACGTGAATCACATCCTAGGCTGATAGGAAGATGCTTAAATTAAAGCAGAGAGACTTAATTATAGAACAATACATAAAGTGTTGCATAACGCTGAAGAAGAGTGAACTGCATCTTTTTGCTGTAGATTTTATACCCAGAGAGAAATATACACAGAAGGCTCCAAAATTTGTGGAATTCTTGGAAAAATAACCTTCACTGACGCCACTTCCCTGCAGTACATGAAAGCTTGAGAATTCTCCTATAGTGGATCTAATCTTCCTAGGTCTTCTGAAGTGAGAATAGAGGTGTTGTTAGGGCAGTGCACTTCGATCCCTCCAGTTGTGCCCCTTAGCATGCTATCCTGGATAGGCCCTCCCCTCGCCTTGCCTTGCCTTGCCTTGCCTTGGTAGTGGCGGATGGGCAAATCAGCAACACGCCCAAGAACTCAGTCCTGCTTGCAAGTTCTTCAGCTGGCACCTGCCATTTTAATTCCCCCACAGTGCAACTTTTGCACCCAGAGGGAATATGGAGGACTTAAAATGTTGGATCTTAGTCATGGCCACTTGGGCTTTAGTGCTGAGAGTAGCACCAGGCCTATCTGGATGTAACTGGCATTTGAGGTTGTCTAAGGTCAACTTCTCAACAGTGCTCACTGGGGCCGGAGGACCTGACTTCGCCACTTTCTGGTACCAGCTCCCATCTGAACAGCATTTCTCTACACACAGATCTCACTGGAAAAGGCCAACGTTGCTTTGCTGCTCCTGATCTTTGTTAGCATGTGTTTCCCTACATTAGACATTGTACAACTGCCACCAGTTATTATTCATAGTTACATTTAAAAGCCTGACAGCTAATACCAGTGGGGCAGCAAAGGTAAAAGGAACAGTAGTCATTTGGCTCAACCAGCTCTAAGCAATGGCAATACTCTTGGTGGATAACAGGTAATGTGTGACGTCAGGACAGATTCTTTATTTTGCTCTTGTGTTTTAAAATGATTGAAAGAATTTTACCTTCAGATGTTAGATCAAATTATATCTTCAGTCAAAGTGTAAAATATGATTTTCAAAAATTTAAACCCACAAATTGCTGTGGAAATATGGAGAAGTGAATTTTAGTCAAAATAAATGAAAAATTGGAGAAAAGCTAAATTGACAGTTTCAGCCATTCAGTATGCAAATGATATTCTATATTGTATATACAATGGATATGTGAGACAAGTCATATATGATGTTTGCAGCCAAAGAGCAAAACTGTAGGAAAGGCACAATAACCTGAAATAGTCTTCCAGATGTTCAGGATTACAACTGCCATCAGCCCCAGCCAACACAGTGAAGGCTGCTCTACAATGTCAGAATGGAAGTGTGCAGGTTATGGGGTGCATTATGGGAGGCACCAAGAAAATAATAAAAGTTTCACCAGGAGTTGGTTTTATGATTGAAAATGACTCCCTGGCTGCAGTGGCACCAACAACTTTGATGAATAGCATAAACTAGGAGTTTATTGTCCATTGGACAGAATGAAGAACAATGGCCTCCTTGATGTCACTATATTCTGCAACTTAGCTTTTAGATGAAGGATATGTTCAGTCATATTCCAGGCAGACTTTCATCTGGTTCACAAATCCTGAATTAGGTGGACTGGAAAGGTTTGCTTTATTATGGTTAAAATCATCACAAAACTGTCAGCCGTAGTGGAGGCCATCCAAATATATCTTGCTGCAAAAGAGGTGACAGGAATCTAGCTCAGAGATTGTTGGCTGATATTTTTGGGTTGGAACTTTTTTGAAGGCTGCATCTGCAAACTCTGTTGCTGCAGCTCCAAGAAGTGGAAGGAAGTGCTGGGTGGCTCATTCAGTTTGTAAACTTAGGGATAGAAGTAGGATAAGATGATAAAGGTAATGGCAGTGCTCATGATTCTATGCTATAACTCCAGGAAAGCAACTGCACCAAAAGTCATACTACTTTGTAGAGCAATTCAATTATGCCATATCATGTGGTTGATTTTAAATGTGCACCCATGCAGATACACACTAAAAGGTGCACACAATGATGTTGCCAATAAAGAACTGAAAACATCACTAATTCAATAATTTAAATGTCCCATTGACTGG
Source organism: Zootoca vivipara (assembly GCF_965207765.1). NCBI lineage: Eukaryota > Metazoa > Chordata > Lepidosauria > Squamata > Lacertidae > Zootoca > Zootoca vivipara. The sequence continues at coordinate 65,024,774 of NC_142587.1, read as the reverse complement.
AAGCCTATGGCATCAACCTCTGTCACTGATCAAGGTGCACAGAATATTCTCTGCTAATAAATAGTTGTTTCTTGTGCCTACTACATATGAAGGCCAAACTGCCCTTCATCTCATAGGAGCTGAGCAGTGCACAACAGCAAAGCAAAACACACCATAGATACAATAAAACAGGGTAAACCCATAGCATCAACCCACCCACCCCACCCCCCAGCAAATCAGCAGGAGACATTGTTAACCAATCCTACTCTTGTTCACCCAGGACCTGCATACAGAGATATGATTTGAGCCATCAATAAAATATCATATGAAGCCATCTTCATTTATCTGCATTTTCGGGGAGACAAGGAGGAAGGGAGCTTGTCACAGCAGGAGGGGAAGACTCCCGGGCTTCTTCAGCAGCCTGCCTCCACTCTGCCTCTTGGCCCTGATCCTCACCAGTCTACACTTCTGCCTCTGATTCTGGACTGCTCTCTGTCACAACCTCTTCTTGCTCACCCTGTTACCTCTTCAGCTTCCAACAACAACTCCTCCCAGCCTGCTCCCTCTTTTCCCTCTGACCACTCATTGCCCACATTCCTGGCTCTGAGCCTTCTTCCCCTGGGGGTTTCCCTGGAGGGTTTCTTAGCTGGTGCCTTGCACCACTCCTCAGCATCCAGCCAATTCATGGCAACACCAAAGCATCCAATCTCCAAAGAATCATGAGAACTGCAGTTTACCCTTCACAGAGTGACATTTCCCCACAACCTAACCATACTGAAGGCTTTGGATGTGCTTTAACAGTATGATGTAACTTCAGCCTTGCTACTGTGCAGCACTTGAAATTAAATTATCAGTCATCTATCAATCAACAATAGTAAATAAGGCCTTTGCCCAATGATCTTTCACACTGGAACATTGATGGCACATTATACCTTTGCATCTGTTTGTAGCGATTAGAGTCATGGAAGTACACAAGTTAAATCAACATACACAATATTTCATTGCAATAAATTATACTGGGCCATGATGCATTTATTCACTTTTAGTTCTGTTGTCAACATTTAGAAACCAGATACATGCTGTGAGGATCCCAAGAGGTGTAAATTAACACAGTACAATTCATGTCCTGTCATGTCTTATTGCTTAATTATCTGGATACAGTGAATAAGTCAAGTATACAAACAGAAGTACATGACAATGGGCTAGACAAAGAATTAGTATTTTATAATCTCTCTTCTATCTATCCCACTGTGTTCTGGAAACAATTCAAGACACTCTTAGGTGACCTTTAAAGTTGCAGGTGGCTTGGATTCAATGTTGCCCAGGCTCCCTAAATCTGGGATTCTGCTACTACAGAAAGTGAGGTGGTGAAGAAGGGAGAAAAAGTGTAGGTGGTGGGCCGAGGCCTCTAGAAAGAGACCTGTCCACAGTTTCTGCCCAATCATTTTTGCTAAATAAATTTGGGGGAAAGAAGGAGGTGCTAATACATTAATTGTACCATCACTATTGATGGAAAAAATTGTTTTATTATTATTATTATTATTCACAAGTCACTTTATAAAAAAAAAGTCTCAAAGCAACTTAAAAGCAAAATAATGCTTATGCTTAAAATACCATGCTCAACATAATTATTTTTGCACAACCCTCAGGAATAAGGGAGTTCACTATTGATATTGACTAAAAACTTGCACATGCTTTTGGAAACTTAACAGAAGCCGATGTGGAGCTCTTTGTTGACCAGGGGCTGGCTATTCTATGCAGCCAGGGAGCCTCAGGATGCATATGCTACCCACTTTACTTTAGTGAAGGCCAGCACAGATCATAATTGTCCCTTCAAAGTAAATGTGGCCAATTTTATGGTGAAAGAGCCCTGTGTGCGAACTGGGACTCCTGTATCACAAAACTGACTTGTTAAAGCATACTATCCCACAAAATTGTAAAATGCTTCTTTTATGAAATGTCTATAATGGCAATATCCTGAGATGAACTGCAAAGAATTAAATTAATTCCAAGTATGTATTTTCTGCTTCATTGTGAACTCAGACCGATGAGGCATGTGAAGCACTAAGGACTGTAACAGAGCACTTAATGCCTCAAAAAGAGGAAATGAGTCAGAACATTGCTTAGTAAATGATAGAATTAAAAGGAAGAAAATTAACAGTTAGAAAATGCAAAGGGCAAAGTAAATTCCAAGTTCTCAGTATATGCGGTGAAATCGTTTCTGGGAACGAAACAATGGAAAACTAAAACCCAAATGTCCTAGCTAAAAAGTAAGAACTTGGAAAGTGAACAAGACCTGGAAAGGAGGTCAAGATGCTGAAAGAAAGAGCAGAGGCAGAGAAACAGCAAAATGGAGAAAGGGTAGGAATCTCAGATCGTCATAATGAAGTTGATAGGGTGTCAGCTCACCAAGTATATTATTGATCCTGGTTAGGATGCAAAGGTTCAGAAAAAAGATATTACTATGCAAGTGCTTGCCACAGTAAAAGTTTGCACTTTCTCATTCCCACAAGATGCAGTGCTGGTCATAAATATAGATGGCTTCAAAATATTAATTAATTAATTAAGGTAAAGTTAGCAATGGCTTATAACCATGGTGGCTATTTACTGCCTCCCGGTGCTAGGAATCTTAGGTGGGGAAAGCGCTGTAGAAGCCCGGTTCTGCTTGTGAATTTCCCACAGGCATCTGATTGACACTGTGGAAACAGTGTGCTAGACCAGATAAGCTTTTGGTCTGATCCAGCAAGACTTTTCTCATGCTCTTCACATAGATACAATTTCTTTGGTTCATTCTGTAACAACTTTGCTTTCCTTAACTACAGGGGAGAAACTAGATAAATGTTTCAAGGCTTCTGGAGCTTGGTGAGTCAAATCAAGACCTGCTTGCAAGCAGATATCACTTCACTATCTTTCATATCTTAGAAACTTCTTGTTTTAATTTTGGTTGAAAATTATTTGTGTATCAAAGATAAGTGATAGGTCAAACGGAGAACATAAGCCACAAAGGAATTCCAGTGAATGCAAATATGAGTTTTCACTTGAAATCTATCTTGAAAACTACTTTATTTTGAAGATTTTTCACTTCCAAAGCAGCAATATATTAACCAGCATCGCACATAAGTTACCAGAGTCCAAATTCACAGTAAATATAGCACACAATGTATTGCAAATTTGTATAATCTCACACAACCTATTTGAAACTTGCTTTACACAAAGCGTACCATTTTGTTAGTATCACAGCAGTATAGGATTGAGTATAGAAGGCATATGGCCCCCTTTAATTCAACAAGTTCTAGAAATTGAATACTATTTCCAGGAATTTAGGGTCCAAGCCACCATAACCTGTACTGTACAGATATTTTGTCCAATTCCCTTAGGTAGGTTATTGTGAAGTTGGTTGAAATGTTCACAAAAGTCCTATTAATTCACATCATGGGCTTGGAATATTTTCTGGAGAATACATATTTCACTACTTTCACAATGGAATTCTGAATCAGTTCATTACTAACCATTTCCTTTGCTCAAGCATACAAATAAGCCACAATTTCCCACCTACTGATGCCCTGCATGGCATATTCTTCTTCAATGGAGTTTATAGAGGAAGATTTCCCCCCACATTGCACTATGTATTTCAAAAATAGCATATGTCTTTTATTCACATGCATAATAGTCTGTGTTCATAAGTAATACATTTTTTATATACGCCTGTATGAACTTGTGATACAAATTATATAGTCTGATAGTAGGAAAGTCTTCTGAAGCTATGGAGAACACAAAGGGCATAAGCAGTAATGTATTTATATTCCCTCCTCCCCCCGTCTCATGTATTCTATACTGAAAAAGTGGCAAATGCAATGATCCATCAAAATTATTTAGATCAAACAACAGTTATTCTAACATCAGCATGATAACAGCTTTTTATGTCATTATAACGAAGGCCATTATGGCATCAAGCTTTTCAATTTTGGAGCCAGTGGCCATTTATCTGCATAACTGAAACCAATGGTGAGCAAATCTCTGCCAGTGTGTGATTTATAATGACTGCTGTTAAGCAGTCTCTTTTTTTAATGATTTAGTCTAAAGCACACTCACCCACTGGAAGACAATGCCATTTGTTCCTTTGTTTATTTTCTCTCCTCAGAATTTAATACTTCATGAAAAATAAAAGCGGGGAGAATATGCTCCTTTCATGCAGTTTGATTTCGGCAAATGAAGCATTTCCTTTTATACTCTCTTTGACCACATCATGTTAACATATAAAGCCCCAAACAATCCAGCCCCTGTACAGAGCCCCATATAGACTTGTAAAACCATTTGGATCATTTGGAGAAACTCTACTTATGGCCTCACAACTTACAGAATATCATAGGGTGGTGACCTGAAAATGGCCATCTGAAGCAGCTACACCTATACTGTGGAATGCACTTCCCTTGCCCACATGTGAAACAAGAATCATCAGTTGCTTCAGGTGCCTCCTGGAGACTTACCTTGCCCTGTTTTATATGTCCTACATTTTCTGTTTTAGTCACTTTTATCTACTTTTTAAAAAATATTGCTGTTTTATTAGTTTTTTGGTTGTTGTTTTTGTTCTTTTTAATAAAGTTTTTATTGAACAGATTTAACAAAATACATTATCAATCAATTTATCAATCAATTTAACCAATTACATTCCCCCTTTTATACCTTCCCCTCCCCCCTCTTCCACCCTCCCAAGACTAAATCAGCTCCCCTCTCTGATTTACTTGTACATATTGTTTTCTGCATGTTATAAAATTGTAAATATCATTCCCTTATTTATTTATGTTCTACTAATAAATTGTGAATGTTTATTCAAAACCTGCCAAGGAGTCCAAGTCCTTTTGTTGTCCTTTTGAATAGTTTGTAAAAAGTTCCCATTCTCGGTAGTGGCACCCGCCCTGTGGAATGCCCTCCCACCAGATGTCAAAAAGAAAAATAACTACCAGACATTTAGAGGACATCTGAAGGCAACCCTGTTTAGGAAAGCTTTTAATCTTTAAGAAATTAGTGTATTTTAATATTTCTGTTGGAAGCCGCCCAGAGTGGCTGGGGAAACCCAGCCAGATGGGCGGGGTATAAATAATAAATTTATTATTATTATTATTATTATTATTATTATTATTATTATTATTATTATATTCTTCTTTGAAGTCACAGTTGTCCTTCTCATGTAGTTTATATGTCAACTTTGCCAATTCTGCATAGCTCATCAGTTTTTCTTGTCATTGTTCTTTTGTTGGGACTTTCTCATTCTTCCAGCTTGTGCTAACAAGACTCTTGCTGCTGTTGTAGCATACATGAATAAATTCTTTGTTTTCCTTGGCAGGCCTTGTCCTAAAATCCCTAACAAAAATGCTTCTGGTATATATATTGATTTAAAAAAAATTAGTTCATTATATATCATCTCTCAATTTTTTTAACTTCTCTATATTCCCACCACATGTGGTAAAAAGTACCTTCTTTTTCTTTACATTTCCAACATTTATTTAACCCAGTTTTGTACATTTTTGCTATTTTTAATGGTGTAATGTACCATCTGTTTTTGTTCTTTTTTAATGATACATTGTTGTTGTTTTAAATTGGATAGAGCTTGGAGGTTTTTAAAACGGTTTATAAATGTTTTAAATAAATGTACTTGTTTCACTTCAGACCCCAATTCAGCCCTTTGTGAAAAGCTCATTAAATCTATGGTGCTGTTGCAACCTATAGCTGTGCCTACTAATTCAGCAGTTGATCTTGCTTCAGTATTTTCTAGTGGGTGAGAAAAAGGGAGTCCAGGATCACAGAAGTGTTAATGGTTCCTTTGTCACTGACAGACTAGTTCCTGATAGGGGTGGTGACGAAAGAGCAAGCTCTAGCAAGGCTCACATGCTCATGCAGAAAGCAGTCTCCTAACTTACATGCAGATGCTTGATAGCAGCCTTTGATACCAATCTCTTGATAACCTTTTCACTCCAAACTTCTCATCACTGTTCTTAATCTCTACGTGAGCTCATAACTGCTAGCTCCCTGTCATTGGAGAACACCTTTAAAAAATAATACTATGAAGATTCTCTCCACTCTTGTCAGAGGTAGGCAAAACACATTGTCAAGAGCAGAAAAGAGAGGAATAAATAAATATTTACCTGCATTCAAAAAACATGTATAGACTTTTTAAAAACTAAGGCTTGTGACCAATAGTTTTATGACATTTCCACATAGCTTGTTTTAACTGTTGCCTGCAAGATGTCATAGTGTTGTTTCAAGTTGCTCTTGGATATTTATTTCATATTGTGAGTCATCTTGTGCTCCATTTGGAGAGGAAGGGCAGATTATAAATTCAAAATAATGAATAAGTAAGCTAATAAATGTTTATGGGAAAGTAAAGGTCTCTGTTGTAGGACTCTTGGGCTGGGGTGTTGTAAGGGATTTTGTTGCCCGGGGGTGGGGGAGTTGCTGCCACTATTGACATTAACTTTTAGTAAATTTATTTTAGCTCTTACGATTTAGGTGGAAATTGTTCAATTTGGTTGTGTACTTTTTGATAATTTATTTATTGTAGTCATAGAATCATAGAATCATAGAGTTGGAAGAGACCACAAGGGCCATCCAGTCCAACCCCCTGCCAAGCAGGAAACACCATCAAAGCATTCTTGACATATGGCTGTCAAGCCTCTGCTTAAAGACCTCCAAAGAAGGAGACTCCACCACACTCCTTGGTAGCAAATTCCACTGCCGAACAGCTCTTACTGTCAGGAAGTTCTTCCTAATGTTTAGGTGGAATCTTCTTTCTTGAAGTTTGAATCCATTGCTCCGTGTCCGCTTCTCTGGAGCAGCAGAAAACAATCTTTCTCCCTCCTCCATATGACATCCTTTCATATATTTGAACATGGCTATCATATCACCCCTTAACCTTCTCTTCTCCAGGCTAAACATACCCAGCTCCCTAAGCCGTTCCTCATAAGGCATCGTTTCCAGACCTTTGACCATTTTGGTTGCCCTCTTCTGGACACGTAGTCATACTTTTATGCTTGTAATTATGCATTTTTTATGTTGTAACTTGCCTGGATCCTGGTTTAAATTATGGGAAGGCAGCACAAAAATTAAGTGATGTGTGTATATAGGTATGTATTTCCACCCTAGAAAAGAAAAGTATACTCTTGTGTAACTGGGTCTAAAGAATTCAGGAAGCTACAATGGCAGTTACGAGTTTAAATGTCTGTCTTTAAGCAGTGGGGATGGTGTAGGTACTTCAGGTAATTCCATCAGAGAAATAACTAACATGAAGAACTAAACTGCCATGATATTCTTGAGCTGGAAATTGAGAATTTCAATTTGAAAGTCTATATTGACAACAGAGCTGAGCTCACAGTTGATGACTGTGAACATGGTCCAGATCAGCAGGTGGTGTGGTTCGCTCAACACAGGTTCAATATGCATGCAGCCAAGTGCTCTACTCAACAACCTGGCTGCAACACTCTGGATGAGGTTTCCAAGCCATGTAAATATGTATTCTGCCATTGTGTGTGTGTGTTCACATGCACACATGCAAAAACTTGCACAATTTTGTAAATTTTCTTTGCTGCTTTTCTTCTATTTTTAATTCAGTGACAGATAATTTTATAGCTCTTTTCAGAACCCACCAGCAATGTGTCATGAGATTAGAGTTCAGTCTCTGTTAACTGAACATTATCTGGCCATCTGTCTCGTTGGTTACATTTGGAACTTTTGTTGGCAACACGCTCAGCAAAAGCCTTCTTTTTAAACAAAGGAAAGAAAGATTAACTACTGTAAATACACGTGCACAGAAAATGTGAAGCCAGAAAAGCAAGATGGATACCATGTTGCAGAAAAATTAATTGGATCGACACAAAAAGCATATTAGTAGGAATTAGCCACTACAATCCCCAGGCCAATTCTGCCCGCTGTGGGGTACCATCCTGCTCCTTAGTTGACAATGCCAAGGCAAGATTCCTGAACTTGTCTTGATTTTATTGGTTTCCCTTTTTGTAAACCACTTTGTGGTGTTGTTGTTTTACAACCAAGTGGTTGTAAAATTTCTTTAATTTTATCAAATAAATGAATAACTCAAGTCTTACACACACACACACACACACACACACACACACACACACATTTTATACCCTGCCCATCTGGCTGGGTTTCCCCAGCCACTCTGGGCAGCTTCCAGAACATATAAAAACATAACAAAACATCAAACATTTTAAAAGTTGTGCAGTTCTAGACAGAATGGTGGCAACAAAGCACTTCAGGGAGTCATCATGGCCCATCCTGACTCATTTAACCTCTGTTTTATCCTCAAAATGGTTCCCCAGTAAAACAAATTCCTAATTAGGGATCTACTTCATTTTTGCCTATTTTTTTCTGGTACAGGTTAGCCATGTTGCAAAGCCCATGAAGAAAGATGACTGCAGTGCATTGTTCATTAAAAAACAGTAAAAGCTTTTGTAAAGCTCAAAATGTCTCAGGCCACATATTTCTGAAGTTACTGCATCCTCTCATGTGTACCATCACTGAGCAGGAAATGGTTTCCTGAAGGCAAAATCTGTGTGCTAAATGAGAACATCAGTGTTCACAAGGAAGCATTTTCAGTAGCAGATATTCAATTGCTAATCTTGAATTTTTGGCTTGCTTCTGTACACTGCCTTAGCCATATAATGTGGCCAATTTTTAAAGGAATAATAAAAAAATAAGGTGCTATATCTTGCATGTCCTGAGAGGCTCAAAAGGCTGGAGGCTTAGGAGAAAGTGCTGCAAGACCACAAAACTGTAGTAATTCAAACTTACCATCCTGTGCTAAAAGCTGAAATAAAACAGATGCTTAGGATATGGCATGCTGGGTTGTTTTACTACAACACCATATAGATGACAATGCATTGCTGAGTATTGCTGTATTTCTGGTTGCAAGACCCATCTAGCCTTAGGACTGATCTATTAGAGTCTAATTTATAGCTGACAAGAAACCATCTCCCAGATCACTAATATGCAGAATCTGAACATGGATTTGACTAGATATAGCAGGTCCCCATTTCCGGGTAAAACATTATGTATACTGTACATATGCAAATAGCATTTCCATGCCTCACAACTAGATGCAGTCAGCTTAAAAGGGTTTTAAGTTATGAACTAGCCAAGCAGGATCTTAAGCCACCTCAGTTCCTAATAGACACAGGAGGAAAACAAACTAATGCCACATATAAATACAATGAGGAACTTTGATATTCTGAACAGCAACCAGTTCATTCCCAAAATTGTGTACAATACATTTAAAACGACAACTCTAGCATTTTCTAATGAGGTGGTGTCTCAAAATCCTTGATCCCTGCACCTCAAATTGGAGAGCAATTATACTAATTATAACAATAATTTATTACTTATACCCTGCCCATCTGACTGGGTTGCCCCAGCCAACATAATATAAAAACACAGTGAGACATTCAACATTAAAAACTTATCAATACATTCCTGCCTTCAGATGTCTTCAGAAAGTTGTGTACTTGTTTATCTGTTTGACCTCTGATGGGAGGGTGTTGCACAGGGTGGAACTATATGTTCCTAATTTCTGTTCTTTCTCTGAGTTTCAAACTGCCTGTTATTGGTTATCTGGCTGTATATAGCAGTCCAGTAAACAGATATTATTTTGCTCAAATGCCATCAGACATGAAAGTAACACTCTTCTCTTCATAGCACCAATATTGTACCTCTCTAGCAGTTTGAATGGCAAATTTTCCAAAGTGTTTCATGATGAACACTTACTAATGAGCCTTATCAAAATAATAATTAAGCATGCCCTTTAGTATCCCACAACAATTATTTTAATGAAGAGTGTTATTTGTTGATGCAGATTAGATGGAGTGAGAGCTCTCTCGCACCTCAGTAGGCCTTTACTCAACAAATTCTGAAAGGTTGCATCCAACTTCTTTTGCTACACATTTAGTTGCCTCAAATTCACTCATCTGCCATCCATCCATTTACTTTCATGCTGCTATATCTCAAGCTCCACTGGCGGGGAAGAAAGTTCCCCCCTCCCCTCTGCCTCCTCTGTCACAGCACCAGAGCTAGGCAGCAGACCTCCAACACTTCCTTTACAATCATCCTCACCAGCTCCTCGCGCAGCGTCAGCACTAGCAACGAGTCAGGAGGAACGAATGAGGAAGTTAGCGGAGTGGAGAGAGGGCTATCTCATGTACCAGAACCCCAGCACCGCTTGGAGAGAGGGATAGGGGAGGAGGAGCACGGAGGGCTTTCGGACACAGGGTTGCCAGGAAGGCGGCCCTTCCGTCCAATGCCTGAATTGAGGTGTGTGCCCACCCGTAGGGCCAGGGGGCGGCGCTTTGGGGTGCCCAGGCTTTTATGCTGGGCGAAAACCTGCAGGAAGCCATTGCGGGGTTCTGACACAGACTGAGCAGTCATGTTTTGCTGATGTTCTTGCACTGTAAATAGGATGCACAATAAAACTCTGAAAGACGACGTCTGGAGCGTCTTTACTCAAGAGTAGCCACAACCATCTCTGACAGTAACCAATTGATAGTCACGAATGTGTCTTTTAAAGCCATCCAGGTTGGGGGCCATCACTGACTCCTATGGAAGCAAATGCCATAGTTCAACTGTGCTCTGCATGAAGAAGTTCCTCATTATGTCTGTCTTGAATCTTCCAACATTCAACTTCATTGGATGTCCACAACTTCTAGCGTTATGTTTGGGGGGGGCACTTTTCTCTACCCACTTTCTTCATGCCATGCATAATTTTATAAACTTCTATCGTGTCACCTCTTGCTCACCTTTTCTCTACATTAAAAAGTCCCAGATGCTGTAACCTTTCCTCGTAGGGGAGTTGCTCCATCCCCTTGATCATTTTGGTTGCCCTTTTCTGGACCTTTGTCCAGATAGTAGCTTGCATGCCATTTTTAGGCATTGGGATCATGAGCTTCATTTGGATTTAACTTTTAAAGGAACAGTGGCCTTTTGAATTCTTTAAATTCAGTGAACCGGAGCATCTATGGCATATATAGGTAAATGTTCAATGGATGAATATAATGAATTTGTATTCAAAAGACAGTGTGATCCCACTTCCCTGTAGCCTTATTAATACTAGTTTATATTTCAAATAAGAACTACATGGCAAGTTAAAGGTCAAAACAGCTTTATTCACTTTTAAAACCTTAATCTTAATGTTTAACTGAAAGATGACTTTGCAATGACTTACAGAACCATTAACTTTATAATTGCAGCATCAATCATGATTGTTCAACATTTTGCAATACACAGCAGGAATATGGCTATAAGATGTCCTTTATAACCTGTATAAGGTTAATAACAACTGGTGCTACGCACAAACTACCACCCAAAAAACCAACTTAAAGGATTTTAACAGATGGAAGGATTGTTTTATTACCTTACAGAATAAGATATATATTTATTTGATGGGAAAGAGGCATTACAGCTTAATAGTACTTAAGTTGCAAATTCAAACCATTGCTTACAGAGTTCTCCAAAGTAATTTTTTGGGATGGCATCTTGATATTTTGTAAGTACACATTACATGGATATGCCAATAACCATCTTTTTGAAGCACTTTGTAGCCCCACTTATCTTACATTTCCCTTAACATATATTGGGGTGGGGAGTGATGTATGAAGTCATGGGTAATAGATGTCCAGGGGGCGTTCAAAAATTTTCTGAGCAACAGTGTGTTATTTTTGAATGGCCCAATCAAAACATAATAATTGGCAAGCCCACAGAGAAAATTAAATTAGCGTGGAAGCAAATGCTTTGGAACAACTTTTATAATTTCCTTTGATGCTTAATGAAAACGATTGATTGATTGATTTTTAACTGCTGAGGGGCATAATATACCTTGTTCCCATGATATTCTTGTAAGCAAGCTGGTAATAAGTCAGCTAGACAATTCTACTGTTGGATAAACGTGTAGCTGATCAATATAACTGTGTTCCTTTTTCTCATGAAGGATGCTCATACGTAAACACACACTGTTTTCAGGGTACATGCTATCATAAACATACAACCATGGAAACATGTTATTTGGGATCCTTAATTTGGAGCTCACTATAAAGCACAGTAGATATGACACTGCACTTTCCATAGTCCAAAACCTGTGGGATTAAGCAAAAACCTGGAAACTACAACTAATCCAGAATGTGGCAACTAGACTGGTGACTGGGAGTGGCCGCTGAGACCATATAACACCAGTCCTGAAAGCCTACATTGGTTCCCAGCACATTTCTGAGCACAATTCAAAGTGTTGGTGCTTACCTTTAAAGCCCTAAATGGCCTTGGTCCAGTATACCTGAAGGAGCATCTCCACCCCCATCGTTCTGCCTGGACACTGAGGTTCAGCTCCGAGGGCCTTCTGGTGATTCCCTCACTGTGAGAAGTGAGGTTAGAGGGAAACAGGCAGAGGGCCTTCTCGGTAGTGGCACCCATCCTGTGGAATGCCCTCCCATCAGATGTCAAGGAAATAAACAACTATCTTTTACAATTTCTTATGTTTTACAATTTCTTATGTGTTGTAAGCTGCCCAGAGTGGCAGGGAAAACCCAGCCAGGTAAGCAGGGTATAAATAATAAAATTATTATCATAAACCACTGAGCCCCACCTTGGGTTTGAATAAAATTGTTTACTTATGTACACAGGGGAAATGACTATCAGTAACATGGTTTTGCAGCTCAAGGCAACAAATACAATTTTTACAGAATGGCAAGAGGCTCCCCAAAGGCTCCCCAACCCACATTGCCTGGATCAACAGCTTATACTTCTTCCTATGATAGTTACAGAGAAGGATATAAATGGATAATCTAATGGTTACTGCAAAAGGAGCAGCACTAGGGATTCAGGGAACTGCCCTGGAGACCTTGGTGTCCTGGGGGTGTTAAGTATAATAGTTTCATGTACATTGAAATAGAAATATATAAGGTGCCTGTATTATACTGTGAAGCATGGTTGGAAATTTCCATGAAGCTGAAGAAGAGCCTAGCAGGTTAATCATTAAGTGGGGCTAAATCTCTGTGCCTCAATCACAAGGTGTTTAGCTCCATCATATAAAAAGGATTGTATTACTCGGCAACAAAATTGTCCAGAATAATTGAATCACCAAGTCTACTCAGGATATTTGTCCTAATAATCTGGGGAAGCTCCTCAAGTGAAACATCAGAAGAGTTTCAGAAAGCAGATAAAGTAGCTCCATGCAAAATCTAACAGTTGTGCTACTAAATGAAAAAAAGAAGACTTTATTCCTAAATTCAATACCAAATTTCATTTAATGTGATCAAGTGTGTGTATGAAATGTTCACGTTATGGCCACGGGAAAAACTGGTTAGTGTAGCATAATGAAGCTTCCCATAGTGTCCTATACAACTAATTAAACTTGCTCACTCCTTGTTTCTATTATGCTTTTATTGCCTTACTTCAGTTGGAGCCAGAGAGTGTTGGAAGAAGAGAGAGAAAATGTGCAAAGAAAAATATTGTTTGGGGAGTAATGATATTTTGCTGATTTAGCTTTTGATGCTGCCCCATCAAAATGACTATATAGTGAATGCCTCCAGACTTCAGAAATGTGATCTATAAAAACTGCTGCTCCCAAACGTATAGTAAAGAACATATTCCATTGCAGTATTTTATTTTTCATTTTGGGAAAAAGAACCATTTCCCCAGTCCTCAAAACACTTAATTATGGGGGTCCATTGACATGAATGGGACTTTGCCCCGGTAGTATACTCTGACAGTTATCTGAACAAGATGAGTGGGTTGTGTCTATTTCCTATTGTGTATTGAACAATTCCATCATTTTGGGTGATTTAGGACATAACATGGCACTATTCTTTTTCTTCCTTCAAAAACTGTTCTCCATACTGAGATAAAATGGGGATAATTCATCATAGTGCTGCTCAACAGGAATTATTAGATCCCATTCTGTATAATATCCTGCAGTTGAGAGCAGCTCCACCATTGAGGCAAACACAGCCATCCTTCCCAACTCCTAGAGAGTAGCTGCAATCTGGTCTCAATCTTCCAGCATGTTTTTTTACAGTCTGTAACAGACATGGCAGGGGACAAAAAAGATTGCTCATAGATGTATCAGGTAAGATTTTTAACAGACATGCTAATCTGCACTTTCCTTTATGCTATTGGAGAAAGGACTTGATACTTGATGCCCACATTGGTAGGGATCTGGTAAACCATAGCTGCCAAGTTATCCCTTTTTTACAGGGATTTTCCCTTATGCTGAATAGGCTTCCTCGCGAGAAAAGGGAAAACTTGACAGCTATGCTGGTAAACATGTAATGACCAGATCTGATCCAGTGCCAAAATGAATTTGGCCAAGATGCTCATCAGATATCGAGATATTCAAGTGTTCCAGTAACTTGAGATGGATTTGTATAGGGAGAGACAGCTGTGGATCTGCATTGGATAAAGTACGAAAGCTTGCATGGAAATCCCCAAAACTTTGCTCATTATATATAAAATCATCTGAAATTATCTTTATTCTCATTATATGTTACAGCTGAAAATGAAGCATTGCGTATACAGCAATACAACAATAAGGTCTTTGATTCAGTGCAATGCTGAACAATGCTAACATTCAAGACAGTAAACTGAAGGGAACTATTAACAATGGATGGATGGCTAGATGGATGAATAGAGATACAACCTGGACTAAATGAAAATCAAATTAGAACATATATTATCAGTGGAAAACTGCTGGTCAAGTTTGGGAAGAAATTTTCCATTTTTAATGTAAAGAAAGCAGGTTCTAAACATGTAAGTATAAAACCGTCTTAAATTTCATTCAGATTATTGTTATAATTAAGAACTTATGAAACTGCATCAATCACATTGTATTTGCAGAACACTGCTTCTAGAGTTTTATGTTTAACTATCTATTTCGATCCTAAGACCTCCTCTGAGCAAAGCATGAAAATATAGGCTCTTAGACCTTTAAAATATACCCTTCTAAGTCTCTTCCAAAGCAACCTACTTCCTTTGGTATAGAAAGAGACCATACATTTCTTTGGTAAGTTAAAAAGGATTTACTTAAAAACTCTTTGAAGTTCATATTCATGTCATTTTCCATACAGCAGCAAGAAAATAAAGGCTGTACAACTTAGTTTCAAAAAGTGGTAAAACATTTCTAAATTATTTGTATAGAAACACAAAGATGGCTTGCTAAAGCTATGTGGTCTACACTTGAAGCATCCAGCATAGACATCCTAACTGGTCAGTTTACCTGGTGCAAGAAGACAGAACAAAGTGTTTGGTAACCCTTCCTTCCAAGGTGACCTAGCTAAGCCTGGCAGAACAGCTTACTCTGTGGTCTTAACCCCTTCATGCATTATTTGAATTTCAGCATGTTGGTTATATGAGACTGGATATATCCCACATTTACTCAAATCTATGTTTTACTGGGTTGAATGGTGAAGTCTGGATTCTGCTGTGAGGTGGCTCAATGGATGGCAGTGATTCTTTTGTTCCCAGGGGGCAAGGGGCAGATGATTTGCATTTGCAGCTTGTGATTTTTCAGCTAGAATGAAAAAGATGGACATCAGAACCGAGTTCACTGTTGACATTCCAGGCTGTGGAACAAGCCCATACTGAAGTAACAAGCTAAGTGTCATGGACCTAGCAACCATAACAAATTCGCAAATGCAAGCCAAGTTAAGAAAAGCAATGAATCCCATCCTTATTTGTAAATGAATATTGTGCTTTCTTAAATGCATGGTTGCTGCTCTGTTCCTACATAGTTCTTCAAAGCTTTTCTTTCATATAATATTTTCTCCCCATCCCCTTCCTGGTTTAATTTTCTTCACAATCCTTGTGAGAACTTCAAGGTCAAACTTCACATGCAACAAGCAAGGCTCATTTTCTGCTATATAAAGGTACAAATCAATAGCATTCATCAAATGTGAACTTTGAGGAAAATATTTGTTCCAGCACTGAAGTAAATCACAAGTTTTAAGATCAAAAGGGAACCTTCCGTTTATTTAGGTGTATCTATTGTTTTTTCTTGATTTATACCTACCGTATCTCGAGTGATTCTGCATGGAACTACAGGTCTTTACAGGTGACCCCCAAACTTGCCACTGTTTACATGCACACAAGGCTCTAGCGTTTCACTCTTTGCGTCCCGATAGGCAAATAAAGAGGCACGCACATAAGCTGGGGTTGACCTGGACCACTTTTATTTCAACCTCAAATTAAAATCAGCAGAGGGGGATGACTATGAGGCGGGAACAAACTTCACTGTATAACTATAGCTATTGGGAGATTTGTCCTTGCCTAAGGAATTAGGGCCCAGCTTCCTAGCCTGCCCTGATTCCCGCGTCACACCCCGAAGGTGAGAAGGGATGCCTTACCTGGTCACCACCCCTGGGACCGCAGAACCCCATGTGGATGAGGGGCTTTGGCCTCAGTGGAGGCCCCTATCTCACCCTCTGAACTGCGGAGTCTGAGGAGTGAGCCTCAGGGCCGACCCATCACCTGAAAGGTGCCTAAAGGACATCACCAGGTTAAATCAAACTCTTCCTTTTCCCGCACCTAAACTGCCACTGAAAGGGGACAAATCTCTTTTTCGTTTCCTTTCCCCACCCCAAGAGATGCTTTTGCAGCTCAGTAGGATGATGTCATTGCTGACATCTGTCAAATGGACTCCACCTGACCTATACACTTCAACCCCATCCCCACCATACTTTCATGACGGATTACTTGACCTCACCAGCCCTGAACTGCAAGCCAAACTTCCCTGTTGACTTCTGGGCCTTGCCCTATTAATTCCCCATGGATCACAAGAGAACTGTGCCATTTCCATTGAAGGGAGAGGATTGCATACTTACATATTTATAAATTGCAAATATATGGTTGCTCATAATTTGTGTTTGTCTGCTTTAAACTAAAGGTGTGATCCATGCTGCTTCTCTAAAATAAGAAGCTTTTATTGGATCATTTCAGTTTTAGTGCTTTACTCTGGGTGGGTGGGAGGTTAGTGAAACTGTTTGTTGTAATGCAGTTGTAATGTTTTCATTTCTGACTCTTAATCTGTTGCATTTTGTCCAGTTGCTGGGGAACAGCAAGGAGAGGAAGCAATTGCCTTCAGATTCAATTTGCAAAACATAATGATAGCCTAGAATGGCCTTTCAGCACTTCTTATGTTCCACTGGGGCTGGAAATTAATGAGAACATGCAATGGGGTCTGACTCTGCCCCAGTTTCCAAGCCAGAAAACAAAAGAGTCTTTGCTACGTACAGAAGCTGTTTGAAACACAAGTTTCTGTTTTGCATGAAGGAAGTGGCGTTTACATTTCCCCCCCCAATCGTGTGTTCACTTATTTCATAACCTAAAGATGGTTTGCTTAAACAAAGGTGTTATTTACAGGGGATTGTGATCTCACATGATTTACTTACATCCAGTGATTAAGATTTCCATTTGCAAATATTTGAGCACTCTTTGACCATAGGCAAGGTAAAAAGAATAGATATAGGTAATGGAGCAAATCTAATGGAAGATGACTGATACAACCTGTTTTTTTCACAGTGCACTGCCTCCCATCAGCAGCATTAAAATGAATTTCAAGTAAAATAGCAATTAAAATTATATTTCCCACAAAAGTCTATGCTTATATTTGAATGAAGCTAAAGAGAATGAACTAATCATATCCACATTCAGGATGATTTCAGCAATCACGGACTATGTCCTGTAGCACTTGATGTCCACTATATTTTCTAAAATAATTACTTTCTGGGTGGCCAGTTTAAAGTAAGATTCCCCACCCTTCCCACCCTCCAAGAAGCCCTTGGAAAGATCTCAAAAGGAGCCAATTTTCATTAGACTATTCTAATTGAATCAATCCTACTGATCCAGTATGACTGAGTAATCCAAACACATTGTTTATTTACTTAACGTATTTCTGTACCAGCATATATTCACATATTTTCAGGTGGTTGAAAGAAATAATTTGGAATTATTCAAATGGTGTGGAATCCAGCCATGAGCAAGTAGCACACAATAGTGTATTAAGGCTAATTCCCACCACACTATTCCTAGTCTAGAACAAGGACTCCTTCAGTCTTCTGTCTTTCTCCCTTGCTTTCCTGTTTCCTCCCTGCTGCTAGTATACACCGCCTCCTGTCTTTAGGCTATATGGCTCCTGTCCCCCCCCCCCAAAAAAAAATCCATATCATGAGCACTCATTGCTTCTTTGAATTCCTCATTTTGAAAGTACTGCCTACTTTAACATTACTTCCCTTCATTCATGAAGATCCCTATTAAGCACTGAACTAATCTCAATGTCCGATCTTCCATCCCTGTGGCTTGTCTGGTCTATTCTTTATGTTATTTTCAACTACCAGCCTTTTTTTTTTGTCTTGCATTATCCCTTGGGGATACCTTTCCATCTGGTTCCTGGTCTTCAGTCACCTGGTGTTTTGTTTCTTTGTTTTACTCTCAGTCAAACTGACAATATTCTTTTTTTTTCATAGAAGCTGAGCCACGACTCTTTAGCTCCCCAAAACATGCAATTCTGTGTCCCTGGAGTAGTTCAGCCAATTATTCCCAAAGGCTTCACTACTGCAAGCACAATATAAAATACTGTAGATAGTTTCCACACACTTGTCTCATTAGATCAGGGATGGCTAACCTGAAGGTCATAGGTTTCTGCTGCTACAGGTAGAACACCAAGCAATTGATTCAATTTACAAGAAGGGATATTCTGACAATATTTGGAATATCTTTCTGACAGTGAATGCTGTTTGGTGTGAAATGGACTCCCATGGAAGGTGGTGGGCTGTCCTTCGATATTTTTAAGTAGAAGTTGGGTGGTCATCTGTCAAGGATTCTTTAGTTCTGATTCCTGTATTTTAGGGGGTTGGACTGAATGACTCTTGGGAGTCCCTTCCAACTCTAGAATTCTATGATTATAGGGTCATGGGTCCATGTGGCCTTCAGCCTGAAAAATGCTTGCCGCTCCTGAATTAAGCCTTTGAACAACAAAGGCATTCATATAGCTCAATAACATTTCCATTTAAGGTTTTTAATGAACAACTTGGATTTCAAGAACCATCAAGGGATCAGGGGATGGCGAGGAAGGGATGAAATTCAGAAATGGTCTTAAAGCAGGCAGTCTTTTACTCATCTGTTTACAATATGACTGTACAGGTAATAAAAGAAATGGTCTGGGACTTATTCTCATCCTTGAAAGATTTTTTTTTCCCTTTACACATCAAGTCTGAAGAAAATGCAACTTGGCTTCTTTTTATGTGGTGACTACTAGAGTACTCATTTTAATGCTTTCCCATTATTTACCATCTGTTCTTTGTTTAGCCAAATAGATTTTCTTCATAGTTCATTTGGACTCTTGAGACCAATAAAGCATTCTTGTCACCATTAATGTCTCTGCTATAGAATTTTTTAAACAAAGTATTTTATTCACAATAAAATGTGTTTTCTCTAACATAATGTTTTTTTGAATAATGGTACCTGGTTTTATTTTCTTGGTGTTGTTGGTGTTGTTATGTTACAAAGGAGGAATCGCTCATGCTGTTCCTACATTTTCAAGACCGTAGATCATAACATAATTTGAAAATCATTCAAGCCCTGTGCCAACAGCGTAGAAATGAACTCATGGAAGGGAAGGCTGATGTGCATTCATTCAGATGAGTATTGGACATCCATACCATCCATTTTGTTCAGGGTACAAAATATACACATATGAATATGAATAAAACCTATAGGGTTTTACCTAACCTATCTAACTTGTTACATCAGTGCAAGGATTTCTGCTTGCCACAACAGGACGCCCACTCCTTCCCATGCTTAGCCTGCACCCTCCCCACATTTTCTCAGGACCCTCAGAACAGATTTAAGGGGCACTGGGAGGACGAGCTGGAGGAATTACCATTGCACAATCAGACGTCTTTACATTGATGGAATGAGTTAGTCGGATTCCATCCATGGAGATTAGGGGCAGTGTGTGCAATCCCAGGCTTCCCTCCATAAATGCGTTTCTATCCTAGAAGACCATCTGCACAGGGCTTGTATACCCTGCATAGCTTTTCAAAATTCACGTTACTTTGCTTAGGCTAGAAGCCCAATGGTGAACTGCATTTTAAAATTTCTACCATTTTGTTCTCAAGCAAATCTATATGCAGTTACAAAACTTGCTGATGAAATGAAGAGGGGTGGCCCTTGCTAAGTCTCTATTGGCAAGGAGTTCCACACGGCACAGCCTGGCACACTAAAGGTTCAGCTGCTGGCAAGGGTGAGCCAAAGCTTAGGGGCATATTAGACCACCAAAAGTGACCCATCGGAAGACATCAGCAATCAAGACGGATCCCAACAGTGATTGTCCCAATCCAGTTTGGGCCTCACAGCAGTAGAAATTTGCTTTAAAAAGAAATATGTGCAAAAACCTATTTGAAGTTATGTTTTGTTTAGTCCTCCTGATAGTGTTGCTATTTTTTTATCACTGAGATATCAGAGGGTGCAGAAATGCTATACACCCTTTAAAGGAAAGCCCACCTGCTTGGCAAGGCTTTAGAGCAGAATGTACGGATGTAGACTTATTATTCTAATTAAAGCCTATCATTAATTGGTTAAATTTAAATTAATGCATATTCTACCCTTCCAGTCAAAGAGACCTTGGGTAGGAAACACATAAGCGATGGAGCAATTAAATCATCTACAAACATGTAATATAAAAGCAATTCCAATGCAGAGGCATTGGGGGACGCTTTCTGATGATGCAGGAGTTTTGTATTATTATGGTCAGACCTCACCTGGAGTACTGTGTCCAGTTCTGGGCACCACAGTTCAAGAAGGAGACTGACAAGCTGGAACGTGTCCAGAAGAGGGCAACCAAAATGGTCAAAGGCCTGGAAACGATGCCTTATGAGGAACGGCTTAGGGAGCTGGGTATGTTTAGCCTGGAGAAGAGAAGGTTAAGGGGTGATATGATAGCCATGTTCAAATATATAAAAGGATGTCATATAGAGGAGGGAGAAAGGTTTTCTGCTGCTCCAGAGAAGCGGACACGGAGCAATGGATTCAAACTTCAAGAAAGAAGATTCCACCTAAACATTAGGAAGAACTTCCTGACAGTAAGAGCTGTTCAGCAGTGGAATTTGCTACCAAGGAGTGTGGTGGAGTCTCCTTCTTTGGAGGTCTTTAAGCAGAGGCTTGACAGCCATATGTCAAGAATGCTTTGATGGTGTTTCCTGCTTGGCAGGGGGTTGGACTGGATGGCCCTTGTGGTCTCTTCCAACTCTATGATTCTATGATTCATTTTAGTGGGTTTTCTTGTCTATGTTTTGGGTTTTCATTGTTAGTTTTTAATCAGTGCCTTGAATCTAGAGCAGCACAATCAGAAGGCTACTTCCTCAATACAGTCTCCTGGACAGCTAATAACCAGTAGAACTAAGAGGGGCTTTCTTCTCATAGTATCTGCTCTGGTTTTCCCCTCCCCATCAACCTGCTTCCATGCCACAACCCACTCCATTCCAGAAACCTTCCTTCCTTGAATTGGTTATTATTTTTATTCAATGATTGTCTTGGAAAATATATGAACAGCCAGGGCCAAACACCTTGGCAGATTCCCCCCCCCCAAAAAAAACCACCCAGCCTTCACTCGCTGTGGCACACCTCATTTGAATTCTGTTCCTTAGACCCTTTACCCCTGTAGCATTCATCAGCTCTAAAACTTAATTGATTTTCTAGAACTACTGGACATAGGCAATATGTTCAAGATCGTAAGCATTATAGTACAGTTGGGGGTGCAATTCATCATTCCTCATTTTCACAGAGATACAAGTTCAATTACAGCCAAACGAACGGCTGTTCTGTGTGCGTGTTTGCCTGGCATTCTGAGCTGATGCAAAGTCCATCTGTGCAAGTTTGCCTTGACTATTGTCACTTTAATTCATTTCCAGAAAATGTAGTTAGAAAAGCAGATAAGAGCAATAGAACAAAATATATGCAATGACAGTCAGTACCAAATTGGGGGGTTTATACCAAAACATGAGCTAGGATTTAGGTCACTGGTCAAGCCCTAGTGTAGATGTAAGTGATATTAGAATGGTCCTCTGTATCTATTTACATGTATTATTATTATTTATTGTTGTTGTTGTTGTTGTTGTTATTTTAAAATACCTACCGGTAATACTGTGTCAGCCTACTGCTCTTTCAGTTTTCCATCTTGTATACAGTATGCAAGTAAATTAAACTAAATGGTAATTAATACCACAAAATAAATGGTCATCAGTGAAAATGTCATGGTTAGGAAAAGCCTCTGGAATCAATCAATCATCATCATCATCATCATCATACTTTCTGAGTGAATAGAAATTCACTTCCACTACAGATTGGAGTTATATTTCCTCAAGATTGGAAGAAATATATGGGAAGTCATTAGTCTTCCACATGTGAGTTACTGAAGATATTTATTATGTCTTCTGCTCCACTGTCTTCTGCTCCACTGGGATTCAGTTGGCAAGCAGAACAGCTTCATTTTGTTCGATCAAAACTCGTGTGTGGGTCATAGAAATTGGGATCATTTTTGAAGAGTCTCTCAACCCAGTAGTGGCCCTGCAACCTCGACAGCTCCATAGCAGATGGAAATTCACCAGGTTAAGGCTTTTCTTGACATAGCAGATCTGAGAAAGATTGTCTATCCATGCTGCAGATCTGAAAGGAACAAAGCTATCTCACTGCACGGAGGGCACAATTTGACTAGGATTAAAATTTTCTCAGAAACTGCTCCCCCCCCTTTGGTTTATCTCACAGAATGGTACTAGAATCATGGAGCTGTAGTTAGCAGGTACCCAAAGTCCAACCCCCTTCAATGCAGGAATCACAGCTAAATGATAATGACTTTCCCATATCCCAAACTGCATTGAATTTTGGGAAAGACCTACTTGTGGGATTTTATTGTTACTTATGATGCAGCTTTTAAGGCACAGAGCCCTTCTGAGGGGAAAAGAGCTATCTATATAAAGGACTTGTCAAATATGTACAGTCCAGCTGTCCCCAGTTTGGTTGTTTTGCCACCATACACTTAATGTTTAATGTAGGCAAATTTATGCCAACACAGATGAGAGTCTGTAATACATGTTGCACCTCGAGGCCAAATTAGACCTAATGGAGAAGTTCCCAGTATTTTATTTCTTTGTTTAAAAGTTTCACAGGCGGGAGGGGATGTGATTCTGTGAAAGACGGGTTTTAATCTTTTCTATTATGCCTCTTCCCTGATTTTTAACCTGACTGTTCTTCCTTGCAGAATGAAAGTAGACAGGCACCATTTTACATGCAAGTGATGCTCTTATAAAACTAAAGGTAAAGGTACCCCTGACCATTAGGTCCAGCCACAGACGACTCTGGGGTTGCAGCGCTCATCTTGCTCTATAGGCCGAGGGAGCCGGCGTTTGTCCGCAGACAGCTTCCAGGTCATGTGGCCAGCATGACCAAGCCATTTCTGGTAAACCAGACCAGCTCATGGAAATGCCGTTTACCTTCCCACCGGAGTGGTACCTATTTATCTACTTGCACTTGACATGCTTTCGAACTGCTGGAGCACAATTATATGCATCCACCTTGAGAAGATCAGCTGGAGAGACAGTTTGCTGGATGGAGCCACATGTAGAGATTTTATTTGTTTAGGACACCTTATTAGGGAGCAGGCCAGCAGCTATTTTCAAGGGGTTCAGTTCAGTTCAGAAGTTTATTCTATTAGCCAAAGGCCATGACACTCCACTCTGCACGGTGTTTCCAAGTCTTTTTCCAATGCAATAAACTCACTTCACACCCATGGTTTGGGCAATAAGGTTTATTTCTGGTTTACAACTTCCCAGCAGGGAAAAGAGCAGAGAGAAAATGAACAAACTCTGCTCTTTCTCTCAGTGAGGCCCAAAGACACAAGGTGCATGAACATTAGCTCATGCTTCTGACATTGAAGCCACCTGTTTCTAGATTGTTTACATTACACTGTGCAAATAAGGAATGACCATTAGTTTAAGTTTCACATATACCAACACTCTATCACTACAGATGTGAAATATTCTCAAGCTGAAATTTAGCACCCATTTCTAAATACTTAAGTTTATTTCAGCTTGTAGTTTATAGGTATGCAACTGGGTGCAGAGGTGGATTTAAGGGAGTTGTGACCAGTTCGCCTGCACAGGGCACCACTGAAATTTTAAACCCCCCAGTCCTCCACTGCTAGGTGCATGCTTCCAGTTTCATGCTGCTCATTAGCCCTGTCCCATTATATTGTGCTTGAAGCTTCCCAGTTCCTAAGCACATTGTTGGGGCCAAGAGCTGTATTACATGCCTTTCACATTCGTCTATAAAAATGGGCTTCGGAGGCTAGAAGATTTGTAGTCATTACCATTGTCAGCTTTGTGCTTATGAATATATAGTCTTTCAAAAAGATTCCCCTTTTTAAAGTGGGCTTTTAAAGGCATTATATACTAGTCTACAGGGTGGTAGAGAGAACAAAAAACTGTGAATGATCCATGTGATAATCAAAGGTTGCTAGTGACTGAAAGAATCCTCATTGACTTCTGTCATAGATCTTGCGGGTGTGTTGTGTTATGCCAGGCATCCCCAAACTGCGGCCCTCCAGATGTTTTGGCCTACAACACCCATGATCCCTAGCTAACAGGACCAGTAGTCAGGGAAGATGGGAATTGAGTCCAAAACATCTGGAGGGCCGAAGTTTGGGGGTGCCTGTGTTATGCTGACAGAATCAGCATAACTCATTGCAGTCTGTAAATCCTCTTTTAATAACATGCAAACTATGGGTTTTATTTATTTTCATTTAGATCATTGCTATACCACTTTACACACCACAATTTATTTGGGTTCTCACTACCTCAGTTTTTTTTTTCTGTTTGACATCTTTCTCTGATATATCATGCCACAAGCTTATCTAGTCATAGGTCTAGCAATATCAGTCATAAAAACTGATTATATAGAGTCATCCAAAGAATATATATGTCCAGGTCCTTCTCTCTCCTGGAATCCATAAAAGGGATCAAATGGGGTGGGGGATTATAAAGGAACAGGGAAATACTGTGGGAGGATAGAATAACAGGCTGCCAGTCTTAATTACTAGTTTGTACAGTTATATTGTCTTAACTTGAAAAGAATATAATAAATATATGCAATACAAAAGACTGTGTACACTGATGAAAAATAGCAAGTGCCTTACTATTTTTTTGTGGAATAACTCTTCCCTTGGCAAAGACTGGTTTTTTAAATGTCTAGGGAATGAAATAAAGTGTTTGTCTATGTAGTTGCAGTTCCTCTGTGTCTCTCTGTCTTTCTGTGTCTGTCTGTCTCTCTTACCAGAGTAAGCATTTTGCAGAATCAAAGACACTCAGTATTAGGGCAGAACTACACATTACAAAAAAGATGGAGCTGCTGCCAAAATGAAAACAATCCATCTTCTTCCTCATTCCTTCTTTGCAATGTCTTGTTCCATTTAGCACACATCTTGGTGTGCCCTCCTCTGCTCCAGATTCATGAATCCTGAGGAAATTCTTCTGTCGAAGAAAGTTCCTCTGGATCTAATATTACAGGGATGATCCTCTTAATGGTATCAGGAGGTAGGGGTAGAAATTTTGAACTAAATAAGTGCATGGGAACATCAGAGCCTGCTGGATCAGGCCAATGGTCCATCTAGTCCACCATCCTTTTCTCACAGTGGCCACCAAGATGCCTGAGCAGGACCTGAGCACAAGAGCACTCTCCCCTCCAGGAGTCTCCAGGAATTGGTGTTACTGCCTCTAACCATAGCGGGTGAGTATAGCCATCAATGTTATGGGATCAGATGGACCTCAAGATGAATTTGCAGTTTCCAGCAAGCAACCAGTATCCTTTGTAGCACCAAGTTCTGTCTTTATTCAAAGGCTGCTACTGTTACCTAACCGGACAGGAAGTTCTTCTGATATTTCTCTGGGTGGTATGAGATGAGCAGTTGTGTGCAATCCAGCTGAAAGAAACTTTTTTATTATTATTTTGAAAACTTGAAAATGAAATGACTGTAATTTAGAGGCCACTCTTAATAGAAGCAACTGGGTGTGATAACCTCCTGCCTTTGATAATGAGGGAGAAAGTGTTTATTTCATTATTTTTATTATACATTTTCTGGATGAATGGTTAACTAATGACTCATTGTGATTTTAATGCAGCCATTGCCACCAATTAATTCTGCTAGCATGTAATGAGGAGCAGCTCCTTCCTCCAAAAACTGCACTCCGTTGACTCGTATAAAGTATTAGGTTTAACAGATCAAGATTTCAAAATGAAGGGACAAAGCAGATCAAGATTTCAAAGAAAAACCAAGGGGCAGTGCAGAGATCTGGTACCTGCTCTAGGGCATTCTATGAAGCAGCCATTCCATACTTTCATTATTTCATGTCATCTGAAATAAGGGGCAGCATCTGTTATATTTAATGGAGCTGTCAAGTTCTGGAAATAGGGACAACTTTAAAAAAATAAGGGGCATACATAGCAGACATAAACTTTTGCAGGACTCTGTGTGTTTGCGACAGGAGGAGAGGCACAACCTAAAGTTAGAAGAAGTACTTTTTTGTACGGAAATAATTTCCTTGTATTTACACAGGTTCTACAGACTCAGATTATTCAGTGGAAGTTACTTTATCCTGCGATGGGTGAGGTCTTCAGGTTTTGTGCTTGTGGAAGAAGAGGAGGAGGAGGAAGTTAGTTTACACTTGCCAGGCTGTGGAGAAGGCAAGTGTGACAAATTGAAGCACTTTTAAAATGTTTATTCCTACCCGGCTGGCAAAGAGTTAACCCACCTCCAGCCTGACTGACATAGAACTCTGACGGGGGCGGGACTGTGCCCAGTTTAAAAAGGAGGGAGTGTCGGTTTGGTCAGTTAGGAGGGAGAGGGAGGAGGGTGTGGTGGCTTGTATGAAGAAAGTGAAGAGGCTAGGAAAACTTAAAGTTAAATGTTTGACTGAGTTTTTTCTTGTACAACTGGAACAAGGCAAATAAATAAATGACACGTTAAAGAAACACTTATGCTTTTAACACAATAAAACTTCATCTCTGTTTTGCCAAAAAGGTCCGTCTTTATTTTTCCAGCGAGGTACCAGGACTCACAGCCGTGGTGGCTCAAGATAGGGCAAAACTCACCTCAGGCAGGGAGGTGGCAGTTTGTGTCCTGGAGTTACACGGAGGAGGCTTAGAAGGGTAACCTGAGGTGCCAAGAAGTTGCCAGAGTGAAAAGGGCAAACTTTTACAGTGGGGAATCAGACTGAGGGAGACCCTTAACTGTAGGCAAGAGGTTATTCCATCGGACAGCCTAGAGTTTCTTAAGGTACCAGGCCACGTAAGCTGGAAGGCTCTCCTTACTAAGAAACCCACTAGTAAAAGGGGTTTATTTTTGAGGCGGCAGGAGAAGAGGGTGGGTGTTTTCCCCTCTGGATTCCTGTGTCGCAGTGATAGTAAGAGAGAGTGGGACACTGGTCGTCACAGCAAGCAAGCCAAGTTGGAGACAATCTGAGGCAGAGGCACAGAGATGGCACTGATAAAGCCTCTGAATGCAATGTTGAGCTGCTGTAAAGGACATGCCCCTACTGAGATGTTGATGCTGTAAACTGTGCACTCCCTCCATAGAATCATAGAGTTGGAAGAGACCACAAGGGCCATCCAGTCCAACCCCCTGCCAAGCAGGAAACACTATCAAAGCATTCTTGACATATGGCTGTCAAGCCTCTGCTTAAAGACCTCCAAAGAAGGAGACTCCACCACACTTCTTGGCAGCAAATTCATCTGCACCCAGGTTGTAAATATTGGTTAATAAACCATGTTTCTTGAAGACACAGCAGTCTCTGCCACATCTTGATTCCTAACGGAAACATGACCCTGGGTGAGTGCCTGGAACCCCCTGGAATCTTGTTACCTCTTGGCAGAGATTAGGGGTGGTGCACAACTTTTGTAACAATATTGTGCTTTAGATGTAAGTTATAGCCATAGAAGTATGATTTCATTTATAACAGGACTCAACCCAAGAATTCATTTTGATAGCCTTTTATAGAGCTATACTGAACACATGCAAGCTTCACTGATCACGTGAAGCCATATTTTGTATTAGAGAAGAGGGAATCTTCATAACCTTGAACCCTGGAATGGTGCTGGTGATAGAGATATGTATCGCGAAATAATATTGGGGAACACTGGGTATTAAGAGTGCTAACATAAATCATATACCCCAGTTTCCCAGTGGCCCTTCAAAGTATGCTTCACGCAGAGTTTATAGAAAAACAAAATACACAAACAGAAGTTGACTTGGCTAAAAAACACCACCAAGAGTTTAAAGATTTTTCCCAAGCTAGCATGAAACCCCTGACTAGCAGTATACTGTTTAAAGTATACAGAAGAAAAACAAAAGGTTGGCTTTCTTTAACAGAAAAATAAACTGACTCGGAAGAGACTTTAAACTAAAGATAAACACTCTCTCTCCCAGCAACTTTACCTACCCACATTCCAACCCTTCAACCCTCTCAAAATCTCCCACCTTACTCCCACACAATTACCACACAAAATGCTTTCCAACAGAGCCTCATATACATGGAGTAGAGCCCACGCCTGTGAGCAATTAAACAGAAATTACCAGCACCTATTTTTCTTAAACAGGCAGTATTGACATTAGACCGGCTCAAAAGCAACTTTGATTATTCAAGAAACCCAACAATATGGCACTTACTAAAGCCTGACATGTTTCTGCTCTGCCATTCAGTAGTAAAATGCCTACACTCTGTTGCAATGGAATGGAAATAGGCAAGCAATATACAGAAACTTGAAAAATTAAAATTTTTCATGAACTTGAGACTCTTGATATGAAAAGCAATCTTATTTTGCATTAGAGCACACAGGGGCAGGTCAACAAGATTTACTGCACATTCACATTGGAACTAGGGGAAATGGAAAAATCAATGATTTCCTCAAGCTGTTTGAGGATTATTATATTCCAAAGAAAAATACCTCACTTGAGTGGCAACATTCAGTCACATAAAAATGAAATATTGTTCAACTGCCACTTTCCCGAATAGCCTCACTGTGTGTTCCAAAACCTGGCTTTGATGTGTGAATAGGTAACATAAATGGTAACATAATTAAATGTAGAGCTGTGAAATAAACTTATGATTACTACTAAGCAAATACTAACCAAATAATCTAAATGAATGTTAGCTATCACAATAATTATAACACTGAGGGTAGCACTGTGTACTGTGTTTTAATCAATTGAATGTAAAACTACATGGCACCAATTGTTGGTTTTCAGGAATTCTTGTATTTTGATTTGAAAGGGGAAATACTATAGGTAAGATGAAAGGAGAATTTGCTGAATACCTAGATTCCAAGTTTGGGCGAAGTACTCTTTGGTGACAGAGCCCCAGCAGAGGTTTAAAATCACAAAACATGCAGCAAAGTAAAACGTGGAAATATAGGCTGTTAGACCTTTAAAACATCCCCTTTTAAGTTTCTTCCAAAGTTCCCTCTTCCCTTAGCAAAGAAAGAGATCACATATTTGGTAAGTTAAAAATGGTTTACTTCTAAGCTCTTCAGAGGTCAGATTCATGTGCTCCCCCAGCCAGCAGCAAGAAAAGACAGCAAAACGTAGGTTCATAAAGAGGGAAGATGTTTCTAAATTATTTGTATAGAAACACAAAGAGGCTTGCTAAAGCAACCATCCCAGACCTCCTTCCTGGGAGAACTCACATGATGGAAAGAGAGTTTTGTAACCCTTCTCCCAAGGGGAGGGGAAGTGAACTAGCTAAGCCTGGCAGGGCAGCTTAATATATTAAAAATTATATCTAAGCAGTGGGGAAAAAACTGAAACAGACAAACAAAATATCACCAAAAATACACAGTTACATATAAAAATATTGCATTAACACAAAGTTACTAATATATATATATATATTCATTTTTCTTCTGACATACCCTCTCAGCTTCTGGGTTCTCACCCAAGGTTCAACAAACTCAGCTCACCCACAAAAGTCTCACAGAGAGATGTGTTCCTGGAAACAGCAGATATCACTCTAGTCTCTCACTCTAGACTTGCTTTCTGTAGGCACAAGGTGGATGGTACCTTCTCTGGCTACCCACAGCTGTGTCCCATTCAGCTGTACTCTCCACACCCAGTTCTAGGTACAGCAGGTTTGTTGAGTTTCCCAGGGTGTTGAAAGCGTGGAAGGGTCCTCCCTCCACTCACAGCTCTTCATCCTCTCCTCGTCCTCCAGCTGCTTTTCCCCCTCAGACCTTCTTTGATGGATACAAGTCCTTATTGTCTGCTGATCCAAGGCTAAACAGCCTTCGGAGTTTAGTTTTGACCTGCTCCGTCTTGGTTCCTGTGGGGTGGATAGAATAGCTGAGGGCACCTAAGTGGTTGTCCGCTGAAAACCTCTTCCTCATGTAGAAGGACCTCAAGGATCTGAAAGGTAGTGCACAGCCTTGGCTGAAGGACAGGATCCCTCACAGATTCAGCACAATCATCTTCCAGATGCCATACCTCTCCCATAGAGGGCACTGTACACCCTTTTTGACAGTGAGGGGCAGTCATTTCTGTAATGCTTCTGTTCTGGCATATCTTTCTTGTACAATTTTGAATCTAGAAGAGGAACTCGGCTTATAGTTGGGGACTGAGGAATGCTGGGAAGAGTCATTGACTTTCCTAATGCAGTCGTATCTTGGAAGTTGAATGGAATCGGTTCTAGAAGTCCGTTTGACTTCCAAAACGTTTGGAAAGCAAAGCATGGATTCTGATTGGCTGCAGGAAGCTTCTGCAGCCAATTGGAGGCCGCAGTAGCCCTGTCGGATGCTCGGCTTCCAAAAATAGTTCGCAAACCAGAACAGTCACTTCTGGGTTTGCAGTGTTCGGGAGCAAAAACGTTTGAGAACTAAGCTGTTTGAAAACCAAGATGTGGCTGTACAGGTTTCTGTGGCTTTCTGTCTAATGACCTGCATTTGGTGATACTACAGCAATAGCTGCCACACTTCCTGTTACCCCACCGATTTGATCAAAATTCATTCCTCAACTTCCTTAGGCTGAAGTACTCTGTAAGCTTTCCAAACAACGACATGACACCAGCGCAGTCTGACCTTTTACCATCTGCATACGTCTGTCTGGCTCAGTAACAGAATCCTCTATCAGTTTTTAACCCTGACTGGGTACTGGATGCCAATAACTGACCAAGGAGTCGAGGCATCATGCAGACTGATCACCCCCAAACCTACATTTGTGCCCTGTAAATGAACTTGCACATGCCAAGGTTATTTCAGCACTCTTCTGCTTCCTTTGCACAATTTATTCGAGTCTAAACTGTAAAATATGGATGTGGGCAAGTTTCTTCATAAAGGGTTGTTGTTGTTGCTATAGCTAAAAGGGATATTATTATTATTATTATTATTATTATTATTTGCTACAGCAATGCTACATATTACGAACTTTTAATCATTTAGCTGATGCTCAACTTCTAGAAATCTTCCTCGTGACATACTTAAAGATTCATGAAAGTATGGGAATAAGATAGAAGCTCCTGGGTACAGACCCAAGCTTTCGCTGCTAGGAAAAAGGAGAATAGGCTTGAACCAAGGACCTTATAAGCCTCTGGAAATAAAAGAGACTAAGGGGGGGAACCCTACTTTTCTTAGAAACTCCCATTTTCAACTCTATTTGTCACACTTCAAAGACACAATGAGTGGTTAAGACATGGAGGGGAAATAGCAACTTCTGTACGTCTTTGTAAAGCTGATTGAAAAAAAGAGAGGAAAAGTCTTAACAGGAATTTTCAGGAAAGCCAGAAAAGATGTGATTAAAATGGATTTATTAGTTCATGAACTTCATGGTTCACATAAGCATGTTGAAGATTCAAAGCCAAAGAGTTCAGAAGTTCTAATACTGCCATTTCTTTGATTTAAAGCTCTTTTGCGTTAAAGCCTTTTGCACAATTGCTTTCCAACTGTTCAGTCTGCCACTTGATTAGCCAGGACAGCGTTGCAGCGTTTCAGATTGCTCGCTGTTCTGCAATGCCATATCATCAGCCATCGCTGCTTTCCGCAGACAACTCTGAAGCACCGTAGGAGAGACTGGCTTCATTTGGCGAGGCTGAGTTTGCTTTTCTTGCAAGACGTTCGCCCTCCGTCTCCCACCCCTACTGATTTCTTTAAAAAAACTTATAGCATGCTATTATACGTTCTTGCCGTGCTTAAACAATGTGATTGGGCAATGAAGCAGGGCAGTGGCGGGGGGGGGGGGAAGCATGAATGAGTTGGAAATAGAATTAAACTAGGGAGAAAATATCCTTGTATATCAGAGAGTTGAGAAGACACCTGAGGGGGTAGGCAAAAGACACAAATGGCTACACACAACAACAGCAATTTGATGTACCATGCTGTTCATGCAAGAAATCTCTCTGCATAATTACCCTTCCTAGAATACATTGTGCATGTACTGGAACAGTCACAAAACTGCTTCCCTGCATGTTGTATTTTGCACATATATTCAAAGACACATTCTCAAGTCACCAGCACTTCTCATTCCTTAGTGTGAGTTTACACATGCATGTTCATCAATCATTGCCGTCCAAATGACACAGGCAGTGATTTTACATCACACAGCATTGCATTAAATACAAAGGGCTGTAGTCAACTAACTTTTACTCAGAGTAGACTATTTACATTAATGATGCCAAGTTAGCCATGGTCATGAGTGCCACCATGAGCTACTCTGAATAAAGGTTAGTTGAGTACAACCCAAAAGTATTCAGATTAGAGCAAATTATCACTTGAGAGCATGGGACAGTTTTCATGAACGCTGTAGTCATCATCCTGGAGTAAGCTTGCCTTTTTGGCAAAGTTTAAAAGACAATCTTATGCTGTTTGTTCAGGATGCATTGCCCTCACTCTGCATAAACATTGTTGTGTTCTCGGTAATGTCTAGATGGAAGCCACCAAATCAGATTGGCAAAGTAGCATTGTGACAACTTCACTGTGCATCAACCTGATGGGCTGGCAGAAAATGAAGCCTAATCAGAGAAAAGGGGCACTGAAGTACTAGCAGGTAGCAGGCTACAGACTACAGTGACCAGCTTTGGAAGAAAAATGGAGTGTGGAAGTATTTCTGCAATACAGTACACACACACACACACACACACACACACACAGTAATCAGGATGGGAAGACAAACCAGAAGCAGAACTAGGTGGGATTGATTGATTGATTGATTGCATTGCATTTATATTCCATCTTTTCCTCCAAGGAACTCAAGGTGGCATGCATGATTTGATTCCTCCTCATTTAATCTGTAACAACAACCCTGTGAGGTAGGATAGGCTGAGAGGCAGAGCTGGCCCAAGATCACCCAGTTCATGGGTTCATTACTTGGTTCAGGGCCAAGTGGGGATTGGAATCCTGATCTCTCAGGTCCAAAACTCTTAACCACTGTATCACACTCATGAATCTAGGAGCAACACCCGAAATGAAAGATATACTAGAGCTAAGGTAGACCTTGTTGCTCAAGCAAAGTTCAGCTGCAAAAGGAAAATATACTCCAGAAGGAGCCAAGGACCAACCTTGATAGGTGAAGCCAGACCAGATCTCAATGGTCCTTCCCTGAGAAGCTGCGGTTCTCCTAATAAACAAGTTCGTTGTTCACCACTTTTTTTTAAAAAAAAGAAAAAAGCTCATCTGGAATGTAGTTTATAAACATGTGAATGAGTGCCCAAAGACACCTACAAGCAAGCTTTAGCCCTCCTTGTGTTTTAGCTGGTTGTTTGTTTCAGTCTGCTGATTCTTTTGGGTTAAATAATAACTTGTCACAGGAGTTAAGGCTAAATCCTGCAGATTTCATGTTTTCTGTTTTTACCCATCACCCAGGCTGTCAAGAAATGTGCCAGTCTCTGTCACTGGAAGAAGTGACATCTGAATCTGCTGCAGCCAATAGCCAGTAGCCAGAACAGAATCTAGATGAAACGTCTCAATGTTCACCTTTGAAATGTCAGTTGTTCTCCATTCACAGTGCTCAGACTGGCTTCGCAGTCAGGAAGAATTGCCAGCATCTCCAATGATGTGTGCTGAATAAATACTAAAATGACAGCCGCTTACACACTCGACTGAGATTACAGTCAAGCTAGGCTAAATGCTGTGGATTTGATATTAGTATGAAGGAGGTTCCCATTTTGCCAGAAGAGCCACTCTCTGGGAGCAGGTGCTGGCAGAGTTCAGCGCAGTATACATTTTTCTCCACTGGAGGAATAAAGCAGTTTCAGGTGCATAAAAAGTTCAGTTGATGAAAAGAAAGTGAATGCAATCCTAGGTTCTGAAGCACGCATTTAGGGAAGTGTTCCCATTGATTTCTAAGTAGATGATTGATAGCTTTTGAAAATCAAAAGTTGATTTCTGTAGTAGAAGTCTAGCTCCTCCATTCTTTGCTAAACAATAGTCCTTTCACATTGTCATCAGTAAGCAGTTTATCAGATTATATGTATCAAAAAGTACTGAGTAGGGAGAAGTAAGCAAAAACAGTGTGTGTGTGTGTGTGTGTGTGTGTGTGTACATACACACACTTTGCTTTTGCTTACTTCTCCCTACTCAATACTTTTTGATACTTACAATCTGATAAACTGATCACTGATGGCTATAGCCTGAGCAAAAGGCATTTGAGGGTGTAATTTCAACATTGACCTGAATGCTTAGATCACCAAAAGGGGTAACTGAAAACTGAAAGGTAGGTTTCAGGGAAGCACAAAGTAACCTTTTTTTTTGGGGGGGTGCTTAACTTTTTAATATTTTGTTCATTCTTAAACTTCTAGCAGCCACCTGTAGTAGCATCAACAGAGTGCCTTGCAGTAGCTGACAGCCAGGTGTAGGTCACTATTTTCCTCATCTTTCAATGTGCCATGGACTCAAATGCATGTGTTTGAACCTAGTTTCTAAAATACAGATTGAAAATCCCAAATGGCCTTTATAATGCTAATAAGGTGACCAGTTGACCTGGAAATCCCTTTTCAAAAATCCTTGCATCTCCAGTGGACATCCTGTTTCCCACACAGTTTCCATTGGGCTGGAACTCTCACCTCCCCGTCTCCCCACAAATGGCAGACATGACATTGTAAAATGCAAGCATTTGTGGAAGCAAGCCCTAGTACTAAAACTAATGTAAAAGAAGAAACATCTTGTGTTGTATTATTTCTTTTAGAAGGCATTTATTGCTTCTTAACTGGCCTAGAAATACTCAGGGCAATTTCCATGCCATTTTCACATTAATTAACCCATAAGTCTGTTCTGTTCTACTTCTGCATTATTCTGTGGTGCTTTAAAAGCTACTAAATACATCTTTAAATGTGCATTTATAAACATATGCTATCCCCAAAATAAATATTTTAGGATATATTTCGATACTTTTGGTGTGTGCCAAGAATTTGAAGTGCAAAAGCCATTAGATCACTAAGTTTTGATCCACATGTTAGTCTAGGAGGCAAAGATCAGATTCCTTCATAATGAAATTCACAAAGATAAAATTGCTCAAGCATCCCTAATCTACTCCTGCCAACCATGTCATTCCGCCAAGGTAACTTGCTTCATTAATATCACAAAAACCCTAATGAGTTACATCCAATTTTAAAATGAGAAATGTGAGCAGGATATGATCCTGGGTCTTCTTCATAGGAGCAAGTAAGTGTCTAAGAACTGGCAGGAGTTCTCCCATAATCTACTTTTATCCTATTGGCAACTGTAGTAAATCATTTCATAAAGGGGAATCGGGTTCGTATAAGCCCTTAATGCGATGAACAATACCACAATCATTGTGCTGATAATTTCTTAGAGTGCTATTCAACTAGGGACTCAACCTACTGAAATTAATGAGCATGACTATTATTATTATTATTATTATTATTATTATTATTATTATTATTATTATACTGCCCTATACCTGCAGGTCTCAGGGCAGTTCACAGGTCAAAATCAGAATATAAAACCACGAAGTACATAATCGAAATAAAAACAACAACAAATCAATAATACCCCCCTTATTTTAAAAGGGCATAGGAGGTCAATCAAATCAACCAAAGGCCTGGTTAAAGAGGAACATTTTTGCCTAGCTCCTGAAGGTGTATAATGAAGGTGCCAGGCGAACCTTCCTGGGGAGAGCATACCACATGCGAGGAGTCACTGCAGAAAAGGCCCGTTCTCGTGTTGCAACCCTCCAGACCTCTCATGGAGGAGGCACATGAAGAAAGGCGTCAGAAGATGATCTCAAGGTCCAGGTAGGTTCACATGGAAAGAGGCAGTCCTTGAGGTATTGTGGTCCTAATCCGTTAGGTCCATTAATTTCAGAGGGCCTACTCTGACTAAAACTTTACTAAATACTACCCTTAGGCTTCAATTCAAATCCTGTTTCCCTAGGAATAAGTCCTGTTGAATTCAACTATATTGCATCCTGTTGAATTCAACAGGACTGAGGTATGAGTAGACATTACTAGGATTGTGCAGGTTACAGGTAGGTAGCCGTGTTGGTCTGGATCGAAGTAAAATAAAAAAATTCCTTCAGTAGCACCTTAGTTGGTCTTTAAGGTGCTACTGTAGGATTGTGCAGTTAAGCAAATAGCTTAATCTTTTCAGCCTAGACCCACTATATTGCATCCATTTTCAGCCTGCAGTGGTCTCAAGCCACTATTGCTGCAGCTATGAGAAGAATCTCAGTGCCAGCCCTAGAAATTTCATATACAGTGGTACCTCACTAGACGAATGGGTTTTGTGATCAGAGGTTGCCTCACAAGATGAATTCGTTTTGTGAAAAATTTGTCTAGTGAATCCATAGGAATGCATTGAAATTCAATTAATGCGTTCCTATGGGCAAAAAAACCCCGTTTTTTCCCCAATGTATTCCTATGGGATTCGCAAGACGAATTTTTTGCAAAATTAATTGACTCACAGAACGAATTAAATTCGTCTTGCGAGGCACCACTGTACATGCCCAGAAAGGTAATGTACTGTAACAAAGGAAGCCCAATATACTATGCAGATTTATTTATTTATTTATTTAAAAAAACCTACTTGTTTTAATAGAAATTGTGTTGAGGTAAGTGTGGAAAGGATTGCAGCCTATATTGGTTTTTTTTAATAAAAAAAACAAATTTTGGGAACATATGTTATCCAGATACTACTGCCTGTGGTGAATGTATCAAAAGCATACACAAAGAAACTGATAATACTGTATAACAAAGATAGCAAATGTTACAGATTTAAGCTTCCCGTATTTAAGACCTCCCGAAGAGGACATTAGAATATGATCACCAGCTTTCTTTCTTTTTCAATTGCAATGGCCCCTTTGTTTAACTCTTCAGTAAGAACACGATTCCATTTCTTTTAATACATCTGCGCTTCTTTTAATTCTGTAATTCTGATGTAGTACATCTGCGTATTCAGTGTGGAGACAGGCAATTTGGGAATAATGAACTCTTGCTTCACAGGGGGTCCTGCTTCATAGGGAAGTTTTATTTCTTGCCTTTGTGAAAGCATATATCTAATATAGTTTTATACCATTTGCCACAAAATATTAACTTCTCAAATTCAGTTCTGGAAGAGGAAGCAGTTTTACAATAACCAAGCCCAGGCTCATTCTCCTTTCTTTCCAGCACATGAGCAAATTGGTTTCTATTAGTAAAATTTGGTTTTAAAATGAATCTTTTACCCACGAACTGCTTGCTTTATGTACATCAGCACCCTAATGTAGTCTCGGATTAGCCACATGCAATCAAGGTAGTAATAACCCAATCCAGGCTTAATAGGTTGTCGGTGTGTTTTGTAAATGGTTCCACATCTTCCACCTCCAAGTGGCAAAACAATGACCGTTTCTCTCAAACTCAGAGATGTTGCAGGTTTGGTTCCAGACCACTGCAATAAAATGAATATTGCTGTAAAGCGAATCACACAGACTTTTTTTGTCTCCTAGTGCATATAAAAGTTATGTTTACACTATGGTGTAGTCCAGGCATAGGCAAACTCCGGCCCTCCAGATGTTTGGGACTACAATTCCCATCATCCTTAGCTAACAGGACCAGTGGTCAGGGATGGTGGGAATTGTAGTCCCAAACTCACATACTTGTAAGCAGGGCCGGCCCTACGGCAAGGCTGGGTGGCGCAGGGCGCCCGCCAGACAGCCGTGCTGGAAAACGGGTTGGGGGGGGGCGCGCCGGAGGGATCTTCACACCACGGCGCCAGGGTGCCAGATATGCTTAAGACGGCCCTGCTTGTAAGGAGCAATAAAGTGAGATACGCCTGTAGATCTTCAGCACTACAAATATGTAAGGTGTTCTAATTATGATCTATGAAATATACTTTGTTTGATAGCTAAGTGGGCTGGAGGAAGGCACGAGACCAAACGTTCAGCTACAGTAGAAAGCAGCAAGCCTAAGATTCTCGTTCAAATGACTTTGAATTTGCCATTAGGTGAAATCCAGTGCATGTGGAACCTCCCAAAGAAATTTCATTAGCATTTTGACCAGACAACCCACTCACCCCACTTTGTATGCTCCCGTTTTTAGTCAAGGGGCATCTACCTCAGATTTCTGTTGCCTGACCTAACACGGACATTTGTGAACACATCCCCCCCCCATCCCCAATTCTTACCTCCCTACAAGAGCTTTAAAGAGTGGCTTTTAAAAATAAGGCAAAACACACACAAACACAAACACACACACACCAATAGAATCTTGGAATTCACTGCCTAAAACACTTCATAGCAATACCAAGAGCAGTTGCCGCTATATGTTATATAAAGCATTCTCTGACCCATGAAACAACCATCCTATTAAACACAGAGCTCCCTGGAAGCTGTGCAGTTGGGTTTTTATACTGTAAACTACCCTGTGATCCCCAGATGAAGGGCAGCATATTTAAAAATGCATTTTGAAAACTGGGGAAGAGCCAGAACTCAGGAGCACAGCATAATCAATCCCTCACATTTGTCCATGGGGCTTGAAAAGTCTCCTTCCTGAAGCCAGTCAATGTAGATGACACTAAGCTAGATGAACCAATGATCTGGTTCAGTATAATGCAGCTTCCTGCATTTTTCTCATAATTCCTAAAGCTTATCCTAGATAGAAACCTGGTCTTGTTTTAAGATGGAATTTCACAATCAACTCTAGGTTTCAAGGCAAGAAGGAAAAGCAGAGGTGTGTGTGTGACTGTAATAAAATTGTGGATGGGGAAAGTTCTGCCCTTTGAGATTTGGGAAATATGTATTTCACTCATTAATCATTACATGAACTATGTTAACATAAAAACTGATTCACCACTATTTTTTTGCATTGATTTGGGAGATGTAGAATAGTTCTAAGTACAGTTTCACTTTGAAAACTGTGATGCTGCCCACACTGAGTGTTGAATAGCTAATTTGGCCTCTGGGAAGACTTGTTCGCTGCAGCGCCTTCCCTCTGTGAAATGTTTTGAGACTTCACAAAAAAATGATGCCATCTTAACAAAATAATTAGTCACCATAGTCAAATAAAAATAGAGAAAGAGAGTACAGAAAAACAATGTTCAGTGTTTAAAGAATGTGTTACACAGTGAAAAAGAGACTGGAAAAAGTTAGTTTCCCTAATTGTCACTTGAGAATATTCACACCACATGAACACATAATGTGTTATGCACAAATGGATAAACCGCAGAAACAGGAAAGCTAATCTCTTATCCCAGCTGTAGGCTCTTGCTCTACTCTGGACAAATTAAGAGACTATTCCCTCTATTTTCCAAGATCCTACATTTTCTTTTCTTTCTTTTTTAAATAAATCTTTATTGAGTTATTGCGATCAATACACTTCCATCACATACAATAATACCATTAAATTCATTACAATACACCATCATTCCTAGCTACATTTCTCTCCACCATTACCCACATCCCCTCCCCCCTCTGACTTCCCTCCATCACTTTTCCAACTTCTATCTCAAACCATTATTTCCCTTTTGTGCATTCTCTTTCTGAACAATTCTATATTCTGCTTTATTTTTCCTGTTCTATTATCTGTATATCTTCATATCTCTCAATCTAAGCATGATAGCATATCATCCTTCGAGTAATGTTTCATCATATAACAGATATGAAGATCCTACATTTTCACTCTCATCAGAAGAACATTCCATTCATGGTTACATAGAAAACTGCCTTTTATACCAAGTCAGACCATTGGTCCAACTAGCTCAGTATTGTCTTCACAGACTGGAAGCTCTCCAGGGTTTCAGACAGAAGATGCCAGGAGTTGAATCTGAGGTCTTCAGAATGCAGGCAAAACAGGTGCTCCATCAGCCCTTTCCCAGCCCCAACTGCTGTCATATTCAGTTTCTACTTGTAACAGGCTCCTCAAAATGTTCCTGCCTGCCAACTACATCGGTAATCTTAGCCAGTATCCATACACAGACACTTCCGGCTCAAGATGCCATGGTGAACAGCAGCTCCCACGATGTTGGAGGCTGGGTGTGCAGCTAATTAAGAATAATCTGAGAGTAATTATCCTTGCAAGCCGCTCCCACCCCGGGGTCGGGGGGATGAGTTCTCACTCACAGATCATCTGATACTTGCTTCTTGCTTCCACGGAATACGGAATGTGAGGGCAGGGGACCTAGAGTGCATAGCACTGCACATATCAGTAACTCTTCAACGCAGTCACTATGAGCGGCAGTCCCTCTGTTTTTTAAGATAGATATCAATTTGGACTTAAGAAACAGACATGTTCCGGAAGAAGGAGACAAGATAACCTGCTAAATGAATCAGCCACTGAGTGCCAAGGTCTCGATCTGGAGAGGACTATCGTCGTAACCGGATTGGAAGGTAGGTGGAGGAAAACCTTTGTTTCTTTTCTATATATGCACTACGTTGTCTTGTGATTTCACTGGAAAAAGAAAAATAATTTCTAATGGAATATAATTATCAACGGAATGCAACTATTAATGGAATGTGAGAGGGAATCAAC
The DNA here is from genome assembly GCF_965207765.1 of Zootoca vivipara. Classification (NCBI taxonomy): domain Eukaryota; kingdom Metazoa; phylum Chordata; class Lepidosauria; order Squamata; family Lacertidae; genus Zootoca; species Zootoca vivipara. The sequence continues at coordinate 64,983,771 of NC_142587.1, read as the reverse complement.
AAAAACTTCATAATTTTACGGATTAAGTGAAAGAGCAGAACTGTGTGGAATATGGGATGTTTTATATACCCCCCTAATGAGGACCCTGACTTTGATTTTTTTTATGGTTTGGGAGAGATACCAGCTCGTTAATGGACAGTAAGAGATCAAAGAGAAATGCTGGAGGTCTGCCCGGAGAGGAGGCTAGATGCCCAGGAAAGATGGCAGAAAGTATTGTGCAGTAAGAATTAAGTTCTCAGAGTGGAGGGGGATGTTGGAAATACTGGATTTCAGCAGGAAATGAGAGGCAGACATTAAAATATATTCCACACAGAAAGTTACAAGATATAAACCCCTCTGGCAAATTAACAGATATGGAACAGTTAAATATGAATGAAAGTCATTCCTTCAGTGGCTGCTAAAATGAAGAATTAAAGTCAGAACGCTATTATTTGGATTAAATAAGAATGGAATCAGGAAACGGAAAAACATCATCATCTCCCAAAATCAGAACATGGGAAGTCACCCAAAAATGTTTAATTCAGAATGGAATAATTGGCTTTTTAATTGTATTATTATTTGGTATTGTATCAATATGGCTCATATTGGATTATTATTAATGACAAAATAATTAAAAATACCATACACAGATATCTCCTGTAGGTTGCAGCATGTATGCATGAGATGGACCAAATCTTCCATACTATCTGTGTCAGTCCTTCAAAATCACCCAGGGACCAGGTAAGAGGAGATTTTCCAGTATGTGCAAAGACACACCATGTAAAATCATGAGAACTGTGATTAGGGATGGGGTTTTTATCCAAAGTAGTGCTAAGTTATGGTCCCATTAGCACAAGGATATATACTTGTGCAACAGGATTTCCCCCTCTGCTCCCCCATGCACCCACTGAATCTGTTCTAAGGGGTCCCCAAACACCCAAAGCAGATGTAGGGAGGGTGTGAGGTTTCATTGTGCAAGCAGATACTGCCCAGGGTGTCTAGATTTCCCCAGTGAATTCAATGAGCACTTGGCTTATCCCAAAGCTGGAGGCACATACATTTATTTCAATGGGTCTATTCTGACTGTGACATTGGCTGTCACCCTCAGTCTTTTGCACTGGTGAACACCCAGGATATGTGAAACATCTCTCTCTCTCTTTCTCCCCCTCCCCCCCTCTCTGTGTGCGCGCACGTGCTAGGCAACAGTGAAGTAAAACTGCCAATTAAAAAAATAAGTATTAACCTGACAACCCAATATGTTGTAAGAAATAATTTGTTTACACAGAGATCAAATTTATTTGTGGGCAACTTTAAAATACTGTACTCTGTAAATAAGTTGTTTTAGATGTTTAGTAGCCTGCCAAAAGGATTAGTGCTATCAGACTTTTCCATTTGGGCAAAAAGAATTGGCTCAGTTTTCATGTTACATAATCACATAGCTAAAGATGTCCTGAGAACCATGTAATATGACAGTTGCTATGTTACAGCCTAAAAATCCTTATTTTGTAAATAACTGCCCTAGCTACATAGTAAATAACTGAATAAAACTTGTATAAATTGTCAGCTTGCAAGTTGCTGCTATTCTTACTGCAGTAAATCATATATGTTCCTTTTTTCAAACCTTTCCTTCTATAAATAATGTATATCTCTAGTACATAAATCCATAGGACTGCCTGTTTGTCATCCATGCATCAGCTCCTTTTGGAATTAGGCAAGCAGAAATGTCTAAATAACTAGTAACCATTTGCATAGATATAATTAATATAGGGGGAAATGACTTACAAGTGAATTACGTGTGAGAGTATTCAGACACATTCATTTTCAAGTACAATGGTACCTCGGGTTACAAATGCTTCAGGTTACAAACACTTCAGGTTACAAACTCCGCTAACCGAGAAATAGTACCTCGGGTTAAGAACTTTGCTTCAGGATGAGAACAGAAATCGTGCTCTGGCGGTGCAGCGGCATCAGGAGGCCCCATTAGCTAAAGTTGTGCTTTCAGATTAAGAACAGTTTCAGGTTAAGAACGGACCTCCTGAATGAATTAAGTTCTTAACCAGAGGTACCACTGTACCAACAAAACAGGAAACACAGAAGAGTGCAACATTATTTCCTCCCATAGGCTTCAGTTTTTGTTTCTTTATTGAAGATGTTCTTTAGCTATCTTTAGCCAGAATCAAGTAGTGTTAGACTGGGGTCTGGGAGCTCCATTCAGCCATGTCACCAATTCTCTGTCCAACCTAACTTACAGAGGAAATCCATGTATGCCACCTTAAACTCCATGAAGGAAAGGTGGGGTACAAATTCAATAATTGTCAGAGATGGGCAGTGTTCTGATGAGTGGGTGGTGGAGCCACAGACTGACCCAGGAGAGGGTCCCAGAGATTTATGAGGTTTGGTGTCACCCAGGGGCGTAGGAAGATAGGGGTGGATCGCCCCGAGCGATGCGATCCCAGGGGCGCCATCGCTGCTATCTGCCCGGCCCCCAAAAGACACATCCCGGCCCTGCACGCAGCGCGCCCCGCCCCCAAAGGGACACCCTGCCCCAAAACGCAGCTCGCCCTGTCCCAAAAGGCGTACCCCGACCAAAAACGCGTTCCACGTCAAAAACACATGCCATGCCCCCAGAATGTGCGCCACGTCACTGGGGGCAGCATGCCTGCTCTCCGCCCCCAGTAGCGGAGCATGAAGCTCTGCCGCTGGTGCCACCAGGAGCCATGACATGGGGAAGAGGAAGGGTTGGAGCAATCAGAGATTGCTAGGATTGTGGTTGGGATGAAAATGGTTTGGACACCCTGCTTATGACTTAAGACAGGGAATGGTGTTATGAGCCTACAAAGAGTAGCAGCAGCTTTCTAGGTTTCAGACAGGAGTCTTTGTTAGCCTACCTGGAAATCTCAGGGAGATACTGTGACCTTTTACAGAAAAAGCATGTGGTCTACCATGCTCTGTCCCTTAGTCCCAACAAACCACCTTACTAATTAAGTAATTTTGCAATTTAAGCCTCATTTCAATGTTTTTCAGACCATAATTCTTCCACAAAGCTCACTGAGCCTCTGCAGTGATTTTAGTTTGGAGCAATAGCATTCAACACACACATACAGTGACCTAGTTTCAAATCTGTACTAAAACTACATCGAAGCTGTTTATTGCCTGACTATATGATCCCTTAATACTGTCACATCTTCCCCCAAAATACATAAAAAGGGTTGCTAGAGAAACAGATGCTAAGCAAGACTACATCATAACGTCTGTTTTAGAAACACTAGCCAGGCAGATTCAGATTAATTATTAAGGTTGGGGTTCCTCGTGTTGAAATATACTTAAATATCCCCTTACCTATAAAAACTGCTGAAATGTTGTGTTGAGGGTTACAAGTCCCATTATCATACTAAAACATTTGTCCTGAAGTCAAACATTTGCCAGTTCAGTTTCAGGAAAGAACTAAAAATGGGAAGGAAAAAAGAAAGTTAGGGTGTGGGGAGAGGGTATGTAAAAGCTGCCTATTGATTTATTTATTTATTTTTTAATTTAGGAAACCTTGGCATTAACAGATGAAAAATTCAACATTACAAAGCAAAGACTGTCGTGTCCTTTTGAGTTCAAATAATTTCTTCATCTTAATTTGGTGTTAACAAATGAAAAGGACCTAGGAAATAGTGTCTCTTTGATAAAGTGAAAAATATTTGAGGAAAGAGGGGAATGTACTCAGTCCTATACTCTCTGTGAATAGTATTTCCTTGGAATTTATTATTTGGAAATTCCATGGGGCTTTTTCAGTTGTATGAATGTCACTTTTTCACCATCAAAAATCCCAGAAAGCATAGAGATAGGGTTGAAGACCAGTGTGCTTCATGTTTAGAATAATAGGTGGGACTTTGTTGGCTGCTGGACCTGCACCAGTTTTCAGGTGGCACTCTGGATTCCTCTAAATACAACCATGGTTGTTTACCCAAAATGAAATGACTAATTTGCAAGTGTGTCAGCAGCATGTTGAGGCAGCATAAAGCAAAATCAGGAACGGGGTGGAAAGGACGGGTGGTATGGGTGCTGGGATGAGTAGCAGTTGTGTTGAGCAGCACTAGAAAGAACATCACCTCCAGCTACCCAGTATCCTCTCAGCCCAGCACTGAGAAGAGAAGTGCTAGGCCAGGTGGCTGCAGTTCCCACGTTCATTTCCTCAAGCTCTTTTCATGGGTCCAAGCATAGTATCAGAAAACAACATTATCTGGAGGGTGAGCCCTTCAGAAACATTGTCGGTACTGAAGATGAGTGTGTCTGCAGCCGCTTGGTCTGGCTCTTCTTTGCTCAATGTTGAGATCCAAATTATTTGCTCAATAATTTGGGCTGGCTCTGCCTGGGTGCCTTGAAGAGTAAGAGGGAATGCTAGTGAGGTCACAGTTCTGGAAGAGGGCAGGGCAAAAGCAAACTGTAGTTAGTAAGGAAAAGCAAGCACAATGGGGTCTTCTAGATGCTCAAACTCCTGAGCAGCTCTGAAGAAAAGGCTTTTTTAAAATACCTGTATAGGAGTTAGGAGTATCACCTGATTTATTCTGGCTACTTGGAATGAAGAAAACTTATTCACTGCAACTTGTTTCATCTGTGTCTAGGGTTGGGTTGTGGTGCCAAGCTAAATCCCCACTGAACCCCCTGAATCTTTTAGGCTGCCAATTTGTTCCCCAGCAGCACCCACTTTGGAAAAACACATTCAGATAAATTAAGGATGGGAAACCTATTGTCCTCCAGATGTTGTTGGCTTGCAAGCTGGTGCTGATGGAAGTTGGAATGCGGTCACATTTAGAGGATTGCAGGTTCCCCATCTCTGAAATAAAGAAAATGATTGCACTGAGTGTATATGAGTTTTGAAAAGGGAGGGGGAAAACAGACTCCAACAGGCAGCTTGTGTAGTACACATTCACTTCTATCTCTACAATAGCTATTTTTCCTATCTCAAAATGGGACCTCTGTTCATTTGCATGAAAACAATAGGCAAATGCAAATGTTGTTTACAATAGAATAATTTTCTCATTCATTGCAATGAAAGATATCAAACCATCCTCAGAGCTTTTTTCATTTTAGGAATTAAATCATTTTACTGAGAAGTTTATTTTCTTCAAATGGAAAACATCATTTTTTGTCAGTGTATATTACCATTTCTGTAATACTTAGGAACACAGTGATCCATCAGGTGGCAAATCAACCTTGGGCTATAGCTCGTCTATCAGACAAACTTGCCAACTGGTATATTTGAACCTGAGCTGCTTTTGAGTTTATATATGCTAATAGTAAAACAAAAATCAGGGGAGTGGAGTTGAAGAGAGAGGCAAATAAAACACTAGCAGAAAATATATTCCATTTTTCTTCTTCTATATATATGAGCCTCAACCCTTACATTTCAAATGTTCCAAATGATGTTCATACCTGAGTTCTAACCTGTATATTACAGCTATATACTTTCAACCAGAGTTTAGCACAGAGCAAACATTGGGCTTTCTACTACCAGACAGGAGAAAGAGTTGGAGAGACCTACTAGTTCTGGAGGGATACTCCCCCCCCAAAAAAAATTCCTCTACTTCCTTTTCTGATTGGTCAAGAGGTCTGCAGTGGGGAGTGGTATAATGTGTAAAATTTCAATCCATTTAACACAATGGGATTTTCTGGCAATTATGTGAGTTCTTAGAGATGGCGAAATTGACGTCCCTTATTAGAGGTAACTCAAAGCAGAGTATAAATTAAAGAATAGGAAGGAGCAAAGGAATATGAAAAAATGTGGTTCCGGAATTGAGCTTTTAATTGATAATATCTGAAACATGCAGAGATGTACGAAGATGAAAGTCAAGATATAATAAGAGAATTGGTTACAGATAGGGTATACCACAATAAGAAGATGAATTGGAACACTGAGATCACTCACGGGTGGGGGGGAGTGGGGGTTAAGAGGGCAGGTAATAGGAGGGGGTATTATTGAATGTGGAAACAATATGAAAAGTGAATAAGGATGTTAGATGTTTGTATGTGTTTATTTTATATGTGAATTGTATGTATTTTTGTGAAAATTAATGAAAAAATTAAAATGGGATTTGCTTCTGGCATGCATGATGTATCTTCCCTGACAGACTTGTATCCCTCATACTGCCAGTGGCTACCTCCTTACGCTAATTCAAACTGAGCTTCCATTTCTGCTACTATTGATTGAATTCCATATGTTGGTGATGTGGCAAAGTCCTCACACTATATTTGTTTGTCAATAATCTCAGGTATAGGAGCTGTGGTGCATCTCTAGAGATCTGTAATCTTTCTTAACTTTCCCGGAAATCCAGTGAAGAGAGCAGATCAACATGCATCAAAATATGCACACAAGATTTCTTTTGGAATGCCTGGAGCAGTGACTCATACCCAATAGATCCCTATAAACATCTGTATATCTATGAAACTTCGAACTGACACCACAGAGTTCCAGACCCTCCAAGTGTCCCTATTTTCCAGGGATGTCCCTGATTTATAGAAGTCATCCCAGTTTCTGATTTGATCTCAGAACGTCCCACTTTTCCTTAGGATGTTCCTATTTTCATTGGATAAATGAAAGGGTATGGAGTTATCCAATCCCTGAGCCGTCTGAAGGCAATCCTGTATAGGAAAGTTTTTGGTTTTTTTTAAGGCTAATGTTTTTTTTTAAAACATAATTTTTATTGATTTTACAAATTACAAAAGATGGTACATACATAAACACCTTTTCCACCTTCTTCCCACCCCCCTCCATGGGTCCTCCCCTGCCACAGAAGTATCCCACGCAGGTGAACAGTCAGAAGTGGTCCATTTTATGATTGGGTTTCTGTCCTCCTCCCCCTCCCCTGCCCCCAAAGCCCCCCCCCCCCTGCCACCAGGGAGCTCCAGTGAACCAGGGCAGTACGCAGGAGTTCATCCATCCAACCATCTATTGTCATACCAAAAAAAAAAGAAAATACAAAAAGAGAAAAAGAGAAAAAAGAGAAGGAAAAAAAAGACAAAAAGGAAAAAAGACAAAAACAACAACAACAACAACAAAATTCATCATAATTGTTAAATTCATAATTGTTAAACCATATTTTGTGGGCTTCCCCACCCTCCCCCCTTCCCCGGTTTTCCTCCCTTATTTATCATCTTCAACAGTTTCATAGTTCATATTTTATAACATACACCTTTATATCTTATACCACTTTTAAACTAACTATTATCATTTTCGCCTAATGTCCAATCACTGAAAAATCAAACTCCCATTTTTTCTTCCCGTGCCTAATTTTTACCCCCTCTATAGGCCTCCATATTTTCACCTTTTTCCAGAATCAATTCACTTTTTAAACCTATAACTATTCCCAAACTAACCTTACACCCCCCCGAGTACCGGCTCCACCCCACCAATCCAGCAAGTTCCATAGTCAGCAGTCCAGTTATAATCCTATTAACCCATCCTTACAATCACAACTTCACTTTCCCTTCACCCCACCCCGTGTTTACAGTCTTTTGCCATCCAGGCCTCCATATCAGACCCCTGAGCTTCTTCTCTTCTCTGCTTAATTTTTCCTTCTTCCCTGTGGTCATTCTGGAGTTCCAGTAAATCCAATCGTGCCCCTCTCGAAGGGGAGGCACTCCATCCAACTTTTTGTAGAGTAAAATCATCATTTTTTTCGTGGTGGGCTTCATTTTGTGTTAAATCATCACAGTCCTCATCTTCATCTTTTCCTTCCAAATCACAATCACCATCATTGTCATTCTCACATTCGTCTTCTTCAGTTTCAAAAGCTTCATCTTCTAAGAAATCATATTCTGCCATCACCATCTGGAATTGTTGCTGTAACTCTTGCCGTTGTGTCTCCTCTTGACATAGTTCTATTCTTGCTTCCCACATTAAGGTCAAAACAGTCCGCTGAAACTCAGGCGGGTACCTTTTTGTTGACATAGTTCAGTCCTGTCAAGGTCAAAACTTGTCACATGGGGTGGAATATGATCGCAGTCTATTTTCTCGACTCCATTTTAACAAGCTGGCTGCATTCTTAAAAATAAAGTTCGAACTCACATTTCAAAAGCATATAGACCAAAAAAGAATTTCCAAAAAGTCCAGAGATAAAGATAGAAATAAAATTTAACTATAAATCCTGATCAGCTCACTGGGTTGTCTGGGCTGCCGGCTCCCGAGGAAAAGAAAGGTCTTTCTTAGTCTTAACCTCTTTCTGCAGGGCATTCACAACCACAATCTCTCTCCCCTTTTACCCTGCATTTAGGGGAGATTCTCTTTGATGCCTTTGAGGAATCCTTTTAAGTTAAAATCTTCTGTTTACGGCTTCGGGTTTCTGTTTACTGTCTCTTATGTTACCGTAGGGGGGGTGGCTTCCTCTTTTCCCCTCTCTCCCAGGTCCAAATTGTTGCCTTAATTTACATTCCAAAGAATCCAAATTACTCACAGTCTATTCATTTGCTGAATGTTCTTGGAAGAATTGGCCACCTCCACTTCCCAGACTCACAGCTTCGCGCTCTCAGAGCAGCAGTGTCAGCCTGTCTGCCGCGGTTCACCTCCTCGCTCTCGGGGGCTTAAACAAAGCCGATCCGGGGAGGAGAGAGCCCGCTTTTGGCGCCGCCAGGCAAAATCCGTCCCCAAAAAGCTCGATTTGGGGCTTTTAAGGAGGTTTCGCTTCGCTGGAACGATTCCCTCCACCTCTGAAGCGCCGAGGTCCGCTCCGCTGAGCGGACCCCCGTCTGAGCAAGATGGCGTGGTCAACCGGAAGCCTTTTAAGGCTAATGTTTTATTGTGTTTTTATATATGTTAGAAGCTTCCCAGAGTGGCTGAGGCAGCCCAGTCAGATGTGTGGGGTATAAATAGTAAAATTATCCTTATGGAATGAGACGTCCCTATTTTCATTGGTGAAATGTTGGACGGTATGGAGTTTTCACTATGGACCTCTTCAAATGTGTGATCCTTCGAGTTATATCTCATAGGAGTCTTTAAAAAGCGTGTAAATGCTTTTTAAAGATTATTTAAATAAAATACTTTTAAAATGTGTATATTCTAGAGCAGACTGTAGCTGCCTCTTCAAAAAACCCTCAATGAAAAACATTCGTTTTTATTGTTAAAATTATATGTATTGCCTATATATGTGTGTGTTAATAAACTATTGTGTATATATTGCTCTCATTTCCAATAATTATATTATTTCACCCTAGAATCAAAAAGTGTGAGCTTTCAGATGTCTATAATTTGACTATATCCATTGTTTGGAAATGATCTCCTCATAAGTGACAGTTTAGTGTCCATCGGGAAAGTCAATAAGCTATAGCTGATCAAGGGAAAATGCTACTGAATGTTCAAAGAACAAAATGCAAAGGAACATCTGGGTACTGTAAATACTTGTTTAAAATTCCGATGGTTCTGTTGCTATCCATGTATCTAAGTGGACCTTTGAAACAGAAGACACACTTGACAGTAGTAAGATTGATGCCTGCCAAGAGAGATAAAGAAGCAAGTACAAACATTTTTCACCATGTTTTAACCATCTCTCTGACAATACAGAGAGTAATGTGATGGTAAGAAAATTGCATGAACTTCTTCCTTACTACATCCTCCAACTGCCAAGAAATTCTCATGGACAATTTTATTGGAGCATCTCTCTGTCACTTTCACCACAAGGAAATTGCAAAGCTCCAAGTACTGTCCCATTTTTGTGTCATGTTTGGATACAACTTGTTACAAGATCTGGTTCATCAATACTTCCTGACAGCACAAACCTCAGATATTTTCTCCTGAAAATTGTGTGCAGTCTTAATAGGCAAGATATATAGTTTTCAGATATTTTCAGCACATGTTCACCGAGTGTTCTTTGTAGGTGTTTATCTTATGTAACTTATTTAACAACATTTATGCACTGCTTAGTTGTAAGAAAACCTCTAAGCATTTTGCAAAAAAAATTAAAATTATCAATAAAAAGAATTAAAACAAGTATTTAAAAAAAGATGTTTGAAATCAACAATAGCTAAAGAAAGATACTTCTACATGTCTGGAGAGGCTTATTCAAAGAAAAATGTTTTAAGCAGGCACCAAAGAGAAAGCAATGAAATTGCTTGCCTGATGTCAATAGACAGGAAGCAGGTGCCGCTACACTAAACGTTTAATTTCTTACAAGTACAGAATGGGTATTATGTGGCACCTGTAACAATGCCACTTGCAAAGATTGAAGCAGTTGAGTGGGTATATATGGGGGTAAAGTGATCCCACAAATAAACTGGCCCCAAACAGTTAAGGGCTTTATATCCTATAGTAACACCTTGGATTTGACTTGCTAGCAAATGGTCAACCATTGCAGACAGTGTCATGTTCCCATCAGCAGTGTTGGCTTCCACCAGTTTATTACTAGTGCCTCTACTGTTGTATACCTATACAGTCAGTTTTCGAACAGATTAGTTTTCGAACGTTTTGGCTCCCGAACACCGCAAACCCAGAAGTGACTGTTCTGGTTTGTGAACTATTTTCGGAAGCCAAACGTTCGACGGGGCTTCCACGGCTTCCAATTGGCTGCAGGAGCTTCCGGCAGCCAATCAGAAGCCACACTTTGGTTTCCGAACGTTTTGGAAGTCGAACAGACTTCTGGAACGGATTCCATTTGACTTCCAAGGTACGACTGTACCTATTACTATAGTAAACAGTAGGATCCAGACTAACCATGAATGGAGTTCTGCTCATGATCAGCCCCTGTGGTTGGAGGCAAGCATTTGATTTTCACTCGTTCCTCCTCTCCACTGTAGCAAATGTTGCCCCTCAGAAGCTATTTTGAAGAGTCAGGGGATCCACTGTATGAGGATCCAGCATGAACTTCTTGATCCAACCCAAAATAATTATTAAATTATGGGAGAAATTAGCTGGTTGCATTCTGGATTAGCTGTGGTTTCCGCGTTACATTCAAAGGTAGCCCCACGTAGAACGCATTGCAGTAGTCCAAGCGAGAGATAACTAGAGCATATTAATCTATCTCAGTGCAATTCTACACGTATTTATTCAGAAGTAAGTTCCATTGAACTGAATGGAGATTAGTCTCAGATATGCGGGTATAGGACTGCAGCCTAAGTGTTGTGAAGCAGAATTGTGTAAATCTCCAATACTTCAATTTTTCCTAGATAACTTTTTCTCGCTCAGCTTTTAATCAGGTTGCAAGAAGCTATTAACTGGTAGGTGGTACAATGTGTCAGGGTGTCTAGTTGTTAACCAGAAGATTGGTGGTTCAAGCCACAGGGATGGTTGTAGGCAGGATTCATACATTGCTGGGGTTACGACTAGATGACCCGCTGGGTCCCTTCCAACTTACAATTCTGTGATTCTGTGATGTTTATTTCTAGAATGTATATCACACCTACCCATTTCTGCAGACTCTTCGTACAGTTCCTTGTTAGAATAGAAACTATTGCAACAACTGAGAAGTAAACAGGCACAGATAGTAAGCACTGGTGCTTATACGGGATTAAATGATTGTAAATTTATCATAGGAACATAGGAAGCTGCCTTATTCAGCTTCAGATGACTGGTCCATCTAGTCCAGTATTGTCGCTACAGTAACTGGCAAGAGTTCTCCAGGGGTTCGTTCTGAGTGCAAAGCAGATGCTGTACCACTGAGCTACAGCCATTTCCCTCAATTTATCTTGATGCATGGGCAAATACCGTAGCTTCTTCATATCCCATATATCTCCCCACCAGCCCTGCCTAAGCTTTGATTATCAAGTGTGCGCACAAGCAGGGTAACTGGGAACAACACATATTTCCAAAATCCTCTTTGTAAGCTCAGAATTAAATACATATTTTTAAGCTTGCACTATCCAGAACATTGCTCAGATATACTCATCCGATGCTCAAAAGGAAATCTAAAATGCTAATGAGTTTGACCAAACTGCGGGAGGCAGTGGAAGACAGGAGTGCCTGGCGTGCTATGGTCCATGGGGTCACGAAGAGTCGGACACGACTAAACGACTAAACAACAACAACAAAAATGCTAATACATATTTTTGACACAAGTTAGAGTACTTTCTCATTTGTTAGTTTGATTTTCAGAGTTGCCATGCTAAATGCTTACTTCTGGTGCTCTGGCAGATATATGTCTCAGGGTTGTTTTTGTTTATTCCTTCCTATCACCTTATTCACTGACTAATCAAATGCAGCTTTTTCATCTCAAACCTGGGAAACTCAATTTAGTAACTTTTTTTTAAAAAAAATTACAGCATTCAAATTCTTAAGGCTCTGGTCTATAACTTACAATTATCTGCCTATTCAGATAGCATTAGCAGGCGTCACATTCAAAGTCATATGCATCATACATGATTGTCAATCTATCAAGCTGGCTCTTTGTATATATAAGCTTAATTTTTGTTGACAGGAGTTAAATTTGGATTTAACTTCTAGCTGAAGTGCATTTAAATGTAAATTTACTTTCCCCCTCCGAACAATAAATTTGCAGAGCTTAGCATTAGTAATGTGAATCTAATGAAGGTATTTGCACAAGCAATGTCTTGTGCACAGAGGGGGGGGGGTCAAGAAATTTAGCTGTTTCCACTGAGTGCAAATGTCTGAGTATTTGCTAAGTATGTGGTAACACTTGGCACATTCCAAAAAATAAGATACTGTATACAAAAAGTGGAGAAACAAAAGTAATGATATTGCAGAAATTCAGAGTTATCTGTTTCAGAATATGAATTTTGAGTTTATAGTACTTTGTTGCATTACAACTAGCACTGAAGTTCTCCTATAACCTGGCACATGAAATCAGATTCTTTTGCATTCTACTTTTAACAACAACCATTATTATTATTATTTAATTATTTGTACCCCACCCATCAGACTGGTTTGCCCCAGCCACTCTGGGCGGCTTCCAACATATATAAAAATATAATAAAACACTTCCCTATATAGGGCTGTCTTTAGATGTCTTCTGAATGGGGCAGGCTTCCAAAGCAACTACTTTGTGGGCACATGGCAGAACCAGTGCTTGGAATCTACTAGTTCAGCTGAACGAAGTTCCCTGAACTCATTAAAATTTATCTGACCCATCTCTTAAAAGTAATTTCCAAAATTGCTGAGTGAACTAAAGGCAAATTAAGCTCTTTTTGGTGTGGAACTCTGAACAATTTCTAGATCATCCTCACATTCATTTGGCCCATCCTTCTCCAGCAGGAGGCCTGGACTCCTAGCTTTCACTTAAAAAAAAAGTAAGTCAAACAGACTCTACAAACCAAGTTAGAAAGCAAAATGGAAAGGTAATATTATACAGTTTATTAGGCAGATATGGAGATGCTGTTGTTACTAAGGAAAATTACCAGTCCGGGAGGGGGGAAAGATGTGGGGGACCCATAGCTGAAGTTTTCTGAGAGTCCCGCTGATCACCCTCCCCTCCTAGACCCCAAACAAATACAATGCATTTGCAAACAGGTGCTGCTGTTGCTGCACCAGCAGAGCCCAGCAATTCAAATGGAAACAAAAGGCATGGAGAATGCACTGGGGTAATGCAGCTGCCTATTTGGGTGCATTGGGGCAGGGGTGCAGGAAGCGGTGTGTGGTGGGGGTGGAGTGCCCCGGGTGTCACCACTGAGGGGTGTGACAAAATGCTGGGCGGCACCCACCGCGGGGCCTGCAGTGTGCCCGAGCCATGCGTCTCTCCTGGGACTGATGCAGTGGCTTGGGTGCCCGTGGACAGTCCACCCATTGCCTCCCCCTCAGCTGTAGGGCAGCTGAATGGGAGGAGGCAGGCAGATTCCTCAGAGGCCCCACTGAGCATCCTGCCCCAGCTTGCCCTGGCCTGCGGGTGGCTGGCCCCACCGCTGGGCACAGGGCGAGCGCACCGCCCCAGGCGCCCAATCGGCTTGCTCCGCTGCTTCTTTGGGGTAACATAGCCACTCGATTGGCTGCAGTTGATATGAGGCTCCCAGATAGACAAGTAGCAGCTGTTCCATCTTCACTGAGGAAATGAAAGTTGCATTTCAGAGTTCAGCTGAGAAAGTCTGGTGGGGTATGCTCTTCCTTACCTCATGACAGTTTCCTTTTCTCCCTTCCTTTCCAACTTGGATGAGATTTGTGTACACCTTTATGTTCTACCTCCCGCCCCGCCCCCCAAATGTCTTTAGGGGAAATGCTTTCATTCTTTCTTTTGGGAGCATGTATACAACTTTTTCTTTTTTTCTTTTCCTTTGCAGGTTGGAGAAGAGGTGCCAAAGAAGCCAAAGCAAAACATTTCAATCTCCTTGAGGCTTTTATATTTCCTACCTTAGCCCCAAGGTTAAGAACATAGCTAGGATTTCCATTGCTTCAGCTGTACAGCATGAGCACATTTACTCAGTGAGCAGAGCTGATTGGGTTCTGCTATGGTGGTATTTACTTTCAAGTAAATGCACCTTGATAGGATCATGGTAACTTTAAAGCCTGATCTTTTCTGTTTTTCTTTGGGACTAACTCACAGAATCAGATAATTTTAGAGTTGGAAGGAACCCCAAGCTCAACCCTTTGCAATGCAATTTGCAATCTAGTCCAACCCTTTGCAATGCAGGTATCTCAACTAAAGCATCCATGGCAGATGAACATCCAACCTCTGCTTAAAAACCTCCAAGGAAGGAGAGTCCACAACCTCCCACGGGAATCTATTCCACTGTTGTATAGCTCTTTACTGTCAGAAAGGTCTCCCTGATGTTTAGTCAGCATCTCCTTCCTTGCAACTTGAAGCCATTGGTTTGAGTCGAACACCCCAGGGCAGGAGAAAACAAGCTTGTTCCCTCTTCCATGTGACAATCCCTGAGATATGTGTATATGGCTATCATATCCCCTCTCCTCTTCCTGGGTTCAACCATGGAGCTTTACATGTATTGGTTACAGCACTTAATAAACTGAAATGTAAGGAAGATGCAGTAAATAAACGGCTTGCCTATGCACAGATGCATGCTACTTCAATTATATTCCAGTTGATTGAGGCCAATTTAGCAATGATTAGCAATTTACTAGGTCAAGGACCTCACTCAAGTTGCTCCATGGTTATAAAATGGTCAGTGGTTCTTCATGGAAAAGAGGTTAATGTGCAATAAGGAAAGATAAAATGATGCCGACATCTGATTAATAGCTTATTAATACTCAACAGCAGGCTGTTTGGAAATGGAAACTAAAGGTATAACTCTAATCCTGAAAAAGCCTTTGTGTACGTCGTACCTTGGAAGTCGTTCAGAAACCAAGGAAGCTCCTTCAGCCAATCGGAAGCCGCGGAAGCCATGTCACAATTCGGGTTCCAAAAGAATGTTCCCAAACCGGAACACTCACTTTTGTGGTTTGTGGCGTTCGGGAGCCAAAATGTTCGACTCACAAGGCATTCAACTTCCAAGGTATGACTATATTGGCAAATTACTGAGAATATGGTGTGGTATGAAAGTGTACAAAAGGGCGTATCCAACACTGCAGCACTACTTCCACAAGAGACTTCCATGCATGGAACAGAACCTCCTCTTTTCCTCCTGTCCCCACAAGACCCCCAAACCCCCAAAGCAGATTTGTAAAGGGAGAGGAGAGGAAATAGAAGTCCATTGGATAAACTCATACATTTTTGTAAGATTCAGACTCCTATGCCAGAGATGATGGCATGTCCCAATTGTGAGCATGATCTCACCTTCCGAAGAAGTTTTTTTTTTCCAGAGTGCAATGCCAGGTCAAGACATTTAGCTTATCTGAAGTATAGCCCAAATGGTGCTCGTCACTACGGGCAATGTTTTAATTACCCTCTTCCAATTTTAAGAAGCGGGTTGTGATTCCTTTTAACCAACAAATAACATTATGGTATTGTCTTTTCCATTTTGTGACATTACACAGTCACCATAACTCCCTGAGAAGCAAAGCTACAGGGAACCAGGCAGAGGGCCTTCTCAGTAGTGGCACCCACCCTGTGGAAGGCCCTCCCACCAGATGTCAAAGAGAAAAACAACTACCAGACTTTTACAAGACATCTGAAGGCAGCCCTGTTTAGGGAAGCTTTTAATGTTTAATAGATTGTTGTATTTTAATATTCTTCTGGAAGCCGCCCAGTGTGGCTGGGGAAACCCAGCCAGATGGGCAGGTTATGAATAAATTGTTGTTGTTGTTGTTATCTCCCTCAGCCAGAACGACAGAGCAGGTGAGTTGATGTCAATGGCAAGAGGCACAGCAAAGTTGCCAGGAGTTCCCAGTAATCCACCATTGAGACCCCTGCTGAGTTGGGTATAATTTATTTTTTTAAAATCTGCAAATTTGAGAACCCAGTTCCATCCCCACGAAACTAGCTAATGATAGATAAATTGAGCAAAAGGATTTTCCATTTTTCAGGTGCTAGAAATGAACAGATGTCTCACGGAAAACAAATATAGTAACATTGGGGAAGGGGGATGAGATGGAAAAAGAAACAAGGAGTTGCTTGTCATCATTCCTAAGTAAATTATTTGAATAGAAAGGCATTTAAAAGGCACACACATGCATACATTGCAAAGTTGACACCCCGACCCCGATTGCTTTCATCAAGCTAATGAATTTTTATAATCCTCCAGAAGTTTTTTGTTTGCAGTCAAGATGAACAAAGACTAGAAAGAAGAACAAATGGTACGAGAAAGCAGGAATTTCCAGGGCAGGGGACTGCCAAATTTCCCAGCTCTCTGAGAATAAGATTAGTCCCTAAACTTATTGCATGTTGGTTGGTATCTGAGGTAGTTCATTTGTTTCTGCATAATTGAAATACCAATTAATCTTTGCAATATTAACAGTCTCTTAAAATATTTTAATCAGACAAAATACCCTGCTGTGATGCAAACTGTGACATTTAATAAATAAAACTTTCCCCATTTGCTGCTTTCCCATCATGCGGAATTACTTCTGCCCACATACCTGTCCCTAGAGTGGCTTATGCTGAGAAAGTGATGAAGCTTTTGTGTATTGTCGAGAAACTTTCCATTTAGAGCTGATTGGTTTGTTATATCACTCTCAAGACTGTCAACTGGAAATCCTAGAAACTCGAGGTGGCAGGGTTAAGCCCAGATCACTGTGCTTGTTCATCAAAGACAAGGATAGCTTGAGGTACTGGAGGGTGCAGAACAGGTGCAGGTAAAACTATCAAATAGTTGACAAGGAGATGGCTGGTTTGATATGAGAGAAGAATAGGAAATATCCACTTTAAAATGAATACCGTCCATCGTTTTTCTATGAGACATGGTTCATAGGCAATTGCTGCCTTAACAACATATAAAGTCAACATTTTAACAAAGGAGAATGGCTTGAGAAATGTATTACGGAGTGACACAAACAATCTGTGAGAAATTCTGGCATTATCTCTTTCCCCAGTCTCTTCCTTTGCAATACCGGTATTTCCAAAACACTGATCTAATAAGCTGTTTCAGGAAAATATTATCATTCTGCTCTCTTTTGTTCAGTTACCACACTGACAAACATGTTAGGTGTTTTGTTTTGTTTTGTTTTAGCTGATTAGTACTATTAGTACTATTTTCCAATTATGTAGCGGGAGAGTATCCATAGCTGTCAACCCTCCCTGTTTTTAAAGGGAACTCCCTTATTCCAAGCCACAGCTGTCAGCCTTCCCTTTTTTGCTGGAAATTCCCTTATTCCAGTGCCATTTCCTGCTGCTATCCTGGATTGTTAGATATACCGTAGATTGTCCGTGGGACAGGTGAGGCTGCTGCTGATCCCTTATTTTCAAATCCAAAAGTTGACAGCTATGAGAGTATCCTAGACACATACTATCAAGATGCATTCCTGGGCACAATTAAGGTAAAGATAAAGGACCCCTGACCATTAGGTCCAGTCGTGACCGACTCTGGGGTTGCACGCTCATCTCGCATTATTGGCCAAGGTAGCCGACGTATAGCTTCCAGGTCATGTGGCCAGCATGACAAAGCCGCTTCTGGCAAACCAGAGCAGCACATGGAACAATTACTAGGAAGTAAATCCTGTTGAACTCAATGGGATCAACTTTTGTGTAAACATATTTAGGATTGCAATATTTTCTGTAATGAATCAAAGCAGAATCAATATTCTGCTGGATGGATTTTACTTACAAACTTCTTTGAAAGATTAAGATATTGCCCTTCATTTTTTTAAAATAAAAATTATACTGTAGTAACTAGGATATTTTTGCACAGTTTATTATACTGTATTAGTGTAGGATAAGCATGAAACATAACCAAATCTGATCTAGATCTCAATATCACACCTAGGGACGTAGCAAGTGGGGGGGGTCTACCCCATGTGTCATCCCTGAGGGGAGTGACAAAATCCCCCCCAAGCTTGATCACCACCACGTCGGATGGCACCCCCGACACGATCGCAGCTGTGCTGGATCATGCCCCCTGGGTGCACCATATCACCCTGCCCCCGGGTGCACAGCATGTGTACCACCCTGGGTACCAGAGCGGCTACGTCCGCCGCTGATCACATCTACCCTGTAGAGGATTAAATGATTGTAGGCAATACAATGTTTATCTAGTCTCCCCACCTACATTCCCTCAACTGCCTGATCAACCACATCTTCTGGACAGTTCACAATTTAAAATCTATAAAATGCAAATACAACTGTCAACACCCAAACAGTCCTGATATAAAAGCAACACCAGCACAAAATCAACAAAAAGTAGCATAAAGCGACACAATAGTGCAACATCAGAAAACAGCACTAAAAACCAGCAATGGGAAGACAAAATACTTTGTAAAAGTCTGGAAGAAGAGAAATGTCATCACATGGCAGCAAAATTGCTCCTAATGTGCTTGCCACCACAGAGAATGTGTTCTCCCCTAGCAATGCACCACACTTAGGTGGAGAATCCTAGCCTCTGATAAAGATTTTAAGGTCCACAAAGAGTGCTTCAGGTATCCTGGCCCATAGCCATAACGTTTGAACCGGGCGTTTAACCACTTTGAACTGGGCCCAGAAATTGTCTGGAAGCCTGTACAAATGATGAGACAATGGTGTAATGTGCTGATATTGTCCAGTTCCCAATAGCAAACTTACTGCCCTAATTGGGATATCAGCTTAAGCTGATGAAGCCCCCCCCCCCCAAGGCTGCCTGTGTCTACAGAAAGAAAGCTGAAATTAAGAGCACCCCCCCCCAAAAAAAAAACTATGACCCTGCTCTTTCAGGGGGATTGCAACACCATCTAAGACAAGTTGAATTCTACCTAAGAAGAAGAAACCATGAACAGTGTCTCTGTCTTATCTAGATTAAATTAATTAGCTCTCATCCAGCTCATTACCACATTCAAGTACTGATTCAGAACCCAACTGCCTCATCCAGATTAGCCAAGATGGGCAAGGGCCTAACATGCAAGTGGTTAGTTGAACGTGTGCAAGCACGCTGTCCCAATCTACCGGCCTCAATAATTGGGAGTCGTCCAACAAAACAAAGCCAGATGGTGCACGCCTCCACTGGAACTACAGATGGTACAACATGGTAGCAAATTTTGCTTACTATTTAAAGGAGTGTGTAGCTGACAGGATGGTAAGTCTATATTTAAATTGTTCTCATAGTGCCAGAGACCCAAAAGGAGTGAAAGATTAGTTAAAGTTGCAATTCTATGCACACTTACGCCATAAGAAAATAACAATGGAAAAGTACATACTTAACACATCACAAAGGTACCAGGTTGAATTCGTTGCATCTCCAGGTATGGATGGGAAAGACTCTTGCATGCCCTCCAACATTCCTCAGATGAAAATAGGGGCATTTCTCACTCCTCTCCCCCCCCAACTGACCCTCCTTGACTCCCCCATTCATTTGTTCCCACCCCAACGTATCATTTCCTATCAGAAGAATGCCAGGTGCCACCAACACTTCACCCATGTGGGCACACAAGATACTTGTTTTTTGTTTTTTCCCCCAATCAAGACCCCTTGCACTCTGCTCTTCTCTGCTCCCCTTACTTCCCTTCCAGGGCTGGCCCTGCCATCTGCCTGCCCCTCAGAGCCGGACCGGTATGTCACATAAAGCTGAGCCTCAAAGCTGGCAGTCTCTACTCTGCCTGCTTGTTTCCAACTACTGCTACAAGCTGCCCAAGGGAGGAGGCCAGGAGCAGTGGCCACAGAGAGGCCATGGAGAGACAATTGAATTTTCCCTTGCCAGCGCTTGGGACAAGCGCCAGATCATCCTCCTCCCTGAGCTCAGCAGTGGCAGAACTGGCAGGAGAAAAAGGAACATTCCATGATCAAATCACAAGCAAGGATGGCTTTCATAATTCGGGGCCTGTCCTTGGATAATCAGGACACTTGGAGGGTATGATTGTTTGAAGCCCTGGAGACACTGCCACACTGGGTAGTTAATACTGAGCTAGATAGACAATAATCCGAGTCACTATACAGCAGTTTTCTGTGTTCCATAGAACATGTTTACATAGAATATAACTGATCTACATCTGATCTACATGTGTATCTGAAGAAGTGTGCATGCACACGAAAGCTCATACCAAAATATAAACTTAGTTGGTCTTTAAGGTGCTACTGAAGGAATTTTCTTATTTTGATCTACATCTGAGTGAGGATGCACTTCAATCCGCACTCTGTTTGGGTAAAGAAGTTAAATGCCACTGCCACCCTCATTATTTATACTGGACAACATACAAAATCATTTTAACCAGGGGGACTATATAAGATAACATTACAAGAAGGACAGTATACCTTATCTATTTTTTAAAAAATCCATGTTTTAAAGACTACCATGCAGGCATATTTATCTGCAAAGACATTTGCCCTTTGTTGAGATAAAAAAAAAATGAAGCCTGGTTGATAGGGATGAATTACCAGTATCTGTGGAAGGAGAACATTTTGACAAGACAACAAGAGGAGTACCCAAGTATCTCATTACACACTCCTCTGCTTTTGCTGTTATGATCAGGCAAAGAACATGAAATAACAGGAAATGATCCAACAACATTTTGGCAGTCAAAAACAGTGCAAACCTTCAATACAAAAGAATACATCAAGCATTATTCTGGCAATAGAACTTCTGTCAAGAATACATTCGGGGAGGTGTGGTTTGCCATCAAGCAAGATTGATGTGTAACTTTCTCTGGTTTCAACCCACCGGCCTAAAAGCTTTGAGAATAGGCGTAAAAGCTTGCTCATTTTTCAATTCAATAGTGTGGGTTATAAAAAAAAATTCACGGACAGGATGGAATCTCCAGTGACACAATCACACTCCAG
This sequence comes from Zootoca vivipara, assembly GCF_965207765.1. NCBI lineage: Eukaryota > Metazoa > Chordata > Lepidosauria > Squamata > Lacertidae > Zootoca > Zootoca vivipara. Next base: position 64,962,586 of record NC_142587.1, on the reverse strand, counting down.
AAACTTATAAATTCAAGAAAAGAAAAGAAAAAGAAAACCCAATTTGAATCCCACACGGTTGAGCATCAAAAGGACTATGCGCTCTGTGCAAGACCTATTTGACAAAGGCAAGCCTATTCAGATAGACCACTTAAAAGTTATAAAGGTCACAGGGGAATGCTGGCAACCAGCCAGCCCCATCACATGCTCTCACTTTGGGGACTAATTGTTACCACCTGCCTGAGGGGCTCCACCCAGCGAAACTTGCACACAGGATCACTACTTCATGACAGGCATAACACCCTTTTTCTGTACAATCCAAAATTAGATTTTGGGGGGTTTGTAACAGCAAAATTCTCTGAAAGCTAGATGTTGAAAAGCACTCACATCAGCTCTACATCCATTTTGATATAAACAGTATCATCTTGCCATGTTGACTCATGAGGGTGCATGTTAAAGGGATCACGTTGCCGCCTAAAAATTGAGTAATAAATGTGTCACCTCCCCTTGAGTGATGATTTAGAAACTCCCACTTGACAGCAAGCAAAGACACATTGATAGAGAATTTAGAGATATTTTTATGATCTATTAAGAAAAGAAACAAACAGAACTGACAATGCACAGGAGAAAAATATACCCTTTCATACCAGTGGGGAAGAATACATATATTTGACATGAGGTGAATTGTTTGCTTGACAGTGATACAGAAGTATAACCTCAAACAGTTTGCAAGGCAAAGGAAGAAGTAGCTTTTTTAAGAAAGAAAAATTAGCAGGGTCACCAGTGAGAGATTGAACTAGATTGCTTATCAAGGCAATGGCAATCAATTTTTACAGGGATGCTTTCTTCTTAATTTTTCACCCTATTCCTTCTTACATACGTATGTGAAGCAAAGCTCTATGGTTGTAGATTCTCGATCCCATACTTCTATTGATTCCACTGTGCAAGTTTACACTAAGGGTTGCTGTGGCCTGACTGGCATTTTTTTTCTTTGCTTTCCGTTATTTCAAAGGAGAAGTGAGTTTGCTTCAATTTTGTAAGTGCTATGTCCAACCACAGTCCTTGCTCAGAAACATCATTGTGAAATGGCCAAGCGCTCAACTCATGGAAGGTTGCAGAATCACAATGCTGATTATTGTTGCAGTCTCCAAGCAGTGCAAGATTCCAGAGTCTCCAAGCCATAGCTGCCAAGTTATCCCTTTTTTTAAGGGATTTTCCCTCAGGCTGAATAGGCTTCCGCCGCGAGAAAAGGGAAAACTTGGCAGCTATGCTCCAAGCTTTGGTTTCCTTCAGAATGAAGGACAGTACAGACTGTGTTGTCTTTGTGGTATACTGTATGGTTTATTTACACACATATACAACCTAAGCTGATGATGAAGGGGTTCACAACATTAACACTTCAAGAGGGCCTTGCTTCTCCCATAGCCACAGCCTTACATTCCAACAGAAATCAGGTATGGCCAGCCTGCAGCCTTGCTTCCAGCTATTGCCTTACACAAACCAACTTTCAACCCTGCCCTTCGTCTTTCTAGCTATCAGTGAGTTAAGGGAGGAGAGCCAACCCATTTGGCTTCTGGCACCAAGCCACTTCCTTCGTTAATGACCCATACTTAGGCCATTACTTCACCAGGAAGCTAGTTTAGCTATTCCAGAAATTGAATCTGTTCGGGATCCAGGAATTTGAAGCGGACTCAGGCATACAGCCTAAGCACCACCACCCCGGAAAAAACCACCCCTCATAACACTATATTTATGCTACCCATCAGTTTCTGCCCACAAATCTCTTGTAGATACCCTAGATAAGCCTTCAAAATGTGCGCCTCGCCATGTGCTGGCTGGGGCTAATGGGAGTTATAGTCAAAAGCACCTAGAAGGCACCAGGATGGTGAAGGCTGCTCTACATCATGTCTACTGAGTGGGAGAGGTCCTTACAGTTTCTCTTCAATCTCAGGTCAAAGCACTCATAAAGGGGTTCATGGAATGCAGCTTTGTCAGTTTTACAGTTTCCCCATTGAACTAAAAAATGTTAAACTGAGACATAAGGAGAACAGCAAAGAGATAAATGAATTTTGGGCTGATCAAGCTATGGGGATAATCCAATGGTAAATACCCCTGGAGGCACGATGACAATGGGAAAAAGCAGAAAAATTCTGGATGTCCGCAGAGACACTTTGATATTTCTTTTGAAGAGGATCAGAATATGAAAAATTCCTAGACCAACTCCAAAGGGAGTTGAAAGCTCCACGTGCTGTCCTTATTCAACAGAGAATTTATTCTCTTTCTGTACATGCATCAAAGTGTCTTGCAGACAATATTTTTTCACAGGAAAAACTGGTCTCAATAGCTAGTACAAAATGTTTAACTCCCTAGCTACCAGTTTATACATGGGTTTTTCCTGATCATAGTCATAAAAACATTCAAGTAATTGTCTTTTATTTCAGAAATAGTTATTTAATTTTGCTACTTATGGAATCATTTCCTCTTCAAAGCTCTTTGCCTATCTTGAGAGCCTAATTATAAAAAAATAGTGATATAATCTGAATACTTTGCAGTTATGCCTTTCATTTTACATTTGGGCTGCATATGCTAAATTAAGGAATAGATTTTCCTCTGGTAATCTTTTTTTATATTCAAATGCTACTTTGGTTTGCATGCATGCAGCAGATCAAACAGACATTTTGTTAGCCAGAGTAGAAGCCAAATGGGCTTTCCCTCTACTACTGCCAACATTTTAAAGTCTTCTTGCACTCGTCCTGCTGAAAAACAAACAAATGTGTGTGTCATTGAAAACCCATCACCATCCAATCAGAATGTGCCTAAAATTTTCTAAGCATTGTACATATCTTAAAAATTAATGTTCATAATCTAATACAGACAGCAACCATTTAACATGGATGTTCCATTTCCAGCCCCTGCACACATTGGCAGATAGAAAAGCCCAGACCCAAATGTTTGCCCCCTCCTAATATTCAAGAGGATTTCTCCCCCACCCCCAAAATCACTGATATTCTGAAGGGATGAATGTTCAGTGTAGGCTTGGTCACATTCAGGCAGGTTACTGTTCCAATGATTTTTCATTACAGTTTATAAAATTTTAGTTAACATGTCAGGAATTACTCAGATTTAACTTTACTGAAATATGCAAGTTGACGAGGTTACATTACAAGATTGTAGTTCATGCTGTTTAAGATGGTGTCATTTGCCCTTTTACCTGACCTATAATCTCTTCTAATGTATCCGCCAGAACTGCCATTCAGTTTAGTTATAGAGTTTAAATGTAGTATGATCTTAGGAACATTAGACTACTGATTATGACTGTGGCAATTTGAAGAACTTGACACATCTTTTTATTGCATCAACACTGACTTGCAGTTCAGGAGCTTTTCTTTCTATATACAATTTATATGTCAAGGTCAAATTCAAAATATAAGCATTCAGGGAAGTCTGATGACATCCAAAAATTGGTGAGACAAAATTGACATGAAATGGAAAAGGGGCACTCAGCTCCAATTTGTAGCAAGGAAAGATCATCATAATATAATAATAATAGTAATAGAACATTTAAGCAATACCTACCAGACTTGTCCTGTGGAGCCTCTCCTGGAAGCATTGAAATAGAGCAGTTCCCCCAACGCCACCTTTGTGATATATAATACTGATATTTTGCTGTACTGCATCTGGTAACAGCTTTTGCTTTATTCCTGGATTACTGAAGAGGTTTTATTTTAAAACACTTCTAAACTATTCCTGCCTTCCTTTTTTGACAGTGAACCACACAACTGCAGAGAGCCTGTAAAGATCTAGGCTGGAACCAGGAATTATTAATATTATTTTGAGGGCACATGAGACCTAAGGATTTAGACTAAAAACAGCGCTGCACAATCTGACTTTTCAGGAAGACTTGCTTAAAGCAAGAAGGGCAAGAAGTTCAACAGGCCTATTTAAATCCCTTGTGTACATAAAGTGGAACGTGCCAGGTGAGAAAGTCTTCCATTGTGAATAACAGTGATCTTGCTACTCAAGAGTAATACAGTAGCCAGGTAAACATAACACAGTACTCATATTGAAAAGGCAGAGGTTATAAAAAGGGATGCACTATGGGGACCCAGTAACAGTCAGGAACGCTTACCACCAGCTGGTGGGGAGTGGTGGTCGCGGTCCGACATGGCTGCAGTTGGTTGGGGAGGCCACCCAGCTTTGGCAGGGCTGGGAGAGGTCCTCACTTCCTCCTGCTCTGGCCGTGCTGACTGCTGGGACCCAGCTGCAGTCAATCATGAGTGAGCTTGAGATGTGATTTCCGAAACGGATAAGAGGGAGAACTTATTCCCTCTGGTCTGCTTTCTGGCTATAAAAGCCAGCTGCGCCCAGGCCTCCACCATCACAGATTGCCCTAATCTTCATATTGTAGGGTAAGCAGGCAGGCCATGTGGAAGACCTTGCCATGAAAGTTTTTGGTTGCTGCATTAGGAATTTGCCTTCAGGTCAATTGTGCCTGTTGGAGGGTTTTGCCTACCTACCTCATAGCAATTGTCACAACTTGATGGTGGGTAAGGCATTGGGCTGGAACCTTTGTCTAGTTGGATGGGAGGTCAGGGGGGGCAGGCTGCTCCAAGGGATCAGGGTCTCCCTTTTAAAGGGATCCAGGGGGAGATGTTTCTCTCTGGACGCCCAGATAGGGGCTGCTGGGCCATAGCACCTGCTAAAAAAATGTGATTTTGGACGGGTTGCCCCGATTTTATGTACATCACAGGGTATCCTTAACCTTGGTTAACCCTGCCAAAATTGTCAGCCAGCATACAGGTTGGTTGATTCAATATAAACACCCAGTGTCTGTACCAAAGCCTGCTAACATCAATAAAGTTGTGGTCTGTTTAAATCCCATTTGGTTGTCCTGTGTTTAATACAACTATACATGCCTTAGCCCCGAAGCCTGCAACTCCACTCTCACTGGGCCCACAATGGGGCTACATCTGTCTCTCTCTGTCTTTTCCCAGCTTTCAGTTGACGACACCATTCGGTGCATAATGCTAGTTCAGTGACTGGAACAAAATTGTCTGAAGGTTGCTGGTTATAATAAAACCACAGATAAACTAGTTTGAAAAGGCACCTGTCACCAATGCCAAGTAAAGAATCAGAACCTGCCAATAGCAGGGCTTAGAACTTGTCTCTCCTCTTCCCTGCCCCCTCTCCTTACTAGTTTATCTCTATCTTTGAGGCCAGATAAGCGTAATATGCAGTGAAAGTTGGGAGATAAGTCGCCCCTGAAAAATTAATGCAATCTATAGTTAGTTGGAGATTTATTAAAGCTTTGCTTCAAGCAAGTCATTTTATTTCCAGGAACCCAATTTTAATGAAATGAAGGAGGTCGACGACTGGATCACTTTTATATTAATCTGCTTTCCCCACACACAATTATACCTTGTTCCCCAAGTCCCATGAAAATGGCATTTTTGACATTTTGGGAGGATAATTTTTGACTTTCAACTGCTAAGGTCTGTGTTTATGAAAAAAATAAGTGACCCGTTTGACAAGGAGTGCAGCTAATACTGTGCCATCGCACTTCCTGAAATATTAGAGCCATTTTTACAATCAGGGACACGTCTTCCAATCCCTTCAGTGTTACTTAATGGTGCATTTAAAATGATTGAAAGAGGACCCTGGGTGGATGATAGGAGCTGCATGTAACCTGAGACATATTTTGTTTTCCACATAGGGCGATCTGCATCTACTCCTTCCTCACTGCAATTCTGCAGTTTTTGCAATGGCTCATTAACAGGTGCCTAATGATAAATGGCACTGTCAAATTACAAACATTAAAAACCTGAATGGTGTACTCTGTGTGCTTTTAGCAGCATAACCCCGTTATAGTAGTTAACCATGGTATTTTGCAAAATGACCTCACAGAAATTAATTCTCTTTGTGTAATATCCAACATTAGTCATAGGTGGAGGAGACCCACTGAAATCAATGGACTTAAGTAGCCCACTGATTTCAATGGGTTTACTCCGAGTATGATCGTTGGATAGCACCTTTTTAAAATGAAGCAGGCATAAAACTTGCAAATTTGCTTTATGATTCTTCTGTTTCTCTTTTTCAGTGCATAGCTGATGTGCACAGTCTCTTTCCTATCATGCAAGCATGGTCATTATATCCCTTAGTCCTATAAATATGTGCACAAAGGACTTAAACAGTCCCGAAAGCCTTTTGTAAAGATATATGCCATGAAATATGAGTACTTAGTTGAATTCTTCTGTGTCTAAAAACTACTACTCAGTGTTGAAAGTAAAGAGCCCACCAGAGTGAGGCAATATGGGGCCTGTTTAAAATGTCAATCTTCAAAGTTTATTTTTAATTAGCTGTGAGCAATTCTAATAAGAAGAAATTAAAAACTTCCTTCTGAGGAGCAGCTGGGCTATCTGTTGTTTACAGTGCACTGTGAAGCTGCCTGTTCCACAGCTTGCTTAGACTGAAACAGAAATGAGACTTGATGTGAATTAAACACTGTTGCTTGTGTAAATAATAAAGATGTGGTTGACAGTCAGAAACTAATTACTGTAGAGTCTAAGAATATGTAAGTTTACAGCTCCAGGTGGTGCACTCAAAACCATTACTTTTCACATATATGAGGGGGGGGGTCGTTTGCATCGGTAAAAGTGGCAGGAATAAGGTAAGAGGTGACTTAAAAAAAAAACAACCCCTACAACAATAACATGGCAACATCCACAAACATTTGCACAGCCCAAGGTTCCTTCATAAAAACATTTGTCTCTCTTGTGCCTAAATTGTGACAGCATAGTGAAGAAGTATCTTTGCCTCAAACCACTTCCTTTTCTTTTTATAGGACTTCATTATCATCCATTCTTGATATCTACTGGTCCAAATTAAGGACTCTTTTACACAAGCATTTTCTGCTGGTTAACAGAGGATATTCCATCATTGCTGATCAACAGTACAGTCCTATGCATGTCTACTCACAAATTCCACTAACATGCATGAGAGTTGTTCCCGGGTAACTGTGTTCAGGGTTACAGCCACGTTCTCCTGTGAGCTGTAACAGGAACCCCCAGAACATTTTTCAAAAATGTTTTAAAAACTATGTGTGTATAAATTAAAATTGTTTTAAGGGCCGCAAAATTCAAAAACCGTAACAGACAAAATGAGAGATTACTGAGTGCAAATAACATACCACCTGCAGGACTTTCACAGTTCCAAGGTCCGTTCATTTCAAGGTACATTATGATGAGAAGCTTCCTGGTGTGTTGTGCCTATAGCAGCTGGGCCAGTTCCAACTAAGATGTGGCAAAATTGCTTCTTCTTTTACCTTTGATAGGTGGTTCCGGGGCTATTCTTCACCCAAATGCCATGTACCAGTGTTTTCACACACTGCCTGCCTTCCTACCACCCGCAGTAGTAGTCTGCTTTGGGGCAGCCGGTTGGCTGACTGGAGCAGATACAAGAAGGCAAGGTGTCTTTCAGCACTGAGGCTGAGTACACACCCACCCACACCCACACCCCCACACACCTATTTTAAACTTAGCTTCAAATAATTCCTGAAAGTGCATTCACAGAGAATATAAGCAACCTTAGCTATCAAATAATAATAATAATAATAATAATAATAATAATAATAATAGTTTTTATTTATACCCCGCCCTCCCCAGTCAAAACCGCCCTCCCCAGTCAAAACAATAAGACATAAAAGAAAAGAAAACAATTCATTAAAATACAGATTAAAATACAATATTAAAATTTAAAATTTAAAATGCAGCCTCATTTTAAGTAGTCCATAAATCAAAACCATGAGGGAGGAAAACACAGGTGTCAGACTGAATCCAACCCAAAGGCTAGGCGGAACAGCTCTGTCTTGCAGGCCCTACGGAAAGATGACAAATCCTGCAGGGCATCTGCACACTCTGGAGTTTCTGGGTCAGCTTCAACAGCAGCCCCACGTAGAGTGAGTTACAATAATCAAGTCTGGAGGTGACCGTCGCATGGATCACTGTGGCCAGATCAGGGCGAGAGATACCATCTTGAGGGTTGTGGAGCCAATGAAGACATTCAAGCAGTGGGGGCGGGGGGGGGGGCAAGCCCTTTCTCTTCTTAGGTGGAATCTGAGCAGCTGAGCTTCCTGCCACTCTCAGCACACTTACTTTCAGGAGGTATTAAGCATTTAATGAAAATGGTGGTGTGTAACTGCAGCCTTGGCACAACACATCTTGCAGGTGCCTGTCCATCGTTTCTGCCACCTGTCTAGGGTTGTCTGGAGGCTTTTGTACTGTAAGGTGGTGGCGGTCGGGCTCTGATATAAGTTCCTAAATCTAGGACAAGCTATGCTACTGGTGTTGTTTGTTTCATTATGAGGCTCAGGGATTTTTTTATTCATTTTGTGAATTTTTGCATGTTTTCAATTTGATTTTTTTTAGTCATATGCTTTTCAGTCACATAAACTGGCCATTAGTATTCACTCAAAGTAGTAAACTGAAGCAAGGGTTGTATGTAAATGGAAGATTTCTTTTTGAGGATTATACCTCATTGGTGTTATACAACTTGTCGAAGAAGTTGTCATCTGTCATTTAACCAAAGATGAATAAGGTTGTTATTATTTCGTTTGGTTGTTTGTTTCTGAGTTTGCTTTTAATGTTACCTGCAAATTATTCATGTGCACTGGAGACGATGTAAGCATTTTGTTGAAATTGTTGCATTATAGTGAAAACCTTATTTACTTAAAAGCAATTATGAGAGCCAGTGTGGTGTAGTGGTTAAGAGTGGTAGACTTGTGATCTGGCGAACCGGGTTCGCGTCTCTGCTCCTCCACATGCAGCTGCTGGGTGACCTTGGGCTAGTCACACTTCTCTGAAGTCTCTCAGCCCCACTCACCTCACAGGGTGTCTGTTGTGGGGGAGGAAGGGAAAGGAGAATGTTAGCCGCTTTGAGACTCCTTAGGGTAGTGATAAAGCGGGATATCAAATCCAAACTCTTCTTCTATGTGAGCTTCATTCCATTGCACATAATAGGATTGTCTACATCAGGCATCCCCAAACTGCGGCCCTCCAGATGTTTTGGCCTACAACTCCCATGATCCCTTGCTAACGGGACCAGTGGTTGGGAAAGATGGAAATTGTAGTCCAAAACATCTGGAGGGCTGATGTTTGGGGGTGCCTGGTCTACATCAGCATTAACCAATTTAATGCCCTCGAGTTATTGTACTCCATCTCCTGTCATCCATGACCATTAGTCATGCTTTCCCAACAATATCCAGAGGCATAGCTGCCAAGTTATCCCTTTTTTAAAGGGATTTTCCATTATGCTGAATTGGCTTCCTCGCGAGAAAAGGGAAAACTTGGCAGCTATGTCCAGAGGACACCTTTCACCCAGTTGAGTCAAAGCTTAGGCTGCAATCCTAAACCCACTTACTTAGGAGTAAGCACCATTAAATTCATAGGACTTACTTAGAGCTGCTCTCCGTAAACACTACACTGAGACAAGGTATCATCAGCATACAGCTCTATTTCTCAGTAACATCTGAAGTCGGAGAGGCTTCTAAAAAAAATTATCTTACTTGGTACCTGTCTTGGACTGGTATTGATATTGTGTATGTGCTGTTGTTTTCAACTCTTTTAATATTTATAATTGCCTGGTTTTTTTATTTTTAAAAAGTGTTTTTATATATGCAATTGTTCTGTTTTTAAATATGTAACTGTTTCATACAAGTTATTATATTGCAAATCGCTTCAGTATGTGCAACATGAATGAAATCAGGATTATTTATTTATCTCCAGCCCATGTGAGTATAGGCAGTGCTGGTGGGAGGCAGAGGAGGACTGTTACTTGGACAAAAAGCAGAGAAACACTTTCATTGCACTTATGATATTGTACAGCAGCTTGGGTAAGGATTTTCCATTGCTGGAAATGCAGATTTTTTAAAATGATAAATCAAGACTCACCAAAATTCAGTTTAGCTCTAGTGGAATATCACTTCTACAAGTCACACAGAGAGACAGTTAAACATCTCTGCCTCATAACATCTGCGTTAGTTTTTGAAACCTCGGAAGGAGGACAGAGCCAGAGGAAGAAGAAAAGGGAGAGCAATCTTGCCACTTTCAATGCAATGACCTTGTACACATTTATCAATCATTCTCTTACAAGTATATTTTAACATCTGGATCCTCTCTTTGAGATTATCTCAAATAACTAAATTTGGTGCTATTAGTGGGAAGCTCATAGCCCCTGAGAGGATAAAGATTACAGCATTTCTATTCCCCCCCCCTCAAAGAGATTATCTTGAGATGGTTCACATCCATTGCAGGAAAAGCCATTTAGCCATCACAGAGGCAGATGCCCTTCGATAGCTTTGACAAGCAGGATGCATCGTCTCAGAAATACTCTGTAGGCCTGGAAGATGAATGAGTTTTCTAAAAGGTTTTTTTAGATGAAAGTATCTGTGTCCCTGCTGCTGTGTTCTTAAACGCTGCAGATTAGATGCTGTGAAATGTATAGGCAATGCAAACTACAGCTAGGCTGCAGTCCTATACTCACTTTGCTGGAGTAAAACCCATTGAAATCAGTAAGAGGATTTATGTGAACTGTGCTATTTGCTTATTCATTTAAACTGAATTGTATTTGTGTGTGTGTGTGTGTGTGTGTGTGTGTATTTTGTTTTAATACCCTGTAAAATAAACTTGGGGTAAATATTATTTGGATAATGTCATAGACAGTACTATACTCCCTAGGTGGCACTGAACATAGTCCTATCCACGTGGAGTCAGGACTTTTCTGTGTTGCTTCTGGTTTTGTTAAAGAATAAATTTATTGTCTAGCTTTTGGACCAGTAAGGCTTCTACTGCAGATTATGACATCTTGGAGAGTGAAGTCAAATGGGCCTTAGAAAGCATTGCTAATAACAAGGCCAGTGGAAGTGATGATATTCCAGCTGAACTATTTAAAATTTTAAAAGATGATGCTGTTAAGGTGCTACACCCAATATGCCAGCAAGTTTGGAAAACTCAGCAATGGCCAGAGGATTGGAGAAGATCAGTCTACATCCCAAATCCAAAGAAGGGCAGTGCCAAAGAATGCTCCAACTACCGCACAATTGCGCTCATTTCACACGCTAGCAAGGTCATGCTTAAAATTCTACAAGGCAGGCTTAGGCAGTATGTGGACCGAGAACTCCCAGAAGTGCAAGCTGGATTTCGAAGGGGCAGAGGAACCAGAGACCAAATAGCAAACATGCGCTGGATTATGGAGAAAGCTAGAGAGTTCCAGAAAAACGTCTACTTCTGCTTCATTGACTATGCAAAAGCCTTTGACTGTGTCGACCATAGCAAACTATGGCAAGTTCTTAAAGAAATGGGAGTGCCTGATCACCTCATCTGTCTCCTGAGAAATCTCTATGTGGGACAAGAAGCTACAGTTAGAACTGGATATGGAACAACTGATTGGTTCAAAAATGGGAAAGGAGTACAACAAGGTTGTATATTGTCTCCCTGCTTATTTAACTTATATGCAGAATTCATCATGCGAAAGGCTGGACTAGATGAATCCCAAGCCGGAATTAAGATTGCCGGAAGAAATATCAACAACCTCAGATATGCAGATGACACAACCTTGATGGCAGAAAGTGAGGAGGAATTAAAGAACCTTTTAATGAGGGTGAAAGAGGAGAGCGCAAAACATGGTCTGAAGCTCAACATCAAAAAAACCAAGATCATGGCCACTGGTCCCATCACCTCCTGGCAAATAGAAGGGGAAGAAATGGAGGCAGTGAGAGATTTTACTTTCTTGGGCTCCTTGGTCACTGCAGATGGTGACAGCAGTCACGAAATTAAAAGACGTGTGCTTCTTGGGAGAAAAGCAATGACAAACCTAGACAGCATCTTAAAAAGCAGAGACATCACCTTGCCTACAAAGGTCCGTATAGTTAAAGCTATGGTTTTCCCAGTAGTGATGTATGGAAGTGAGAGCTGGACCATAAAGAAGGCTGATCGCCGAAGAATTGATGCTTTTGAATTATGGTGCTGGAGGAGACTCTTGAGAGTCCCATGGACTGCAAGAAGATCAAACCTATCCATTCTTAAGGAAATCAGCCCTGAGTGCTCCCTGGAAGGACAGATCGTGAAGCTGAGGCTCCAATACTTTGGCCACCTCATGAGAAGAGAAGAATCCTTCGAAAAGACCTTGATGTTGGGAAATATGGAGGGCACTAGGAGAAGGGGACGACAGAGGACGAGATGGTTGGACAGTGTTCTTGAAGCTACGAACATGAGTTTGACCAAACTGTGGGAGGCAGTGGAAGACAGGAGTGCCTGGCGTGCTATGGTCCATGGGGTCACGAAGAGTCGGACACGACTAAACGACTAAACAACAACAACAAATACATAAACATAGAGAGGCAGACATATGTAGGATTGCACTTTTACATGTCTGCTCAGAAACAAGTTCAAATGTGTTCATCAGGGCTTATTCTGATACATAATACTACAAAATTATTGGTTGAGTGTAGCCTAGTCATCTCCCAGCATAATAGGAATGAGAGTTATTTTATCCAAGTGTGCATTACAAATAGTGAAGTTTGAACTGGAGAAGTTCAGTATATGAATTCACCCAGTTCAAAAGGCCTCAACTAATTGTTTGTGGAGTCCAGGTGAGGGGTATTACAGAAGAATAGATTATTTCCCACTTAGTAGCCTCTGCTTTCTTATTTAATGTGCTTTTATTATGGTATCTTTACACCTTTTTAAATGTGCCTTCCTGACATTTGTAAGATTATTGCTGTGTAAATGAACTACTTAACCATTTATTTATTTATTTTACTTCATGGCTTAAGTTAATTGTTTCCCAAATGACAGAGAGAAAATTAATAGGGCTATATGTGTGAAAATATGGGTTAGATTCACTCTCCTTCAAGTTTGTCTAAATCTTGTGACTTTTAGTCTCTGCCTTTTTCACCCCGTCCTTTTAAGCTGGCTATTTTTGTCGCTCACATGTTTGCAAACAAGATTAAACCTTTGACCACCTGCAGTATCTCTCCCAAAGAATGGCATTGCTAAGAATAGATTCAGATGATAGTTGGTTTGCTGGTAAATATCATAGTGTTAACATTTTCTACTTATGATACTGAAATGAATGAAGAAGAGACAGCATATTTTGAACTTCTGAGCATCCACCTACAGTAGTTCATTTATTAACAGCATCTCTCGCTAGTCATTTCCAACTTGTCGGCACCACTCTTGACACATCGTCCTTCATAGCTTTGCAATGATCTGCCAATTAAGTCACTACTGAGGGGTGAATAGGATGTGGGGGGGGCAGTGTCGCTGATCTGCCTTCAGGTGTACTTTTTTCACCTACTCTGCTATGTTCTGATTTGGCAAGGGAGGAATGATTTGCCTCTAACTATATGGGACCCAGGTGGCGCTGTGGTTAAACCACTGAGCCTAGGGCTTGCTGATCAGAAGGTCGGCGGTTCGAATCCCTGTGACGGGGTGAGCTCCCGTTGCTTGGTCCCAGCTCCTGCCAACCTAGCAGTTCGAAAGCACGTCAAAATGCAAGTAGATAAATAGGAACCGCTACAGCGGGAAGGTAAACGGTGTTTCCATGTGCTGCTCTGGTTTGCCAGAAGCGGCTTTGTCATGCTGGCCACATGACCTGGAAGCTATACGCCGGCTCCCTCAGCCAATAATGCGAGATGAGCGCGCAACCCCAGAGTCGGTCACGACTGGACCTAATGGCCAGGGGTCCCTTTACCCCTTTACCTTTACCTAACTTTATCTTACTGCCTCAACTTGGAGTTTAGGGCAGAATTAATTTGGCAGTCACTCATGAATCACCTTTCAGTGAAGGACATCTGGCCGGTCACCTCGCCTTGCGATCTGGCTCAGTGTATTGTTTGTCTGATGTTCTTGGGACCTGAAAGAACTTCCCTGCTGGACACTGGACAGCAGGGCAAGATGGGCAAACAGGGACCTCCCCTCCTTCCCCAGTTCATTTTCATGAAGTTAAAATAGGTGGTGGGGTTTGAGCCAGGTGGTATTGCCCAAGATCCAGGATAAGCATAAATCTGCATGTGCTTCATTCTCTAGGCAGATTCCAAGCCTGCATTTGCATGTGATCATTAAGCTTCTGTAATAAGACTGGGATTTTTACATAAAATATATGTCCTGAAAATTTTCAACCTGGGTTTGCGCAGGCAAGTTCATTGGATGAACCCTGCTGTTATATATCAGCCCAATACTTTATACTTGTGTGAGTATAAAAGGAGAAGAGTAAGAGTCATGCTTCTTAAATGAAAAGTGGGACAATATGTGTTCTAGTGAGTGCTCAAAAATGCTTGAGTTTTCATCTCCAAAACACACAAGGAGGGGTTGCAAAAGAGAAGGAGAGAAAGTACAAACTGAAGTAAACGAATGGAAGTGCCTCTAATCCTAATTAGCATGGTTGATTTTTGAAAGCATCTTTGAAGGGACCCTATTAAGAGATGAACTGGTGAGATTTAAGCACCATAGAACAGTGATTGTCATCCCAGGTGCTTTATGCAGTTGTGAGTCTCAGGGGGTTCAGGGGCGATTGCAACCTATACATGTTTACTTGGAAGTAAGTTCCACTAAGTTCCTTTGAACATCTCCAAGTAAATGCTCATGAGAAAGCAGTGTAAGCCTAATTTATTTTTATTTAACTTAGACTGCAACATGAGAGTGCATTCTTACACGAGAGTAAGCCTCATTGAACTCAGTGGGGACTTGCACAGATTTACAGAGGATTGATTTTAAGCCTCCTTAACTTTCTCTAAAGTTTGTTCTTAGATGTTGGTGCCATACATTCGTATTTTATGTAAATGCATGCTATTTATCAATTCCCAACTGTTCCTAATTAAAACTGCTTTGATTGGGATTTCAGGTACCTTTCCATGATTTATTGGGAGTTGCTTGCTAAGGTGGTTATATATAGACACCTATCTGGTACTGCCCGCCCCTTGCACACGTACCAGTATTCAGGATTCAGAGTGCTATGTAACTGGCATTTTTTCATTGACTTTCCCTGCCATGGAAAAGTACTTTTTGTCACTTCCACCACATGAGAAAAAAGATACCATTTCCAACATCTTCCACCACCATTTTACTGATGCTCTGTAGCACCCAGTGCTATTGCATGGCCATTATTATTATTATTATTATTATTATTATTATTATTATTATTATTATTTTATAATTCATACCAACTAAGGCAAAGAACCTTCGTTAAACAGAAAAGAACAGACGTTTCCTCATAATTCGTGCTTTATCATATATTGAGTTAGTTTTTAAGGTTTTGCAATATTCCATATACAGTATCTTTGAAAAAAGCTTTCCCACCATAGACAATGGCTTTTCAGGGACAATTTTTTTTTCTCTAGCTGCATTATATTTTTTGTTTTTCATTTCTTCCTTCAAAAACAGGTCCTTATCTGGAGATATTTAATATAAGGTGGATTAATTACTGATCTTTCCATTGTCTGTTGTCATATTATGCTCCCTTTTTTGGTACATAGATATTCCATTCTTTTTCAATAGTCTAAAACTAACTGGATGACCACCCAGGTTAAATTTCATCATCCATTGCAAAGGCTATAACTGATATATCAGGAGATACCTATGTTGCCCTGCATCATTAACTATTTATATTTCCACTGGAAAGCCTGAAAATAAAATAAAAATGGACCAGCAAGTTTGCTTGTGGACCTGGAATAGATTTGAGTTTTGCTGGAAAACTAGAATCAATTCTGAATGTCATCTGCAGTGAAAATTTTACAGTGAACACCATTAAGTGTTATATCATTTATATTTATCTGAGAATATCAATGTCACATCACGTTTTCCATTCTTATCTGAAGCAATTATTGTACCTTCAATGGAACAAAAACCTCATTCAAAAAAGCAAGAAAAGAAAGAAAAACAGAGAGAGGCTGAAGCACAATAAGGATTCTTTCATGCTTTTCATCCATTCAAAGTGAAATAATCTGCAAAGCTAACATGTTTGACAGCATGCATTGCAAACCATTGTAAAGACTGCATTTGCATATTAGGCAACCAAACACACAAGGGTGATTTGTAACTTCCCTTTATAAACAGATTTAAGATTATTATTATTATTATTATTATTATTATTATTATTATTATTATTATTATTTTGGTCCTGTGGGATTCCAAAATAATGTTTCAGACTCTTGGGGCGGGTGGGGTGCGGGATGGAATGCTGTGAAAAATCAAAATGATGACTTAAAAGTTATTGTTTTCACCAATAAGGACAAAAAAGACCATCCCCAGTTTTCCCCTTCAACCTTCTCTCTGGTAAAACAGTCCCATTCCACTTTTCTCACTCATCTCTAACCATAGCAGATGGAATGAAATTTAAAGTAATTTGAAAAAAGTCCTATTCTTTCCCCCATATATTTATTTTTACATTCCCTGAGTTTTTGAAGCATTTTCATTCCACGTAGCTCACACTCAAGCTTACCCATGAAACAAATTGCTAATAACTGTTAATTATCTATAATCTTCCTTTGCAGTGATCTGGTATCTGTATTTGGACATTTTAAATGGGGGCTTGTTTTTGTATGTACTGTGGTTCTAATGGCAAATATCCTGCAGTGGATGACAACAGACTACAAAATCTAGAACTACTGCTGAGCCTTCTGTTTAAATAAAATCCATCTTTAAAATAATCAGGTAGCAGCTTCTTATTTACAGACGAGGAACAACTATAGGAATAATAAACAGACATCTACATTTTACCCAATTGCCACACTGCTAGGAAGATTATTCTTCATCTACAGGTAATGATGGAAAACTAAGCTTTTTAATGTTACGGGTGGTGGAATGTCTACTATAGCTCTATATCTAAAGGAATACATGCAGTTCTTACATAAGCATATATTTCTCAATTTCCTCACTAGGCACATGTTTTTCACTTGAATGCTGTTCAGAAATACAACAGGGAGAAATTAGACATTTATTCATGGATCCCTGAGTACAAAGGATGGAGCACAGAGATTTTAGATGGTGAAGAAATTCATCTTTGCAAATTCCAATAGGAAGTGACCTGATCTGAACCTCTCTTACTAATATATGGATTGGAACTTGTCTATCCATTGGATATTGTACTTCTCTGGATGTGCATTGCAGTGTTTGGCCATTTAAATATATCAAGAATGCTATCAAGGCCATCTTAAGTGTATCAGGTGCTGTGGCAAGTTGACCCCTTGGGCGCCCCTTGCGCTCCGCCAGGCAGGGCCAGGCGCAGGGCAGACGGAGGGCACAGCGCGACAGACAGGGATGCTGCCAGCTGTGCTCCACTTCTGCCTGCTCGGCCGAAGCGGCAGAGCGGCACTGCAGTCCAGGGAGCCCTAGCTGCCGCCCTGACAGAAGGTTTGCTCCGTGGCACCTCATGTGCATGCCCGCCCACACTCCTTCAAGTCACAGCAAGCACAGACAGCACTGCCCCACAATGCTCGGTGGGGCCACCGAGCATTGTGGGGCAGTGCTGTCTGTGCTTGCTGTGACTTGAAGGAGTGTGGGTGGAAGGTAACCCAGGTTCAGGTCCAGGTCTCCCTCGAAGGAGGCAGCTCCTCCGCCGCCGCTGCTGCTTCGCCTTAGCCACCGCTGCCAGGAAAGGAGCGAAGTGGGTGAGGCGGAGGTGGCTCCATGTGCCTCCTTGATGCACCCCCTGCTGGGCCGGCAGCCTGGCGCACCATGCCAGTCAGCCCAATGGGAAGGACGGCCCTGAATGCCTTCTCGGTGGTGGCGCCTACCCTGTGGAACGCCCTCCCAACAGATGTCAAAAAGGAAAACAACTACCAGACTTTTAGAAGACATCTGAAGGCAGCCCTGTTAGGGAGGCTTTTAATGTTTAATAGATTATTGTGTTTTATTCTTTTGTTGGAAGCCGCCCAGAGTGGCTGGGGAGACCCGGCCAGATGGGCGGGGTATAAATAATATATTATTATTATTATTATTATTATTATTATTATTATTATTATTATTGGAAAATATGCATGGAAATCTGTATTGAGAGATATATTTAAATTAGGTGTGTGCACTTGACTTGGATGAATGCCAAATGCTGAGCAAAAATCGTAAGATTTGGGGCTGCTGCAGGATGATGCAGATGTCTGTCATGGCATCCCAAATTGAGAAGGGTACTTCCTGAATTTTCAGGGACACAACAGAGTTTTGGGGATCCAAGAGAACTCAGACAGACTCAGACTGCCCAGTCAGGGAATAATATTTTATCAGTTCTTCTTTTGACACCCAATCACTGTGCATGTGGAAGGAATGTAGAAGGAAGGAATTTGTTTGTTGTCAATTGAGCAGAAAAATAAAACCAACAAATCTCATAAACTTGGTGTTGTTGTTGTTTTTTAAAAAAAATCATTACTCCTGCACCAATCCTTCTGCAACATTTCAGGTTACTTGTCTAAGGGTCACCTTTACAATCTATGTTGCTTTAATGAATTATTCCCCAAACCACCAGGGGGGAAGCAAATCCCCTTTCAGTCTTCTGCTCCAAAGCTGAACAAAACAAAGAACTGCTGTACCTATCTTTCTGAAATTTGGCAAGCATATTCCATAGGAACATCTCTATGGTATTCCCATACATTTCCCCCACAAAACAATAGAAAAATAAATGAAGCCCCCCCCCCTTTCCAGGAAAATCATTGTCCCATCCTTCTGAAATTTGGCATTATTCCCTCAGAATGAGCTAGCCTGCCTGCAAATTCTTCTCAAAAATTAAAATGTGATAAACTATTCTCTTTTTCCCTATATTTCAAAATTTGAAAGTAGCCTACAGAAAAGAAACACCAAACCTATTTGCCTGACACTTATCAGGCTTCGTCCACTCAAGAGAAGGCGCCATGCTTGAATATTTCAGCCATGTACGTCAAAAGGTAACAAAGTTGTAGCTGGTTTTTATTTCCTCATAATAATGAATGGGGAGACATGGAGGTTTGTTTCCCCCCAAAGTGAGGTTTTGATGCACACCTAAAGGTGAGGCTCCAAAGCAGTGCAACTTTCCAGATCACAGAGGTCTATTCAGCACACACCTCAAATTTAAATACGTTATTTGAGATTTGTTCTCCTTAGTAATGTGGAGACATAGCAGAACAGAAACTGGCATGCTATTGAAATAGAGAAATTTGTTACTCTCTAACACAGATGACCGTATTTAACTGAAGCAGTGCCTTCTGAAGCGGTTGAGTGTATGAGAAAGCTTTAGCCTGGGGTGAGAAACTGGGCCCAACTCAGCCCACTTAACATGGTTGATAGGTGGGAAGAACAGCACAGTTCAAGTCCAGGGGATCAGCTGGTTGCGGGGGCTTGAAAAATGCCATACATGTGACTTTTGCAGGTGCCATCAATCAGTAAGATCCCCTTTTCCCCCAGTCACATCTTTACGTTTACCGTTACCACATTTTTACCTGGGCTAGAGGTTTCTCAATCCTGCTTTTCTTCTGCAAATATGTGTGCCTAAGAGTTTTTTTAAATGACTGAATTGGGGTATATTAGTAACAAAATGTTCCGTTTCCAATGGTCAATGATCTATAGCAGGCATCCCCAAACTTCGGCCCTCCAGATGTTTTGGACTACAATTCCCATCATCCCTGACCACTGGTCTTCTTAGGTAGGGCTCATTGGAGTTGTAGGCCAAAACATCTGGAGGGCCGCAGTTTGGGGATGTCTGATCTATAGGCTTTCTGTGTTTCGAGACTTTGTATCTTGCCCTGTATCTTCCCCAAATTGTTACCTATTAGCCTGTTGTAAAATAAAGCAACCTGCTATTTCAGTTGAGCACTTGTAGTACTAGAAAACTACAAGCCAATATTAATATCAATTCAGAAGGTATATTGCGCAAAAAAACATGATAGAAGTTATTATGAAAAGCTAATCTGTAAGACAATAGTCCCTATTTTTCTTTTGACTTAACTGAGACATCTTAATGCTTTCCGTAAAGAAACCCAATGAATCTTCACAAATATATTCATTTCAAAAGACTTAATTATACTGAGCACATGAATAAAACTGGTAAATGAATTGTATTATTGGGTAAATGAATTATATTGAGTAAATGGATTATAATGAATAAATTATAAGTGGTTAAATGAATTACAAGCAAGCTCATAAAGTGGCTAAATTAAATAATTCCATTGAAGCCACTTTAAGTTTTCTTCTCATTTGTGTAAGACAGAAACTTGGTTTAAAAATAAGTATTGCCCATTCGAATGTTGTAATTTATATCACCAAATCATAACACTTAAACCCTGTACTGTATTCATGTAATAACTATTATTATTATTATTATTAAATTTATATCCCATCCATCTGGCTGGGTTTCCCCAGCCATTCTGGGCAGCTTACAACATATATCAAAACACAACATCAAACATTAATAAACAAAATACCTTTACAAGCAACAAACAAACCAATAAATCAATAGAAACCAATAACAACAATAACAAACTCTTCCCCATCTTTCTTTTTAAACACACAACCAGGACAGCACCACCCTAGTACAGGAATAAAAAGACAGATCAGTTATCTCCACCCCCATTCCATCAAAAGTTTATGTTGATGACATCATCAATGGCACCTAATGTAATGGAGCAGGTAGTAATAGTCTGCTGCCAAACACCAATTGAGAACTTTAGGAAGAACTTTCTGACAGAAAGAGCTGTTCAACAGTGGAATGGGCTTCTTCATAAGGTGAGGAACTCTCCTTCACTGGAGGTTGGATGGCCACCTGTCAGGGATGCCTTAGTAACGATTCCTGCCCTGCAGGGGGTTGACTAGATGACCCTTGGGCACTGGCGGAGAAAGGGGGTGCAGTGGGTGTGTCATCCCTGAGGTGTCATCCCTGAGGGGGTGGCACCCCCATGGGTGGCCAGCCCCGCTTCCAGGTGCACAGCATGAGCGCCGCTCCAGATGCTGGAGCAGCTAGCTCCGCCTCTCCCCTTGGAGGTTCTTTCCAACTCTACAATTCTATGATTTTATGAGATTAAGCAGCCCCAGTGCCCCTGTCAGTAGGTGTTGTGGGCCAGTAATGGAGGCAATGTGTAGTTGTGTCAGCCAATGTGAATACAGAGCTCAGTACAGACACAAGCCAAAGGCGTCAGTGGCTCCTGTCAAGAGTTCCTGACCAATCAGAAGCCATATTCCTGAACAGTGTCATCCCAGCTACCCGTTCCCTGTATTGCTGTCTCAGGACATCTACCTGGTAAGGAGCTCTCCCTTTTGGTTGACATTCACCAGGAGCAGCACAGAGCAGAGAGCTAATGCCTGTCACTGTTGCAACAGTTGCTGCTGCTGACTAACACCTATGGCATGCAGCTCATCAAATTAAAATAACTCCAATAAACAATGACATATTTTGCAAACTTTCGGAGTAACATCCTGCCACAGCTTTAATTCCACACACCACACAAATACACAGTAGTACAAAGCACACCTATGAGGGATTTCTGCTGATTACGTTCTTTGTCACAGTCTGCTGTTCTGTTTGCTTTGAAGTTCATAGTCTGACAAGAATATTCAGATTTTATCTACTATAATTGGTGATGGGACTGTTTTAAAAGAACAAGCATGAGTATCATTTATTCAGGCGAAAAATAAATAGCTGTGGCTTTGACACCTGAAATTTGTACAGGAACTATTCCTTCAAAAATGTTTTATGAAGTATATGATGCATCTAGGCTACTTTTGTGTAATTATAAATGGGTGCAGCAGCAGCAGCAGCAGCAGCAACAACAACAACAACGCATATGGTTTACTGGTTCACCTTGGGGGGGGGATTTAAAGGTACAAATACCTTTAAACTAACGTAAGACTGGGGTGGGGACTTATCCCAGATATTTCTGGAATTGTTCTGTCATAGGTGAAATGACAAATATGTAAAATAACTTTTCAGAAGTTTGCTTCCAAAAGACGTACTTCTTTGACTTTATTGATTTAGTTATTATGAATGCTTATATTCAGTTATGACTCCCAAGACAGTTTGTAGTACAGCACAATGATATAAAAACAATGCAATTCATATCAAAACAATAAATAGAAGAGCACATTATATAAAAAAACCAGAATCTAAAAATAAAGCAAGATAGATAGATAGATGATTGATAGATGATAGATAGATGGATACCGTGTTTCTCATATTTTAAGGCATCCCTACAAAATAAGGCATGGCACGATTTTCTGAAGCCTAAAAAATATAAGGCATCCCCCAAAAATAAGACATGCTGGACCCGGCATGAACCAGCAAAGGCAGCAGCCCGCTGGGCTGGGGTTTGCCTTCCTTGTGAGTCTGTTCTTTTACCTCTTGGCGTCGCTATCACTCACTCACGTCAGTCTCTCTTTCTCCTCCTCTCCTCCGCTTTGCGTCGGAGATCTAGGCTTCAGGGGCTTCTCCTCCAGCCGCGCTGCAGGCTATTGTTTCGCCCTGGTTCACCCCAGGGCTTTTAGGGGGTCGCTTAGCCTCGCGTTGCCCCTAGACCCCTTAGGCAGCAGCTTCATGCACGGAGCTTTTCTCAGAGCTCCCGCAGAGCGCGTCCGATGCGAGCGCGAGGAAACTGGAAGTCGGCTCCCGCGCGCTTTGCCGAGCTCCAACGGAGCGGGAACCAGCGAAGGCAGCAGCCCGCTGCCGGCTTGGAGCTCGGCAAAGCGCGCGCTGCTGCCTTTGCCGGCTCGAGCTCCAAGCCGGCGGCGGGCTGCTGCCTTTGCTGGTTCCCGCTCAGTCCTGCTCTGTCGGGGTTCAGCAAAGGCAGCAGCACACGCTTTGCTGAGCCCCGACTTAGCGGGAACCAGCAAAAGCACAGCCCGCCGCCGGCTTGGAGCTCGAGCCGGCAAAGGCAGCAGCGCGCGCTTTGCCGAGCTCCAAGCCGGCAGCGGGCTGCTGCCTTCGCTGGTTCCCGCTCCGTTGGAGCTCGGCAAAGCGCGCGGGAGCCGACTTCCAGTTTCCTCGCGCTCGCATCGGACGCGCTCTGCGGGAGCTCTGAGAAAAGCTCCGTGCACGAAGCTGCTGCCTAAGGGGTCTAGGGGCAACGCGAGGCTAAGCGACCCCCTAAAAGCCCTGGGGTGAACCAGGGCGAAACAATAGCCTGCAGCGCGGCTGGAGGAGAAGCCCCTGAAGCCTAGATCTCCGACGCAAAGCGGAGGAGAGGAGGAGAAAGAGAGACTGACGTGAGTGAGTGATAGCGACGCCAAGAGGTAAAAGAACAGACTCACAAGGAAGGCAAACCCCAGCCCAGCGGGCTGCTGCCTTTGCTGGTTCCCGCTCAGTCGGGGCTCGGCAAAAAATAAGGCACCCCCGAAAATAAGCCATAGGCTTATTTTCTTGAGTTAAAATTAATATAAGACATGTCTTAAAATATGAGAAACACGGTAGATAGATAGATAGAGATAATAGATAGATAGATAGAGATGATAGAGATATACACACCCACAGGGCCATCTTAAGCATATCTGGCACCCTGGTGCGAAGATCCCTCTGGCGCCCCCCCCCCGTTTCCCAGCGTGGCTGTCTGGTGGGTGAAGAGCGGCTGCCGCAGGTGCAGCAGCGCCCCCTGGTGGCCCAGTGTCCTGCCGGTCCGGCGCCCTGTGCCACCCAGCCTTACCGTAGGGCCGGCCCTGCACACATACACACACACACAGCTTTGATAAATATGAACGTTTTTACCCATTGCTTCAAATTTAACAAGGGGTGTTACCTAAGACAGTGGTCCTGGGGAGATTTTTGCAGAGCCAGGGTCCGCTGCTAAAAAGGGCCTGGCTCTAGTCAACACCCATCTAGTGTTGAGTGCACCTGGAGCAGGTTATCTTATTATTATCTCAAAAATTAGACAGCAGCATGTGGGAGCAAGCAGTGCTTTAGATAACCATTTTTCTTGAAAACAAATTCACTAGCTCTTCTATGAATGTGAGGCTGCACCAATTTGGCTTGAGTTTCAGGCAGAACCTTATGAGCAGTTTGTTTTATTCTTCTCTAAACCATTTAACTGGTGTTCAAGTTTATCTGTCAGTATTTTAAGAGATCCCATTCCTATTTGTGTTGCTTGATAGATAGATGGGGAGTCTTTGGAAGAGATGGTCCTTAATCACAGATTGGCCTTTCAGTTTGCCACAATGCTATGATTCCATAACACCAACAGCTTAATGAAACGATCAAAAGGTGAGAGCAACTGTTTCCAAAAAGATGTTGAAAAGACCAAGCTGGTTTATAGAAGCTTGTAAAAACCACCTTCTGACAAGAAATAGGAGCTTTGTGCTTTATGTAACAATCCTTGAGAGAGTGAGCTAAATCTATTTTGTTCATCAGAGAGCTGCCCTTTTTAACCATACTGTGGCATTTACTTCCAAACCCAGAAAAACGCTTTCACAATGACCCCTTTGCTTTGTCTTCAATGAAAGTGCATGAAAGTTGTTCCCTGACTAAAACTAAATGCTTCTTCATAGTGGATCAAAAGGTGTTGCTTTGTGTATGTAGCTTCCATTTGTTAGATTTCCTTTTATCCCGGCAACAATTGGATGTTAAAACACGTTTGCCCAAATTACAATACCAGTGCATACAGTATTCGAAACAGAAAACCACATTCTTATGAATATTTCTGGAGTGCTTTATTTCTTTAGAGTGTGTTGATTTAGATGCCTTTAACTTATAATCCTATTTTAACACAACCAAATATTTGATCTTCTGTACTGTGTATGTGTGTTGTTTGCTACAATACTGCTTCTACTTCTTTTTTTGTATTGCCAAGGCTGTATAAGGGCTGGTAAACATACCACTGACTAATCTATACTTGAAGAAGTGTCTCCACCCCCATCACTCAGCCCAGACACTGAGGTCCTCCTCCGAGGGTCTTCTGCTGGTTCCCTCACTGCAAGAAATTAAGTTACAGGAAACCAGGCAAAGGGCCTTCTCGGTAGTGGAGGAGATAAAGAATTACACAAGTTTTAGAAGACATCTGAAGGCAGTCCTGTATTTTTAACGCCAATGTTTATATATATATATATATTACTGTAAGTAATTATTATTATTATTATTATTATTATTATTATTATTATTATTATTACAATATGTCTATATAAACAGGTTTGTGAGGTTCACCTAAGAAGTGATATGGGTCTTAAAGAAAAGAATTAAATACTATTATTTTAAAGTCAACATTTCCTCCCAATGAAGCTGATTGTGGGAATTTTATGCCTCACCTTTACCAGATGAGTAACTCTACAATGTAAAATGTGGTCAACCACAGCCGATAACAGCTGGAAGCCCTGCTGAGCTTCCGTGTTTGATTTTGCCATGACATCTCTTCTGTCTTTTGCCTTATGAATAATTTCTCATAAGTGGATTTTTCCTACAGAAATATAACAATTTCTAACACATTCATATTGTGCATTTAGAGTCACTAATTTACATTTATCAAATGCATTGCCGGCGTTGAGAGTTTTATCTATTGTCACATAAAGTCTGAAGGTCTTATTAATGGGGAGAAAACACCAAGAATAAATCAATGTATGTAAAAGAAGAAGTAGAAGAAGAACCCAACAAATTTCTTATTGACAGCTGCTGAAGAAAGCTTGCTGTTCAATTCAACTATATAATGGCTTTTAAATGAGGAGGAAAGTTACTGAAGCTTTTATTTTGCATTGAGCTGCTGAAGTAATGCTGAGCTTACTGCAAGCACTTATCAGAACCCTGAGAAATCTAACGTTTATGTTGTTGTTCTTAAAGTTTCCAAGTGAGCCTGCAACAAAATGTTGCAGTATGGAGCTCTATGGTTCAGAATTCCACCCACTCAGTTTCATTCCTTACCTTCTTCTCCCAGGTTTCTTCCTCTGTCCTGCCTTAGTATTCCATCACCACTGAGAATGTTCAGTCTTCATTGGGCTGCTCTAGGTTTTGTCCCCTTCTTCAGAGGGTTGTTTTAATCCCTAAACATTTACCTAAACATTTTTTGTTTTGTTTTGTTTTTGTAAATGATACAGGTTTCCCAAGCATGCTGCTGTTCCTATGATTTGCTTTGAAGGTGCTGTTTTAACTACAGTGGTATCTTGGTTCTCAAACGCCTTGGTACTCAAACAACTTGGAACCCAAACACTGCAAACCTGGAAGCAAGTGTTCCGGTTTGCAAACTTTTTTCGGAAGCTGAACATGCTCCGTTTTGCGTGTTTCACTTCCAGTTTGAGTGCCACACTTCCATTTTGAGTGTTACGCTGAGTGTTACGGCTATTTATTTTGCATTTTTGTTTGGGCGGCTTTTTTGTTTTGTTTTTGTGACTGTGTGGAACCCAGTTCAGCTACTGATTGATTGATTGATTGTGTGACTGCAGTACATTGCTTATTGCTTTCATTTTACGGATCAATGGTCTCGTTAAATAGTAAAATTCATGCTAAATTGCTCTTTTAGAGGTTGTTTTTAAAAGTCTGGAATGGATTAATCCATTTTGCATTACTTTCTATGGGAAAGCACACCTTGGTTTTGGAAAGCTTTGGTTTTTGGAATGGACTTCCAGAACGGATTAAGTTTGAGAACCAAGGTACCACTGTACATCCTTTGTTTGCTTGCTTGCTTGCTTGCTTGTTTGATTTCTTACCATAAGAATATAGGAAGAGGCCAACCAGATGCGTGTTTGAAACCTGCAAGTGGGACACGAATGTAACAGCTCCCCTTGGTTGTCAGCAACTGGTATTCAGAAGCACTATTGCCTTCAACCATGGAGAAAGGGCATAACCCTCATGTATAGTAGCCATAGATAGCTTTATGCTCCATAAAAATAATCTCTCTCTCTCTCTGCATCAATAGTATAGCATCTAGATCAAGGGAAGTAATAGTACCACTGTATTCTGCTCTGGTCAGACCTCACCTGGAATACTGTGTCCAGTTCTGGGCACCACAGTTCAAGAAGGATACTGACAAGCTGGAATGTGTCCAGAGGAGGGCAACCAAAATGGTCAAAGGCCTGGAAACGATGCCTTATGAGGAACGGCTTAGGGAGCTGGGTATGTTTAGCCTGGAGAAGAAAAGGTTAAGGGGTGATATGATAGCCATGTTCAAATATATTAAAGGATGCCATACAGAGGAGGGAGAAAGGTTGTTTTCTGCTGCTCCAGAGAAGCGGACACGGAGCAATGGATTCAAACTTCAAGAAAGAAGATTCCACCTAAATATTAGGAAGAACTTCCTGACAGTAAGAGCTGTTCAACAGTGGAATTTGCTGCCAAGGAGTGTGGTGGAGTCTCCTTCTTTGGAGGTCTTTAAGCAGAGGCTTGACAGCCATCTGTTAGGAATGCTTTGATGGTGTTTCCTGCTTGGCAGGGGGTAGGACTGGATGGCCCTTGTGGTATCTTCCAACTCTATGATTCTCTCTCTCTCTCTCATTCACGGTGTGTACTTCCACAAAGGGAGGGGGGCAAGTGGTTTTTTTTAATAGCAAATGTAAAATTACCAAACATGCTCCTCATTCAACTTGTCTCAGCTCTGGCAAATTTCTTACCCAGGGACATTTCCCCTTTTTAACTGATTCCCACCCCCCCACCCCTACAAAACTAGGTCAGGGAACATCATGTCTATTTCCCCATTCCAAAATTGCAATGTCTGCCCTTGCAAAAGAATGCTGCTCTTATGTTTCTGAAATTTGGCAGGTTTCATCTCCTCAGAAGGAGTTAACATGCTTGCAGTTCACATCCAATTCTGACAGGAAATGAAAAAAGCTAGAGAGCGTATGTGTCTGTCTAAAATTTGCCTGGCTTAATGCACTCCTTTGCCCAAGAATCTCATCCACTTGTGTAAAAAAGGAAAGTAAAAGTTATAGTTCCTGTTACAATCAGTGTAGTGGGGGGGGTTTGCTTGAAATTAAGCTTTTGATTTAACACATCAGCTTTAAATTCAGATTATGCAATGAATCAGAATGGTACAGATCAAATCCAAAACAGACAGAGCTGCTTCTAAATGCTACAAATGCAAAATGAATTTTGTGGACACTGTATGCCATCTATGTCTGTCTATATCAATGTATATGTTTTGTTTGCTATCAAGCCTGATGAAGAATTCTGGAGAACTTGAAAACTTCCACAAGTGACATCTTGGTTTACCTAATAAAGGTATTGATCTAACATCGTCTTTTGATTTTGATTTTGATTTTTGCTTGTAGTCCAACATGCTTGCGTTTGCTTTTTATGTTATCAATGTGTCCTGTGTGTTGCACACTTGTTTCAAGAATGAATAAAAGCAAGCAGCTGGCTATAAAGGCACCATAGTGTAAATTCTACAGCTATTAAGAGCGATCTATTATCTTGTACAAACCTTCGATGTGCAGTAAATTTACTAAGACAGATGTTAAAACTAATCTAATGTCTGTTTGCGTCAAACTGTGGTACAGTTGAGGGTGTTAAAGAAGCTGAGACATACAAAGAGACATCATGTTATTTAAAGTTCTCGTTAGAATATTTATTTGAAACAACTCAGAATTATATACATTGTTTCCTGTTTCTTATAGTGAGTATTATTTAGCTTCTTTATATTTCCTGACATGTACAATTTAATAGGACTAATTTTGTGAAAGGACATCAGCAAAAAAAATTGAGACTGCAACTAATTCACAAAAGAACCTTCTTCCAGGCTAATTATTGCACCTGACTTTATGAGAAATGATGCTATTGCTTCTTAACAATAACAGATATAGATATATTGGTAAATCTCAGCTTGCTGAAACATGAGATGGGAACTTGTTATATGATGATGATCAGGGCTGGCTCCAGGTTTCTGAGGTTCCTTGTCAGAGGCTATCACTGGGGCCCCTTGTCTTCTTGCTTTCCTTCTTAAACCACCTTCCTCCCTGCTCTTGGTCCATCTCTTTAGAGTAAGACAAATCTTAAACAATATGGCAATCCCCTGTTGTAAAACAAAAACAGTACAACATTTTGAATTTTGAACTTTAGAAATGATTGGTGCCATTTCCTCATCTTCGAATGGATACATCCCACACATCTAAAATTACCTTGGGTCTCTCTACTCTGATTTTCCACTACATTTCCTTTTTTGGAGAGAGCTAATATTATTACATTCTTTGGCAGGCAAAGTATGCTATTGATTTATTTAAATCTAAATTTTGTTTCATATTGGGGTATCTTCATATTTGATATTATAGCAACACTCATAAGAACATAAAGAAGAGCTCTGCTGGATCACATCAAAAGTACATCTAGTTGAGTATCTTCTTTTCCCAGGGGCCAGCCAAATAATAATAATGATGATGATAATAATTTATTATTTATACCCCGACAATCTGGCTGCGTTTCCCCAGCCACTCTTGGCGGCTTCCAACAGAAATATTAGAATACACTAATTTCTTAAAGATTAAAAGCTTCCCTAAACAGGGCTGCCTTCAGATGTCCTCTAAAAGTCTGGTAGTTGTTTTTCGTTTTGACATCTGGTTCCACAGGGCAGGTGCCACTACCGAGAAGGCCCTCTGCCTGGTTCCCTGTAACTTGGCTTCTCGCAGTGAGGGAACCGCCAGAAGACCCTCGGCGCTAGACCTCAGTGTCCGGGCAGAGCGATGGAGGTGGAGATGCTCCTTCAGGTATACTGGATCGAGGCCGTTTAGGGCTTTAAAGGTCAGCACCAACACTTTGAATTGTGCTCGGAAATGTGCTTATAGGACGTCTGCAAGCAGGACCTGAGTGCTGATTCGTCCCCACCCACCTTGTGATTCCCAGCAACTGGTATTCAGAAGTATAGGCAGTGAGGCATTACATAACCATTATGGCTAGTAAAAGGTAAGTCCAGACAAAGGCGACTATGGGGTTGTGGCACTCATCTCACTTTCAGGTCAAGGGAGCCGGTGTTTGTCCACAGAGAGCTTTCTGGGTCATGTCGCCAGCATTACTAAACTGCTTCTGGCACAATGGGACACTGTGACGGAAACCAGAGTGCACAGAAATGCTGTTTACCTTCCCGCTGGAGCAGTACCTATTTATCTACTTGCACTGGCATGCTTTCAAACTGCTAGGTTGGCAGGAGCAGGGACTGAGCAACGGGAGCTCACCCCGTCGCGGGGATTCGAAACTGCCAACCTTCTGATCAGCAAGCCCAAGAGGATCAGTGGTTTAGACCACAGTGCCACCCATGGCTAGTAGCTTTTGAGAGCCTTATTTATTTCTTAAAACTGGATTATAGATAATTTCAAACAACAAATTCATATGTAAAATACAAATGCATACACTACATATAAAGTTGAGTCAAATATTGCATGGGTTATTAAAAGATGACATACCTTATTGGCAAGTGGAGTTATAGAATTATTCCTTCTCCACCTGCCAATAAGGTATGTGTACATGTAATGCAAAACTGGTAAGCTTACATTCAGTAAAAAATTGTTGTTGTTTTGCCCTGACCTGAATGGTATCTTTAAAAAAAAACAATGAAAAGTAGGGGGAATACTACTTATTGTTCATTTTGTTTCATTAGTTCTTGGAAACTTTATTTAAAGTTTTGAAAGACATTACCACAAGTGATTAATGAATGTTGTTGTTGTTGTTGTTGTTTGAAAAAACATTACCACATGGATGCTTTCATGGAGATCCCTGCATTGCAGTGGGTTGGACTAGATGACCCTTGGGCTCCTTTCCATCCCTACAATTCTATGATTCTATTATAACATGATAATAAGTCATAGTAGTGGTTTCTGTTTGCAAATTACTTCTTCGATGTAGGAATACAACAGTCAGCCATATATAAGTGCTTCCCAAAATTGTATTTCCTGCATTTAAAATTCTAACTACACTGTCACAAAGTTCTACTTTTAGAAAATGTGATCTGTCTGGTCGGTTTTAAAATGAATCATAGAATCATAGAATCTCAGAGCTGGGAGTTCAAAAAGTCAGTTGTTACCGTTTCCACACCGAAGACCCTTTTGGTAAGTGGATATAAAGCTGCATCTACCATTTCTCTCCAGAGAACAAGGTGAAGTGACAAAGAAAGAGCTACTGTTACAAGGATAGCTCTGAATTTAGAATCTAATTTTAATAAAATGCATTATTCAGATTAATGAGGGTGTCAAAAACATTCATTAAATTACTGGTCTTGAATGTGAATAGGAGATGTTAACTAGGTGCACATTGTTCCAATGAATCTCAGAGATGAGATGTGCAGAAGAGTTAATCAGCAAAGTAGGTGTCCTGCAATACAATGGTAACCTTTCCATTTGAAACTGACAAAGCAGAGAACCCATGTGAGGAAAATCTGCAGAAAAATGCAGTGAATACATAAACAAAATGTGTATGAAAGTTTTCATGAAGAAAAATTATCTGTCTCTACAAAAAAAAAAAAAGAGGGATATTATACTACAGGGTTTTATATTACAGCTATTTATATCTCTTTTTTTCTCTGCCAGACCTTTCAAATCCTGTATCAGTATGGGGTGGGGTGGGTGGGGGTTGGCTGTTGTTTTAAAGAAAATATCACCTTCTCTAACTTGTATGGAGATGTAGCTGCTTCCACCAGGAAACAAAACAGGAAGTTTATTTGTTTTGCCAATGGAAGAAAGTAATAGCCTTCTCTCATTCATACAACATGCCCTGGCACATAAGATAAATCAAATGCACTCAGCAGGGTTTAACATATATAGATTAGGCTATTGGTACCTCCTCTGTGTGGGATTGCCCTTAAAAAGTACCTGGAAATTCCTTCTTAAGAAGTCCCCCACCCCACCCCGTTTCATTTTAACATAATGACCATTACTACCGGTAACAACCCAAAGGTGCAGCAGCATAACATATACAAGGCAAGCAAAGAAACAAACAAAATAAAAAAAATTCTTCCAATAGCACCTTAGAGACAACTATGTTTGTCATTGGTATGAGCTTTCGTGTGATGCACGAAGAAGTATTTCTTCCAATCTGTGGTTCAAATTTAGTGCACCGGGGCATTTTATTTTCTATATTGCACAGCCCTTTGTTCAGAGGGTAGAGTTGGAAATCAATTCTGCAAAAAAAAAAATGCTTTCGTACTAATGAACAAATCTAATGGCAATCGTATGCATTGATTTGGGTTGGATCTGGTTTTAAAATGGACTGTGCACACGTTCTTTTTTTCACTTTAATATTTAACAGCAAAATAGACCACTGAAGAAAGGGGATTTATCCAATTATTATCAGCAAAGTAGCTTTAACTTCCTTCAGATATCCACTATTAAGATATAAAATGACACTTCCCGGACACATCACTAGCACAATAGGGCCTTTATTGATTTTCATATCATGTTTTTCAGTCTGAGATGGCTCTCTTGAGGACTTTGCTTCCCAGCAGGAAAAAAATTGCCTTTTCTATGTTTGAATTCAGGTCTATTAATGCATCCCTAGCTGGAGACAGTGTCATTTTCATTTTGTTCTTTGTAGTCGATGTGTCTACACCTTGCTGGTTCAGTATCCTAATGGATGCTAGGGTTACAGGTCAAAGTATAGAAACAAAAAAATGAAAATGCTTATTCTGAGAATCAATAAGAAGAACTCTTAACACTTGTTTGAAGGGCAAAATGTGCAACCAATGAGAGGCCATAAGAGCACTCAACTAAAACTATTTCGTATCACTACGTTGCACAATGAACATAGAAAAGAAAAATGAATGATTTTATTTGGCATGCACAAGTGCTGTCAGGAAAGCCATGGATGAAAGAATCAATACTACTTTTGATATGTCTCATCATTAAACCCTCTAAGGCATAACAAAGAATCCCCTCTTTGCCATGTAATTTAAATGATAAACGACAATTTGAGAAGTCAAATGAATATTTTTCGAGAGATGCGTTTAACAAAAGGGGGATAATTTGACATTGGCCCTTTACCTGGATTCACACAAGACTGAAAATTAAATCTGGGCAAAAAGCACTAGGCTATAGCGGTAATGGAGACAAGGAGAGACAACAGTAAAAATGCATATTGAAATAAATCTACATAAAAGCATCAGTACAACCACGGCTGTCACATTAAGCCAATAAAATATAATGAAATGGGGCAAATCATTTTACCTAAGTTATGCAATACATATAGATACATTCCATGAAAGAAAAATGTGTTCCAGAAAAGAATGCTAAAATACATGGCATTATTTTCTTCATGTCCTACCTGCTGTATACCATTATTGGCTATAGCACTTTATAGACAAGCTTAATTTATTGGAAAATGGAAGAATAAAGAAAGGCAAAATGACTGTATCAAACACTTCAGTCTTTACTGGGCTACTTATCATCTTTGTAAATGCAGTCGACTACCACAGTTGTAAGTGACCCAGGTGGCACTGTGGGTTAAACCACTGAGCCTAGGGCTTGCTGATCAGAAGGTCGGCGGTTCGAATCCCTGCAACGGGGTGAGCTCCCATTGCTTGGTCCCAGCTCCTGCCAACCTAGCAGTTCGAAAGCATGTCAAAGTGCAAGTAGATAAATAGGAACCGCTACAGCGGGAAGGTAAACGGCGTTTCCATGTGCTGCTCTGGTTTTCCAGAAGCGGCTTTGTCATGCTGGCCACATGAACTGGAAGCTATATGCCGGCTCCCTCAGCCAATAATGCGAGATGAGCACACAACCCCAGAGTCGGTCATGACTGGACCTAATGGTCAGGGGTCCCTTTACCTTTACTACATTTGTAAGTGCATAATAAGTTCTCTATCTGAACTGAATCGTGAAACAATTTCTCACTCATTCATACGATATTTCAGCAATCCTATGCCGACTCCATTTTAAAAAATAAAAGTATTTACTTCCACGGAAATATGGATAGTTTCAAGCTATAAATGTTCAGAGATTTGGTGGTATAAATCGGGTCCTCCCTTAAAGAGGGCACGTGTTGCAGTGAGACCTGGCAACGAACCCCTTGTGTTGTGGGTGGGTATGACTGGTCAGCCACAACACCCTATTGGTAGGTCCCTTGATGTGGGGGTTCATTCTGACCAATGGGGACGCTAGTCAAAATGGATCAATGGATCTTTATATACCTATGCATGTGACCCTGAGCTTTCTCTCTTGGTCAGTGCATCGGAACACCCACCCAGTTCTCCCTATATTTAGGGCTTGTGCGGTTGACCTTGCTATGCCGTCGTGTGTCGTCTGTCATTGGGACAGGGGCATGGCAGGAATTTTTCCCACTTGGCTGGTGCCATTTGGGTTTCGCCTGCCGCGTAGAAAATCGTCACAACTTGTAAGGTTGCAGATAGGCACTGGTTCAGGTGATAGGGATGGGAGAGGGGTTGTGCCCGTGCCTGAGTCCAGGGCACATCTGGGTGGTGGACATAGCATGTCCCCAGCTTTCCACCATTCCAGGTGTTCACCCTAGGCTGACCTATAATGTAGCTCTGGGTCATCGCTACCTGCAATGGTGCAGGAAGCTAGTCGAACCAGAGCCTATGCAACCATTCATTTGCTGTAATCAATAAAGTTGTGGCCTAAATTCTGCAAAAAAACCAAACCGAAATTTGAGTTTTGTCTGAATTTATTTAAGGGGGAGGTTTAAAGGTCTTCACACAGTCTCTCACTGTCTCAATGCAAGATCTCACCAAAAAAAAAGCACAATAGCCAATTTATTATGGCAATACCACAAGCTGACTTGATACATGAGTACAGGAGTAGGGAACTGATTGCAATGCTGTGGTTGCATTGGGTGCCAAATTCAAAAAGTGGGTGATGGGTGACCCAGCTTCAGTGGGTGGCATGGCTTTGGCAATCATCAGGCTGTGCAGCTTGGGGACCAGGTGCAGTATTGGCAGGCAACATTTTTTGCTTTGCCTCAAGTGACAAAACATCCTGGGCTGGCCCTGGCCACTGCAATTTATTTTTCACAACAAAACAGGACTAATCTCGTGTGGTGTGGTGTGGTGTGGTGGTTAAGAGCAGTGGACTCATAATCTGGTGAACCAGGTTCGCTTCCCCCGCTCCTCAACATGCAGCTGCTGGGTGACCTTGGGCTAGGCACACTTCTCTCAAGTCTCTCAGCCTCACTCACCTCACAGAGTGTTTGTTGTGGGGGAGGAAAGGAGATTGTTAGCTGCTTTGAGACTCCTTAGGGTAGTGATAAAGTGGGATATCAAATCCAAACCTCCTCCTCCTCCTCCTCCATCATCATCTCAACAGAATTCCAGAAATCATGGTGCTGTTTGTTCATTTAATCAAAGAAAAATTATCAAAAGTAGCTTGGCTTTTTGGCAAAGACGAAGTAAGCAGTTCTCTGAAAGCACAACCAGTGTAATGAATGAAGAGAGGAGTATTAAAACGAGTCATTGCTAAAGCATTATTTTAAAGCTTAAAGTAAGAATTAACTAGCTTATGTCTTATTTTCCAGATCTACTGATGTATTAAATTTTATAAAACCTTAGATTATGTCTGTGGCTTCTACACCACAAGCCCACACTGCACTGCTGCAGAATGATATTCAGGTTAGGATAACTTGGCCCTCAATCATAAAGCTATGAATTTACAAGCAAATCCCACTGATTTCAATAATGTTTTCATTCAAATGTTAATGTAACAAGTTAACCAGCTTTTAACCCAGGGATTTGAATGGCTGCCTCTTCATTCAATAGGGGGGGAAAGCATTGCTCCTCAGTGTGGAGTGATTCTTCCAAAACACACATAAGAAGTGTTAGTTGTTTCCTTTGCTGACTTGAACACAGTGCTGCATCTTTCCCCTTGTTTTTAGCAAATTGACTGGGAGTCCTACACCAGTCACTGGTGAATTGATTTTGCATATCACCCAAATATCCATTTCTTGCAGATCTACAGCAAATACCTTGTTTGCAAAGGCTTCACCTTGACAGGAATGTCAAGGGCTTATAAATGTACAACTGATCATTATTGTTTTCTGTTCCCAGCTGTGGCAGCAATTGAACCACAGCTTTCACTTGTACTACCCTAAGTGGGTTGAGTGCTTTGACCCCTCGCTTCCATGCTTTAATGTTCTGTCAGCTCTGAATATGGCATTATGACTTTCGTTTTTCACAGGAATTGGGGAGGTGTCACGGCTCTTTCAAAATGTGTAGCCTCTTTGACACACGCTGCCATCTGCATGAACTGTAAAGCTCCATCTGGAATATAATAATGAATGAAGCTACCATTCCCGACAATGCAAAGGTTGGACGGATCCTTGGGGTTGAAATCTCAGCACCTAACAACATCACATCAGCAGCCTTATTTATTAAGCAGCGACAGATTTAGAAAAGCTTGACCTTCAGGAGTCAATGAGAGATGCAGCCGGCCTCGTTACTGTCTTAAACCTGATTGCCGCTTGCTAAGATAGATTTAATGCATCAACCCACTTCATCAGTGGAAATAGGAAATAGTCAACACTAGGCCTGAAAACACCAATGTCGGTGTAGTCTTGTGGAGATGACAGCCTGTTTTCTTGGGGAATGTTTGAATTATCTGTTTCAGCTTCCATCTGCCTTAATTTTGTTTTTCATAGCATTTTATAAAGATTAAAGCAAAATACTGATTCACACATTTTTTTTACTACCAAGCAAACTATAATTTTACTGCCGTGACCATTAGTCAGAATAAACCAAATTTTTTTTTTCTGTTATGAAGGATGAATATTTGAGTCGCTTTTAAGTGCAATATGTAGTATGATTCCTAAATTAACAACACTCTGGGTTGATTTTGTTTATTTGTTTGTAAGGTGATCAGATGCAAAGGAAAACAAGGCTCTAGTACATTTAACACCTGGGTAGGTAGATGATGAAATTTTGGTAGTTCAATGGAATCTGCTCCTGGACAAGTATGTATAAAATTGCAGCTAAATATAAGTGAGACATTGAAATATATTTCCAGTGAGGAAAGGTTATAGATTAGAGCTTTTCAGAAAAGTATAGAAAAAGATACTTAATTTGGTCTGGCTCAGCAGGAAAAATCTCTTCCACCTCTCCTCTTATTTATAGATTTTGGACTTATTTTGGACTTTTTATTTCACCTGTGTCCTGGTGCGGAAATAAGTAAGTTTTCTGCCTACTATGCTGCACAAGTCCAATCACTGTGGATAACTTGGTCCTGGTTGTCCATGCTGTGGTGACTTCCCCACTGACTACTGCAATATGTTGTATGTGGAATTGCCCTTGAAGATAGCCCATCGACTGCAGCTAGTGCAGAATGTGGCTTCTAGGTTTGTAATTAGGGCAACCAGTTTATAATTTATTTAGGAGACCACTGTAAGAAGATGAAAACCTTAGCAGGATTTTAATCTCACTTGTAAAGTAACAAACACTATGGGCAATATGGATAGACATAAAATATACATTACAAAATAATACGCAGATGTTGACAACAGGACCCATGGAGGGGATGGAGGGAAGTCCCAAGATTCATAGTAATCTCATTACATGGATGTGTATTTGGTATGGTTATAAATTCATATTTGTAAAATCAAATAAAAATGATTTTGAAAAAGTATATATAATTGGGGCAGCCTGGTAGGACCATGTGTCACTGATCCTTAGAGCACTATACTAGCTGCCAGTGAGATACAGTTCAAGGTATTAGTACTAGCGTACAAGCTTGGGACCCAAATACTTAAAACACCACTTTCCCTAGTATCAACCATCTTGAGACTGCAGGACTAAAAGCTGAAGTGAAAGATGGTGACTAGACTGAGTGACAACAGAGGACGAGATGGTTGGACAGTGTTCTCGAAGCCACCAACATGAGTTTGACCAAACTGCGGGAGGCAGTGGAAGATAGGAGTTCCTGGTGTGCTATGGTCCATGGGGTCACGAAGAGTCGGACACGACTAAACGACTAAACAACAAAACTGAGTGAGACAGCCCTATTGTTGATCATCATCATCATCATCTAGCCAATCACTCAGGTGTTTGTAGATGACACCCAACCCCTCTCTGTGTTCTATCTGAAATGAAAGAGACTGCTGAGGTGTTAGACAGATACCTGAAAGTGGTGGTGGGCTGGATCAATGCATTGATTGTGAATCCTAAAAAGACCTTTGTTTTGTGTTCCAAATTCTAGTCCAGGAGATGGAAATGCAGCCTGTTTTTAATGGAAGTTGCACCAGCCTGGAAGAAATATTTCCATAGCTTGGGGGTCCTGTCCTTAGCTGCCAAGTTTTCCCTTTTCTCGCGAGGAAGCCTATTCAGCATAAGGGAAAATCCCTTAAAAAAGGGGATAACTTGGCAGCTATGGTCCTGTCACCTTTTGGCAAGGATGCTGTTATTTGCAAAAGCACTCATCTTGCTCTGCGTTGTGTCTGAAATACTTTATGGGACTGAAGACTTTGCATAAAACGATATGACATATAAGGAGAGGGCAGAACCTGGTCTATTCTGAAGCAACAGAATGAAGCAAGGCATATGATAACTGCTGTTGTTGTTTTAAAAATGTATATTTATTTATAGGATAATGCCTTTTCTTGAACTAAAATGTAATGTTTTCAGAATTGCTGAGCATAAAGCTCATTTTAAAAATAATCCTATTCAGTGATTTTTCACAACTGCTCAGCATTCATGACAATGGTATGTTCAATTTTTAATTGCTGTAAGAAGTTGGAGCTACTTATTACCAGTATCATAAGCCTTTGCCTTTCATCAGAACAAGCAGAGCTTATTGCAGTTAGAATTGATGCGGAGATGTAGCAAGTCTTATGCACAAGGTGTTGAGAAAGCAAAGGAATTAGCTGCTGCCACCATTATAACATTTTCTCGCAAGGAATCCTATTTGGAATAAGGGGATTTCCCTTTAAAAATGGGGAAAAGTTGACAGTTATGCATTATAAAGAGGAGGAGGAGGAGGAGGAGAACAATAAATGTTCATGGATGCAAAGGACCAGAACTCCTTCTCAAGTTACATTTCTGCATTTCTTTTCTTTCTTTTTTCTTGTTGACAATACACAGGTGCCTATTAGGGGAAATGCCACATGGAAAGTGTCTTCAGATAATCATGCAAACATCCCATTCCTTTCATGCACTGTTTTAACAGGGTTTGCATGCACATTTTGAGACAGCTGTGTTTCACATCAAGCTGTCTGTCACAGAGAAAGGGAAACATGATTACACCTGTGCATGTTCCTTCTGTAAATTAAAAAGAAATAACAGGACTTAGGTGTTCTACATTTTTGTCACCCCATTTCTCTGAGGTCTCAATTGTCAGCAATTCACCAGAGAAACACATATTCATACATATATATGTGCTAAGATGAAGCTCACGTGGAGCGAACCCAAAGTATAGAGGTTAGTTGCATACTCATTATGAGAAGCAAACAACCAATAATTGCACTTCAACTGGAATGCTGACCAGCAGCCGAGGATTTAGTTGTACCCAACCTACTGGATAATACAGCTCTATTTTTATTATTATTTCATACTAGATACATCAGACAGCATAATAATATGGATGCCAATAATCTAAGTCAATTAGAAATGTCATGCCATATACATTATTTCTGTGGATACTGGTAACAATGTTTGTTGAGAGATTATCATTCATTGTAATCAGTCACTGGATTAATTAATGAGCTTCTTGTCTTGCAAAGAAAAAAATATTGAAGCATTTTATCATATTATAAAGTCACTTCTTTGTCAGTGACCCACTGTGTTCCCTGATTAGATCAGGGAACAATTGCTCCTCAATAATGCTTTCTATACAATAAGTCAAAAGAACAAAATCAGAATGGGATAAATTATTGTTGGGACCTCCTGGCTTCATGCTTTTCTTCCAGATTCTGGAAAGATCAGATATAAAGCAAGTCAAGGTGTTGTTGACCATGAAAGAGCAAAAAGTCATTTCAGTTGTTTTCTCAACTAAACCTGCATGAATAAGTCGGGGGGGGGGGGAGGGGAGAATCAAGAATTGAGAGGAAACCAAAAGGATTAAAATTTGATTACTTTTATTAAAAAACCTAATAGTGATAAATATAATATCATCGGAAGCAAACT
This sequence comes from Zootoca vivipara, assembly GCF_965207765.1. Lineage (NCBI taxonomy): Eukaryota > Metazoa > Chordata > Lepidosauria > Squamata > Lacertidae > Zootoca > Zootoca vivipara. The sequence continues at coordinate 64,922,667 of NC_142587.1, read as the reverse complement.
CCTTGCTTTGTTGCACTTTCGTCTTTTGCTAATCATATGCTACAACCCAAATCTAAAGAACCACCAAAAAGGGAGAGATAGAAGGGAATATTTTTGTAACAACTCAGCAGAAATTAATTGCTGTAGCAGCTTAAGAAGAACTAAAGCCCTCTTTTCTTGTGCTTTCAAGTTCAACCCTTTTTGCCCGAGGAAATCTCCTGGCTCACGGGTTTGATGTCAATCCTTGATTGTGTTTTGATGTTTCTGCAGATCTACGATTGAGTTCAATTCTCAGCAGCCAAAACAGACATTTGTCATCTCGTATGCATCAGATTTCCTGTGGCATACTGCCCACTTAATCATGCAGACAAGGGGAGCCCTGGCAAAGGGGGGGGGTTGGGTTGCTGATAGCAAGCCACTGTGACCTAGCAAGCATGGTGTCACATGCAATTACTATTATTCATAAGGATCACTCAAGGCTTGCTGGTGTTGCTGCACACCAGTTTGACCGCACTGGAGTGTTTAAGTAAATATTTACACGCAACAAGGAGCCGTGCAGAGTGTTTTGTCTATGGCCACAGCCCCCATGCCATGAAATATTCAGCACATGAAATGTCTCCAGTGATGCAGAGTGGTGGGTTTTCGCTCTGATTTGATTAGCAGTGATGATTCTTTCATGAGGTGTGACTGTCCTCCCAGATTAGCATCAGCCCAGTTTCTCTGCAGTAGTCACGGAAGGATGGAGCTGAGAGAAGAGCAGCCAATGACTGCATTTTTAAACTCCTGACTCCTCACACTTCTTCCTTCTGATTTATAGGCTTTTTACTCTTGCCCAAGAAAGCCCAGATTCAGACAGAGATCAGAAAATTATATTCAACAGAGAAGTCTCAAAGTAAACTCCAAATGTCTAGGCAAAGTTGAATGGAAAGGTTCTACCCACCTCTCCCCCCAAAAAATGACATATCAGCTATCAAAAATGAGATGTATGATTGATGTACATAGCCAAAGGCATGTAAATGTAAAGAGTGCAGAATAGCTGACAAAATCTTTATGAAAGCAGACCGACCAACTGCCAAAGGATGAGCATCTTCCTTCTTCTTCTTAAACAGAACATCTCACTGCGAGTGAGAACAAACACAACAGGTATCCTACTTTTCAATAGATCTCATTGTGGTAGCAGAACAAGGTGTAGACCATCTTTCTCTTCTGTTAGGAAATTCTGAAAAAAAGTGGACTATCGGCTTCTCTCTTTATAAATAGAGCACATCACAGCAGAACTGTTTGGTGCATGCTCAATTGTCTTCTAACCCTTTAAACATCACTACACTATAACTGGCATGGGACTTTAAAAAAAAAAAAATCTCTGTATTTAAGCCTTGGTTGTAAAATGCCTTATACTGACCTTAACAGGGGGGTTATTCTTGGAGGATAGTGAAATACAGGGCTTCGTGCTACATTGCATTTGGACTGCACTGAAGGCAAGACCTGGTTGAAGGAGTTGAAGATGGCTTCTGGTCCTTTGGTGAATATGAACAAGGCAAAAGACTTGGGTGTAGACGTAGATTATTAAGAGCCAAAGGGTTGTGTAATATGTAGCAGAGTCCTATTTATTTTTTAATCGAAATTCCCAATGTTTAAAATTCCTAAATATGGACCAACTGCACATTTTTCTGAAAAATTACTACTACTACTCCTCATTCCAGGCTTAGTACATGACAGATTCCTATCAAAAAAGAGGGGACACCTGTGAATTAGGCACTTCATTAACCACAAACTATCAGTGTTAACAACCTGAAGCCATACGTGTTCAGTCGGAAGTAAATCCTGCTATGTTCAATGGAGCTTACTTCCTATTAAATGTAAAGAAGACTGCAACCTTGTTAATTCAAATATATTCTTACACCAAAGTGTACTTTTCAACACACATATATAAATGTTCACTGAATGCCACTTCATCGCTAAACAAATGCCATAAACCAGACCTATACCTCTGGAATTTCAAAACAGCTTGGGAATTTTGGAAAAATATGTGAAATTTTTCACATATTTAATTTTTTGAACATTTTCAGAACTCAAATATAAACTTCAGCCTAAGAACAGGATAGCACAGCTTCAAAAACTGCACACGAAAGCTCATACCAAAATAAAAACTTAGTTGGTCTTTAAGGTGCTACTGAAGGAATTTTTCTATTTTGCTTCGACTCAGACCAACACGGCTACCTACCTGTAATTTAAATCTGATGTTATTTTCACTATAATATCTGATTGTTTTTATTTCCAGTTTATTTTACTTTGTCATCATTTTAATTTCCTTTTTGATTCATTGTGTTACACCTTCCTTGGCTGTCTGAACTAATTGTAAAAATTGCTAACCTTTAAATTTAAATAAAAATGAATAAACAATAAGAAAACAAACACCTCTTAAATCTTCTTGGTTAACTTTTAAGCAATAATGCTAAGTTAGAACATGAATATGCCATACTTGATACTTATACTGTACAGTCATACCTCGGGTTGTGTCCGCTGCGGATTGCGTTTTTCCAGGTTGCGAACGCGGCGGAGCCGGAACTGTTTACTTCCGGGTTCTGCCACGTGTGCATGCGCGGAAGCATTCTGCATGCTTCGTGCATGCACAGAAATGCTCTATCGCACTTTCGTGCATGTGTGAAAGCACTGCTCGGGTTGCAGACTTTTCGGGGTGCGAATGGCCCACCCCGGAACGGATCGCGTCTGCAACCTGAGGTACCACTGTATACACCAGTCAGGCCGCATCTGGAGTACTGCATCCAATTCTGGGCATTAAATTTTAAGAATGATGTTGACACACTGGAGCACAGTCAGAAGATTTCACTCAGAATGTTGAGGAGTCTCAAAACCAAGTTCTTTGAGCAACAGTTGAAAGTGATGTGCTTGTTTAACCTTGAGAAGAGAAGGTTAAGGGACACATGATGGCTATATCAAAGGGCTGTCAACTGCATTATGTCTTCTACAAGATGGAGTAGCCTTAATATCATCAAGTATATATATCAAGATTATATATTTATTTATACACCACCTTTTTCTCAAAATGTCTTACAGATAAAAACAACAACTGCTAAAAGCATATAAAAATCTATGATTAAAATACATTAAACATTGTTAGAATTAAAACTCTCTCATTCATCTGTTTAAAACTTCTTCTTTGGCGATCACTCATAGCCGAGTAAGATTGTCTTCCATAAACACGGTTTTAGCAATGAGTCTGTAAAAAGGGAGGCAGATTATGTTCAGGGCACCTTTTCTAGCCCCTCCCCCTTTTCAGGGTGAGCAGAGTGGATCCTAAAAAGGGCTGCTCAGAACAGAGCCCTACTGCGAAGACTGTGCGTTGATCAGGCTTTAAAACATAACAATAAAAACCGCATGGCATCTTTAATTTAAAGCATCCCATTCTGATAAGCCCATTGGAACAAGAAAGTCTTCACTTGCTGGGGGAAGGACAGCTTCTCCATGGAAGGAATTCCAAATATGGGGGCAGCCACCAAGAAGGCCCTTTCCCACATCCCATCCCTACCAAGTGTGATTTAATCTTTGCTGCTCCAGAGGATAAGGCTAAAATCAATGTACTGTACAGACATTCTAATCTAGGGAATTTCAGGTAAAAATTGGAAGAAACTTCCTAATCGTAAGAATTGCTTGACAGTGCCTTCAGAAGTGGTGGTCTCTCCTTCATTGGAAGATTGGAAGTATTTAAGCAGAGGCAGGCCCCTTCCAAATAACAATTTTATTGTTCTGTTTAAGCATAAGCTGGCATTCTGCAGTTGCATCCTGCACTGAATATCTCTCACCAAGCAGAGGATTAGGCTTAATCATTTTCAAGTTCTCTTCCCAATCTAAAATTCTATTATTCTACAGCAGGAGTGTATTTTAAACCTGTGACCTTCCATATATTGTTGAACCATAGCTCCCAGCAGCCCAAGGTAATACAGTGGTACCTCGACTTACGAACGACTCGACAACTGAATTTTTCGACAAATGGGGCAAATGGCTGCACGCTTACGAATTTCTCAACGTCCGAACGGAAACCACGGTGGTTTTAGATACGGTTTGTTCGACTTACGAATTTTTAGATGGGGTTGTTTCAACTTACAAATTTTTCCATTTCCAATGCATTCCTATGGGAAATCGCGTTTCCAATGGCGCTTTTCGACTTACGAATTTTTCGACCTACGAAGGTGCCTTCGGAATGGATTAAATTTGTAAGACGAGGCACCACTGTATGATCAATGGTCTGAGATGATGGGAGTTGGAGTACAAAAAACATAAGAAGGACCACATGCTCCTCATAGCTGTTCTCAGTCCATAAATCCATAAATCTACAAGTTATGAATTGCCCTGAGCTGAGAATTTTTACTGAGACATAATGTAGTGTAAAATTGCCCTGTCATATCAAACAGATATAATCTAACGTAACATTTGCAGGGAAGCAGTTTGAAATTAATATAAACAGGTTTGTTTATGAATTTACTTAAACTTCTTTCCCTAACCCAGGTCTCAGGGCAAATTGCAATATAAACTTCTTTCATTTTATCCTCACAACAGCCCTGTGAGATCAATAAGTCTGTAAGACGGTAACTTGCAGAAGCCCCCAAGTAAGCTTTATGGCTTAGCAGGGATTTTATCCAAAATCTTGTGATAATGCCACCAGACTTTATTTTTAATAAAGTATGCATAAAGGTGACGACTGTAGTCAAAACAAGCAATAGTCCAATATAACCAACAGTATTATAGATTTGAAAATGGAAGTATTAACATTTTACTCATTTAATTAAAAACTACATGAAAAGAACCTGCAACTCCTGGTAATAAATTTTCCCCCAGCCAATCAAACTCTGACCTGGTTCACACAACTTTCTTAGCCAAACCATGACCTATCATATGGGCACAAGGATATGGGCTCCTGAAAAGGTCATACATGCGTCACTCTTCCTTGATTTTTCTGCTGTGCCATACTGACTTATGCCATAGTTTCACTTAGCATGTTATCCAAAGCTAGGCTTATGGCTCAGCTCTCTCCAGACCAGCTTAATTTTATGGGTTACATGTTGTGGTTTGCCCAGGAGAGCTATACTAGGTTCAGACAACATGCTTATCCAAATTATGACTTAGCTCACAGCAACACAGCAGCAAATGACTAGAAAAGAGTGAACTGTCTGTGATCTCCTTTCTTAGAGTCTGGGTGTTTGCGTGTTCAGACCCAGAGACCTCCCCCCTAAATAAACACACATTTGACTCAAATTTTAGTTTTGGTTTTTAGCAGAATTTAGGCCACAACTTTATTGATTACAGAAAAGTGAGTGAGAGCATAGGCTCTGGTTCGACTAGCTCCCTGCACCCTTGCAGGTAGCGCTGACCCAGAGCTCCATCATAGGTCAGCCAAGGGTGAATACCTGAGGTAGGTGAAAAGTCCAAGAACAGACTTTGTTCACTCCCCAGATGCTCCCCTGGACTCAGGCATGGGCACAACTCCCTCTCGGGGGTTGACCAAACCAAGTTGAGTCCCTGGATTCCTTTAACGGAATACCCTTCACACACCCTTCATGCAAGACTGTTCTCTCATCCCTATCACCTGAACCAGAGCCTATCCGCAACCTTACAAGTTGTGACGATTTGCTACGCAGCAGGTGAAACCCAAATGGCAACAGCCAATCAGCCAAGTGGGGAAAATTCCTGCCGTGCCCCTGTCCCAATGACAGACGACACACGACGGCATAGCAAGGTCAATCGCAAAATGCCCTAAAAGTAGGGAGAGGTGGGCAGGTGTTCCAATGCACAAGCCGAAAGAGGAAGCTCTGGATCATGTGCATGGGTATATATAGGTCCCTTGATCCATTTAGACTGCACCCCATTGGCCAGATTACACCTAGCAACGAGGGACCAACCAATCGGGTGTTGTGGCTATCCAATATACCCACCCACAACCAGGAGGTCAGTCTCCAGGTCTCACTGCAACTCGTGCCCTCTTTTAGGGAGGACACAATTTGACTTAATGTGGCATGTGAACCAGGGCACTGTCGTTATTGAGGTTTACATTGAAATATTTACCAAAGTTGAGCACTTTTTAGTCCTTTTGATTTCAGCAGGAGAAAAAGTCATACACATACAGTACTTAACTTTCCCTTTGAGATTGGTGGTTCCTAAACATGCTTAAGATTAGCTATATCACCCTTCGTATTTCTAATATTGAAATGCATTTAGAAAAATTATATGGCAGAAGTTGTAATACTGCTCTAAATGTTGCCCTCAATTATCTTTCAGAAACAAAAATATATGAAACTGAGTCTGCAATCCTAGTATATTTTCCTACATCCCGCTGTACACAGTTCGACTTACTTCCAAAGAACCATGCACAAGACTGCACTATAAAACTTATTTTCTGTTTCTTTCTGCTCTTTAGGATGTGACAGCCATTTTGTATTATGCCACACCCCCACAGCACCTGTACTGCTAGTTCTCCATTTCCACTGCAATCCTGACAGACTGTGCACTTTGCTTTCAAAGTGCCACCCAGGCTAAAGGATCAGCTGCACCTAGTAATTTTCCATACAACAAAAGTCAATCCCTATTCACCAGGCCCTATAAATCCTTAGCTTCGGAGCCTTCTCCTCAGTGTGAGCAACTAGTCTCTTCTGTGTGGGCACTGATGGTCTCGGTTTCTTCTTCCTCTTTTTTATCTCTGTTTTGCCAAGTTTTGAGTTTTGACTAGATACCTGCATCTGGTTTCTTTGATTGATGCTTGGAAGTTGAACCCTATCTGTTTTGAATGACTTGGATTGACAGCCAGCTCTTCCCCTTTCCTGGAGCCCGACTGTCTGGAGACTGCTGAGACCTGACAGAGTGCCGATACAAGTTCAGCAAGGGAATTCCTTGCATTGAACAGAGTGGATCACCATCCACTGCTGAGCATAAATGTCTATGAAGGTAGCGTAAAAGATCAGTACTCAAAATATAATGAACCATATCTATTTCATGCACAACACATCAAATGCACATGATCAAAGCCTGTGTTAAATTATGCTCCGGTGTATGTATGTATATTCTAATCTAATCTAACAGTAGATAAACCATTCTGGACTCTTGGATCATCTTTTGCTGTGGATTCCATTCAACAATTTTGGATCTATAATATATTGCTATATTTACAATTTCAGAAGAGAGAGATTGCGTAAAACTATGTTTTTGAGGGATTTCTACAACTAATTCATTGCCACAATAAAGGAAGAACGTTTTTGAAAATGGGAGAAAACAAGTCATCTTTCATGTTAAGAGTTTGATAGAAACGCATCCATATTCTTTTTAAATAGATTTTGTCAAATCAAAACCAGTTAAACCACTAAGGTACATGTGATTAGAATGAATCCAATTAGTAAACATGGTGAGAATGTGTCTCAAGAGATAATATTCTGAGTGTTCAATGAACCATACAAAGGTTTTAATGTGGGGTTTTGTTTTGTTTCTGTAAGTAATCCCATTAGTGTCAATGATGCTTCATAGGCACTTAAACATGCACTTAATTTTCAGGCACATACAGAATATTTAGTGTTGGGTCATCTAGTTTAATTTGCATACAGGTTTGAAAACTCTGAGGTTGCTCTAAAGTATTTTGCAAAATGTGCCACTGTGCTTGTGCTTTGAAATGCTTTTCAGGTGTCTTCTTTCATTAAGACAAAACATGCCTAATGATAAAACCAGGATATTGGTATTTTAAAACAACACAGATACTGCTCTGTTCATGGAAAGAGCTTCTGTTCACTGAATGAGAGTTCTTTCCTAGGTTAAAGCCTTTTGCAAGTGTCAGGAAGGATCCCTAGATCAGCAACAGAATATCCGCTTTGCAGGGGAAAGGGCCTAGGTTCATTCCCCAGCATTTACTGGTAAGGTTGGAAATGGAAACGTCTTTTGTCTGAAACTCAGTGGAGCTGCTGCCAGTTAGTGTAGACAATATGCAGCTTGATGGACAAAATGGGTCCCACCTTCGGATAATGCTGCCTATTACGTAACCAATGCATGGGAGCTTAGGTTCTATGAAGATTAGGAAAATGTTATAAAGTTAATTATTTAGTGCAGAAAAAACCAAATGGGAAACATACCACTGACTAAATCTATACCTGAAGGAGTGTCTCCACCTCCATTGTTCAGCCCGGACACAGAGGTCCAGCTCCGAGGACCATCTAGTGGTTCCCTCACTGCAAGAAGTGAAACTACAGGGAACCAGGCAAAGGGCCTCCTTGGCAGTAGTGCCATCCTATCAGATGTCAAGGAAATAAACTGCTATTCGACTTTTAGAAGACAACTGAATGCAGCCCTGTATCGGGACGTTTTTAACGTTCAGTGTATGTGTGTGTATGTATGAATATATATATATATATATATATATATATATATATATATATATATATATATATATGTTGAAAGCTGCCCAGAATAGCTGGGGCAACCCAGCCAGATGGGCGGGGTAATAGAAGAAGAAGAAGAAGAAGAAGAAGAAGAAGAAGAAGAAGAAGAAGAAGAAGAAGAAGATCACCTTAGATTTGATAACAAGGCAACTTTTCAAATATTGCTCCTAATGATTTTTTAAATTCTTTATTTTAAGAAGATTTAACAGAAATATGACTTATAAAGTGCCTTTTTAAAGTTGTTAAATTGGTTTCCAATTAGGTGAATGTTGAAAACACATAAATGGGTAAAAGTAGACACATAACAGTGAAAAATATGCGGAGAGAGCTGGAGGAGTGAAAAGTGTCTGAGATGTTTAAAACATTACAGAGACATTGTGAAATCTGGTTTTCAAAATGATAGTACATTAAAAAGAAGTTGGTTATATTCTTTAAGGGGTTGTTTTCTGTATCTCCATTCCATAGTTTTGCTCTAAGTATTATTATTATTTGTGAGATGGGAGATCCTTAGAAAACAACAAAAACCAACCTAAAGTGGACTTTCATTCAATGCTGATTTCATACCCAGTTATACCTAATTATCGTGAATAATAAAATTCAGCCTGTAAATCCTTACATAGTTTTCAAGCATAATAGCCAAGAATCCCACTGATATTAAAGAACAGTTGAAGTACAGAATTAAGGGCATGGATAAACTGACACTTAAGAATGTACAAGTTGGCTAACAGGATAGATCATATGAAGTTACGCCAGACCAGCAGTGGGCACACTCCAGCCCACAAGCCTGATTAGGCCCTCCAAGCCTCTCCTTTTGGCCAGTGGAGCCAGGGCAGTCTTGAACAGGTCGGGCGCCCTGGCGCTGAGGGACGGAGATCGCTCCGGCGCCCCCGCCCTCGCAGGGTGCAGCATGGTTTCCGTGCGGCTTCGCCGTGCAGCGCCCCACCTACCGGCCCGGCGCCCTGGCACACCGCGCCACCGGGGCTCTACCTAGAGCCGGCCCTGAGTGGAGCCATTTTTAGATGCCTGTCAACTGATGTCGTATGTTATCACTTGCTTTTTCTTCACCGTGTACTTTCTGTGACCTTGTATGTGTTTCCTAGGTATTTGTGTCTTAGAATTATAGAATTGTAGAGTTGGAAGGAACCATAAGGATCATCTAGTCCAACCCCCTGCAATGCAGTACAGTGGTACCTCGGTTTTCAAACATAATCTCTTCCGGAAGACCGTTTTGAATTCCAAAACATTTGAAAACTGAGGCGCAAAGGGCGGTCTGCAAATTCAATAGAGAAAATTGAAGAAGAAAAACTCAGCAGAAGCCGTTCCACTTCTGAGGCGTGTTCGAAAACAGAAGCATTTACTTCTGGGATTTCGGCGTTCGAAAACCGAAACATTAGACTTCTGAGGCATTTGAAAACTAGGGAACCACTGTAATATGCAGCTGTCCTGTACAGGGATTGAACCTGCTGCAACCTTGGCATCATCAGCACCATGCTCTAACCAACTGAGCTACCCAAGCTGGACTATGTGATCCATGCCCGAAACAATTTAGTCCAAAGACCCAAAGCATATTTGAGTATGATGCCCTTAGGAAGCGCTTTTCCTTTAGGCAGCACTGAGGAGCAGTTGAACTTGTGACCAGATAATGCTAGGGAGGAAATAAAAAAATAGACAAATGATGAAATATTCATCAAGGATATAAAAGGATAGAACAACATAGGCCTAAATAACATTATGAGGAAGTTTCCGTTCCAAATTTTACCCAATCCCTTAGTGGAAAATACTTTGGAATTATATATATATATAATTATCAGGCCGCACACAATTTACATATTTCCATGGCAGTTAACAGTAATTTTCCCCTCATCAGTATTCAGCAGTGGCCCATCGCAAGAAAGAGGGTGGGGGACAAAAACCATAGAAACATGAGAAGGGATGGAGATAAAAGGAAACCGCTGAACAGGAAAAATATGTCACATCTTAATTGAGCTGAGAATAAGGCAAAAAAAAATTATATGGCCTGCAGCTATGGAAACGTCTTTCCAACAAACTAGTGCATGTGAAGTAAGCAGAGAGTTGCCCTCCCCAACATGTGTTCAGTTTGAGAGATTCTACCAAAGTAAGTCATTAAACAGCAGAGTACACACAGCAGAGTACATACTACTATATGCCAAATTGAGCTGAGCTGAATAATTTGCACCCACTCTCCCTTGGTTTCTTTCTGGCTTGCAAAAGAAGAAGAAAAAGCCTACATTCTGCTCATTGAAAAATATCCATCCCAGTTCACAGCAGGCAATATTTAAAGAAGTTTTTTGAACATGCTTAGGCCTGTTTGATATGGTACGTGGGCTGTGAGTAAAACCTTTCCCTATCAGAACAATCGAGGACTGCAAGATGAGACCAGCAGTCTCATCCCATCCCTATGTGGTACTAGAAGGAGAATGGGATTTCCTGCCCTCACGTTTCAGTGATGGTTGGAGATCCCAAAGCCAGCCCCATGCAAGTGCTGAGTGGACAGTCACCCCTGGAGTCGTAAGCAGCCTGTGTTCTTATCAGGGCAACCCCACCAGTCAACACTTGCCCCCCCTTCAATTGCCTTATGCCCTCCATCACAAAACCATGCCTTCAAATGGTTTTGCCTAGTTAGCTAGATAATTCACTGCTGCATAAGTTTACTATGTGTTACAGCCCATTCACACGTAGCTTGAGGATCTCAGCAGGGTGCCTGCCCAAGCAGTCAAGCCCAATGTCTCTGATATGACTACATAAGGGGTTATCAAGCCATGAGCATTTCACTATGCCTTTAATTGTGAGGACCTAGAAAGGCACAAGGAAGAACTGTGTCCACCTGGCATGCAATTTTCAAACAGATCTGGATCCTATTGCTGTCTGCTAGTCGAGACAACTATATACTATCTCCAGATAGTATACCATTCCTCTGTATACCACTTTTGAAGAACAGTAAAGGTAAAGGTAAAGGGACCCCTGACCATTCGGTCCAGTCGTGACCGACTCTGGGGTTGCGCGCTCATCTCGCATTATTGGCCGAGGGAGCCGGCGTATAGCTTCCAGGTCATGTGGCCAGCATGACAAAGCCGCTTCTGGCAAACCAGAGCAGCACATGGAAACGCCGTTTACCTTCCCGCTGTAGCGGTTCCTATTTATCTACTTGCATTTTGACGTGCTTTCGAACTGCTAGGTTGGCAGGAGCTGGGACCAAGCAACGGGAGCTCACCCCGTCACAGGGATTTGAACCGCCGACCTTCTGATCGGCAAGCCCTAGGCTCAGTGGTTTAACCACTGCGCCACCTGGGTCCCTTGAAGAACAGTAGAAGTGGGCTATTATTGGCCTCAAGCCCTGCTCATGGTCTTCCCATACACATCTGGTAAACCATTATGGGAAATAGAGTGTTGTTTGGTCTCTGATCCAGAAAAGCTCTTCTTATGTTAACTTCTCAAAATGTGGTATAGTACTTCCTCGGTTATTTTGGGAAACATTCCAACCAGTCAGATGTACATAGGTCTCCTGTCCAGATTCTGGTTGAGTAATGAGTTCTACTATGACATATTTGGTCCCCACCCTCTCAGTCTTTCTTCCTCTGCAGAGATTTCCAGGCTTTAGGAGTCATGCAGAACAAGTTTAGACATGCAAGAGTTCAGTGGGTAGTAGGATTATAGGTTTGATTTTTAATACTAGTTTTAGTTTCTCCAAAGAAATTCAAAGTATTATAGAAAATGTGAGCTGAGAATTTGACCATTCCCTTAAAAGACTCTCATTCTTTAAGGTAGGACTGCCATATGTCCGGATTTTCCTGAACATTACAGGGATTTGAAAGGTAGAATAAATAAAAGCTCAACAACTTTTGAGATGTCCGGGTTTTTACTTTTTGAAATATGGCAACCCAATTTAAGGAATACAGTGGTACCTCTAAGTACTAAAACTTAATTCATTCCGGAGGTCCTTTCTTCACCTGAAACTGTTCTTAACTAGAAGCGTGCTTTCGCTAATGGGGCCTCATGCTGCCACTGCACTGCCGGCACACGATTTCCGTTCTCATCCTGGGGCAAAGTTCTCAACTCAAGGTAACTCTTCCAGGTTAGCGGAGTTTGTAACCTGAAGCGTTTGTAACTCAAGGTACCACTGCATATCCAAGTTCTCTCCACTATGTTAAACATCTCTTTAATACTTGGCAAAATGCCCCCTTCTTTTTAATGTATGTCTTATCAGTGAGCAAAACAAACAAAACAAGGAAGGTGGCTGAATTAATGATTCATATTTGCAAAACCTCTTTTTGCCACAACAAACTATAGGGGGAAAGGTACAGTGGAATCCCAGAGGATATCCATACACACAGTTTTGAACGCTTCAAGAAGATACAATGACTTTAGATAAGCTCTTCAGCTTGTGATTTGATAAACATCTTTTCTTTCTCAAAGCAACTGTGTTAGACATACGGATTTTACAAAAGCTCTCACAGCAGCCTACACAATACTTGCTAGCACTCCAACTCATAAAATGTCACCTCTGTCCAGAAAATGCCACTCGTTCACATCACTAATCAGATAGTAATTCTCTCTCACCCGCCTCACCAGTTTATTTATTATCTATAGCGTTATGACTCCTGCAACTGCCAGCAATACTGTTAGCTGACATAAACAGAAAAGATACTGTATATATATATATATATATATATATATATATATATATATATAATCATAGTACATTTATACAGAAGAGCTAAAACAAATTTTCTGATAGGCATTCACATCAACATTTTCAATTTCAGTTGAATTTCAATTTCAATTTTTTGGAATTTGGAAACCTCATTTTTATATCTTGTGAATTTCCACATTCGTGTTTGACTTATAACGTCACTGTTATTGAGGCGTACATACACACTATGTAACAGAAAGAGAGACATTTTGCTGCCTGAGGCAGAAGAGCAAATGGCACCCCCTCACCACCAATCCCATCAAGTCAATGTAAAATTAGTTTGGCCCCTGAGGCAGAAAATCCCACCAAGCGCAAATTGTAGAAGTAGAAAATACCAGGAGAAATTAAAGAACCAACCACTTGCTTTCCTTTCATGACACCCCAAATTAACTGCCTGACACCTCACTCTGTCTAATCCTAGACAGTCATAGTCTGGGAGAAGTGAAGGAGACATGTGGGAGAATAAATAATTTGTTTTGTGGGTGCTACTTGAAAGAGAATTTCACACCAAGAGTTGGTGGTACCACTGAGCAGATCAGTGGTGCACTGAACATAGAATGCCCTTCTAGTGAGGGTCATCTGACCCCCTTTCTATAATAGTTCAGGCCAAGTTATTCTTGGTTTTATGTTGATTTTAGATTTTTAGCAGCTGTGTCCATACAGTGGCGGAGCTTCATGCTCTGGCACCAGGGGGCAGAGAGCAGGTGAAGGCGGGGCTGGCACGAGTCCCAGGGGCATAGCACGCAGTCCGCTGGGGCATGGCGCCCAACGTGGGCGGGGGGGCAACTATGGCACACACACCCCGGGATCGTACTGCCGGGTCGGTGCGCTCCCTCCGCATCTCTCTTCCTCCGCCAGTGTGTCCATACTGTTTTTTTGTTTCTGTTTCTGTTTTGTGTTATTTGTAATTGGTTTAGCTGTTTAAACCTTGGGATTATATTTTGTAATTTGAATGAGTCTATATACTGTCCAGAGAACTAAGATACTTGGGTGGTATATAAATGCAATAAATAAAAATAACTGCTATTCTTTAATCTCTTTACAATTATAATTGGATCACCAAATCATTGCCCTGTTGTTCTGCTCTCCGGAAAGCAATTTGAAAGATATTTCTGCAACACACCATGCTGTTCAAATCGAAATCTATCTGCCATTCTGGTAAATTCCCAATAGGGACTAACAATAAAATAGTTGTAACCATAATCTTAGCACATGCTGACCATGGTTCAGTAAGAGCTAATTTGCAGCTGCTCTTTTCCTATTTAATCATCATATGCATGACAGTGGTTTACTGTATTTCCATATTCTTCACATAAAATATCTGAACTTCAAGTCTCAGGGATAAAAGGTTAATGTATCACCAGTGAGCCTTCCAGTCCCCATATGCCTCAACAAATGGTGCCTTTTTATCCTGAAGTTTCTAATTTGACAAGAGACAGGTAGCTAATTTTGCATACAACTGCTGCAGCAGCTAGACATTTAAATGATAAGGATGAAAACCCTTAATCCATTCAGCATTCTCAAATGTGATGCCACTTGCGTAGCTATTTTTTCCTTCTAATAGAGGTGGCAATGGATATCTGAAGTGTTCAAAACAGTGTTCAAGAAAAATGAGCAGCACTAAGTGTTGCATCTTGCATTAAAAATAAATAAATAAATGCGCCTTCACCATGTCTTTGGCAATTGAAATAGTCCAGATATTCTGTCCAAATTAGTGATTCCTTGTAGGCTCATGAGGAAGAACCATCTAAAGATGAGGGTCACTGCCCAAAGATTTTGGGCAATTACCAACACGATTCCTTTCTCTTGAATTTGCCTCTATCATGGGACAAACACCATCATTTCGGTAATAATCTTGAGATTTAAAAACATGCTCCTTCCTTTGGAAGCTTTTGTTTTTGTTTGTTTTTTACCACTAGTATTGTTGATGAAGTGTGATATTGTAGGCAAGGCTGTGTCTCTTCTTAGTGTGGCTTATAGCATGTGCCTATCCTTCCCCCCCCCCCCACTATTTTTTAAAGTGGGATCTTAATGGTGAGATCTAGGATTTATGTACGAAGTACGTGTTCCTCCTGATGTTATTCACATTCTGCCGGGGGTGGGGTGGGGTGGGGGTGGTTCTTTCTTTCATTTTTCATTTTACTTTTTGAGGGAAGGTTCTTTATATACTCACACAGCACATGGTTAAACTATTGAACTCACTCCTACAAGAGACAGAAATGGCCACCAGCTTGGATAACTTTAAAAGAGGATTGGAGAAATTCATGGAAGGCAAGGTTATCAGTGGCTACTAGTTACACTCTGCCTACATGGTCAGAGGCAGTAACGTTCCTGAATACCAGCTGCTGGAAACCCCAGGAGGAGACAGTGCTCTTGTGCCTGGGTCCTTATGTTTGACCATTGTGAGAACTAGATACTGGACTAGATGGGCCATTGGCCTGATTCAGCAGACTCTTCTTCCATTTCTTATGTTCTTGTGTATGCTTAATGTAATATAAATGTTGGCTTATGTTGTTTTGGTTTTAATGCACTGTTTCTGGATGAAAATAAAATCTATTTTTTAATTAAAATAGGTTCAGATGTGTGCAGCACTAGTACATAAATGAACTTTATATAAAGCAAGATTAATCAGTCCACTGAGTGGGTTGGGGATTTCCATGAGTTTCTTCATCTCCTTTAGGGTCCCTGTGGCTACTGTTAAAAGACTTTCAGACAGAAGATCAAAACTGATTTGTGGCCCATTCCCTAGACAATTGTAGTTGCAGTATGGTTTAGCAGTATACCGGGACCTATCTCACCCAATAATATGTTTAAGACAGGGGTAAAACTGTTTATTTCTTTTTTTTTCCTCAAGAGGTATTAACTGCCATCCAAAGAGGTGTTAAATATGCTAAAGTCAAGATTGGATTGTGGCCAATCTATTTTTATTATTACAAGTCTGTTATACTCTGCACTAATATGAAGGGATTCAATGACTTCCTCTCTTGCATAAAACACTTTATCATTTTGTCACCAAAGAATTTTCAGAGAGTACCTTAATCATGTGAGTACTTTATTTGCTTGTATTAATAATATCTGTTGACAATTTATCTTCTAAATTAAAAGAGTTTCTAAATTATTTTTTCCTGGGATATGCCAGATTGCTTTTCCATATTAGTTTTTTTTAATGGAACATGACATTAATCAATATAAGTTTCGATAATTGTCTTTATCATAGCAGTGATGATAAAACTGATGCATTGTTTTCTGTCCCTTCACAGGATACAATACCTGTGATAAAGAGGTTTTTGTTCTGCTGTGCATGTTGGCTTGTAACAAGTGCACCAATCATTTGACAACGTTGTGATTGACAAGAGCAAGTGGGAGGAGCCCACTTGGACAATTGTTATTGCACTGTATTGTATCAAGTATGTTTCATACTGCATTGCACTTACTATAGTAAAGCCCATGACACAGAATTGCTGAGCTGGGATGATGACATCTTCGAGTCAATAAAGTTCTCGCTTAGCTTCCTGATTCTCATAGCTCCTAGCTTTTCAGAGGGAATAGGATATTGGGGATTAAATGCTCACCCGTTTTATTGTCAACAATCACTGTGTATGATCAGGTGGGAACTAAGAAGTCATCTTCTTGAATCATTTAAAGATGGCCTGATTATTGACCATTCATTCTGATTTGTTTGCAGAGAGGTTATCTTATGCTTTCCAGTGCATTTTCCGATCACTAAATGCAAAAAGTCCAATTTTGGAGGGAAGGTGGTTTGTTACACAAGAGCACCAAATCCACTTTCATTGTGCAATCTGAGTGCAATTGAATCCTACTGGAAAATAGCAATAGCCTAGAAGCACCTAGAAGATGGGCAGGGCAGCTAACACACAAGACGCCTAGAAGCTAGGTGACTGAAGGAAGAGTACTAGCCAGGCAACCTACAGTGGTACCTCGCTAGATGAATGCCTCACAAGACGAAAAACTCACAAAATGAAAGCGCTTTGCGATTTCAATTGAGACTCGCAAGACGAAGTTTTTTATGGCGCGCTTTGCAAGACGAATTTTTTTCATCCCATAGGGTGCCTTGCAAGACGAAAAAGAATATTTCGTCTTGCGAGGCACCCTATGGGAAACCGCACTTCAAGGCGTTCCTATGGGAGCCGCTTTGCAAAATGAATTTTTCGCTATACGAAGCGACTCGCGGAACGAATTAAATTCATCTTGCAAGGCACCACTGTATATTCAAATAGGAGCCAAGGAAAATAAGTGCAGAGATAAATGGCGATAAAGATCAGGAATTCAATTTATCTCACTTCTTTGTGCAGGCTCCTGGTTTAGATGTTGTTGTTTAGTCGTTTAGTCGTGTCCGACTCTTCGTTACTCCATGGACCATAGCACGCCAGGCACTCCTGTCTTGCACTGCCTCCCGCAGTTTGGTCAAACTCATGTTCGTAGCTTCGAGAACACTGTCCAACCATCTCGTCCTCTGTCGTCCCCTTCTCCTAGTGCCCTCAATCTTTCCCAACATCAGGGTCTTTTCCAAGGATTCTTCTCTTCTCATGAGGTGGCCAAAGTATTGGAGCCTCAGCTTCACGATCTGTCCTTCCAGGGAGTACTCAGGGCTGATTTCCTTAAGAATGGATAGGTTTGATCTTCTTGCAGTCCATGGGACTCTCAAGAGTCTCCTCCAGCACCATAATTCAAAAGCATCAATTCTTCGGCGATCAGCCTTCTTTATGGTCCAGCTCTCACTTCCATACATCACTACTGGGAAAACCATAGCTTTAACTATACGGACCTTTGTCGGCAAGGTGATGTCTCTGCTTTTTAAGATGCTGTCTAGGTTTGTCATTGCTTTTCTCCCAAGAAGCAGGCATCTTTTAATTTCGTGACTGCTGTCACCATCTGCAGTGATCAAGGAGCCCAAGAAAGTAAAATGAGTTTAGATACTATTGTTCTTTTTTGTGCATATCTTTAAGTCACTCAACCCCAAACTGAGATGGGGGGGGGCTGTGAAGGCACTTCAGGAAACAGGAAGAGCTGCTCAGTTACTTTATTCTGAATGCATAAACATTTGCCTTACCATCTGTGTGTGCACCTAGGAGCTCCAGGCACCACTCAGGATTAGAATCCAGCACCTTTATGTCTTGTAGAAGAGGGATGGGGAACTCCCACCTGCCCTAGCCAATGGAGCCAGTGGTCAGGGATTATGGGAGTTGCAGTGCAATAGCTTCTGGAGGGCAACAGCTGGTTGTCAGCCAATTAATTCATTTAATTACCCTTTGGCAGAAGCAGGTGGGGGGACTTACTTGACCACTCATCAGCGGAATCACTGCAAATTACCAGAAGGGGAAAGTGGGAGGGGCAAGGTGTGGGATTGCTGCATGGGATCCACTGGTGTGCCCATTGCACTCTCCCTCCCAGAAACAGCAGTGACTCTGCTGCCAGGAGGTCAGGTAATAGCTTCTGCCGCACCCCGTCATCTGTTACCGGTGCCTGGTTACCTTCTACAAGGCCAGTTCTTAGACTGTGAATACCAATAGCAATTAAGGCATTGATTGCCCTTTGATATTATCTATCTGTCTAGTCCTTCATTTCATTTAAAGAAGAAGAAGAAGAAAATTTCTGTATGCACTGAAGCACAGCAATTCAAAGTTCAGGCTAAAACTTCAGCCTCAGCTCACCCTGTCGTGTGAGGAGTGGAAAGGTCTGAAAACAGCAAGTGATTTCACATAACAACACTATGCGCACTGCCATACAAAGTGAGCTAAGGACACAGCTTGGGGAAAGGAGAGAGAGAGAGCATATAAGGTGGGGTTCCCCTGCATCTTCATCAGTTGTGGTCTCAAGAGTGGGAGATGCCCTTAAATTCTTGCTGAAATCATGAATAAAGTTGACAGACTTGTCTTTAACAAGGGCACAAGTAAGGGAAAACATGACTTGGATAAGACATAACTCAGATAATGTTTGATGGAGCCTTTTATCTTTATTAGGTTACTGCATATAGAGTACTTCATTAGGGACTGGTGATGGTTACTGTATGATGACTGTTGTAAGAGAAAATGTGATAAAGGAAAGAAAAAATGGGGTTCCTTCAGTAATCCCCACTAGGACTTGGGGCAAAATAGCCTTCTCCTTAAAGTATGCAGAGAATGTGTTTTTATGCAGGAAACTGTTTCCATTTTGCACAGTCCAAATGTTCCACATTCTTTTTTCTTCCACAGACAATTCAGGATCAGAAAGAAATGTAGAAGCAAAGAATGAATCTAGTTGAAGAGAGAAAATAAAAATGTGGCAGGTAATTAGGAAGGGAATATACTTAAAAGGCCAGTTTTCAAAATGAAAATTAGAATCTGTTTACTGTTTCATAGAAATAGTGGTTGCCCAAGCAACAGAATTGTACATGGAGTTTGAGATTAAACTGTCAGTCATCCAGATATTATGATTTTTTTTACAATAAAATGTACACATAAGCAAATCCCCATTAAGTGTATTCAATCTATGCCTAGCAAGGATAATCCCCAAATTATATAGTACTGCAAGACTATTTTCCTTAAATATTGGGCAGAAAATGTTTTGTACATTGCCAAATAAATATGGTAGTTGTGGCAGTAGCAGATATAGGCATTACTGTTGCTATTTCAATTTTTCATTAACAACTCTTTATTTAATATAGGGGTGACTTTTAAACTTTAGAGCCAATTGGCAGGGACAGATCCCGAGAAGTCAGACACTGGAAAGCATCAAAGTTCCCACTACTCTAAACCACGTCACTTTCAAATGCCCCCATATTTCTCCCCATTCAAATGTATACCCAAATTGTGGGATACAGGAGTGTCTGGTAATGTTTTGCAATGCAGAATTAATATATTAAATATGCCCAGTTCTTCCTGTTTTCATCTCTGACCGTTTATTTTATTTATTTCAACCATTTATTTATTTCAACAGTATAGCTTCTAAGTGGTGTCTGCATTTTTAAAGCAGTGTACAGAGTGCTTTAAACGTAAATTTTATCCAAATTTCCATTCTTCTCTCACCTTTCTGTACTAAGAATACACATAGGGACATTGATAAAAGATTTCATGGAAGAAAAAAGAAACTTTGTGAAATTGTACAATTGGCTATCTCAAAATTTCATGTGTGGTCCTTGACCAATGTGCATCAGTAAAATACAGCACAAGACAAATATTGCAGTGATCATGCATATGAAGATTGTGTTTCCCCAGCATTTCCCCAGTATGTTCATGTACATCATAAAGTAGATGCAAATTATATAAATAAAATGGAACCTGCAGCAATTTGTGAATCACTAGAATTAATTTTAGGAATTATTCAAGTTCCAGGGTAGCCAATCCAGAAGGTGCCCTCCAGATGATGTGTAACTATTTGTTCAATTTTATTTATTTAAATATTTCTGAACTGCACTCTCATGTAAAAATATCACAAGGCAAATCTATAACTCCCATCATCTCTGACTATCGACCACAGTGCCTGAGTTTTTTGGGAAATGTAGGCTCCGGGGGAATGAGTAGATGAGACCAATAGTGGGTCCAACAGCCAAGATGGCGGTTTCTGCACTTGCTGTAGAAGAAAGAGAAGGGACTGCAGCCCATCTCAAAGAAGGGAAACTCTGATCCTAACCCTCTGTTGTCTTGCAGGATATATTCAAGAGAAGAAAAGGCTAAGGAGTAAACCCTACACAAATCTGGACTGGAGTCCCTAAAACAGTTGGATGGCACTTCGTACAACTCCTTCTGGCAACTCCTGCAGCCAAGCTGGTGCCAACATATTGCTCTGCTTTCCTTTGGACCACATCAGTGAGGCAGATAGGGCATCCATACAAACTGCCCAGTCTTGAATCCTGAGAAGGTCACTTTGGTGCTGCTAACACAGCTGTTTGACTTCACCCCCAAGAGGCACACTCAAGAAAAACCACTGCCAACTTCCAACTATTCCAACAACAAATAGAGAGCACCATATCATAGAATCATAGAATTGGAAGAGATCCTTAAGGGCCATCTAGTCCAACCCCCTGCAATACAGGAATCTCAACTAAAGCATCCATGGCAGACACTGGCGGGTGAAGAAGGGCGGGGGAGCGGTCCACCCTGGGTGCCATCCCTGACGGGGTGATGGCGCGCCAAACCCCCGGGCTGCGCACCACATCTCCCCAGGGCGTGTGCCAGCCACGCACCCGCCTGTTCTCTGCTTCTGGTGCCAGAGCCTGTAGATCTGCCACTGATAACAGATGGCCATCCAACCTCTGCTTAAAAACCTGCAATGAAAGAGAAATCATTACCTTCCAATGGAGTTTAACTGCCGAGCAACTCATATCATCAGAAAGTTCTTCCTGATGTTTACTCAGAATCTCTTTAAACAGGAATTCAGAGTGACGCCCTGGAACAATACAGGAACATAACATGGCAATCCACTCAACCCTGGCTCAGCAGTCTCACTTTACATCAAGCACCTGAAAAGGTCAGATGCAGCATAATATAATTCTCAGTTTTAGGGAGCCATTTAAAGCACCAGCACCAGCAAGACTAGAACTAGCAGCTAGAGCCCCCAGAAGACTTGGAAGAGAACTCACCATCATTGCCACACCCTTTGCTGATGCCTGAATACCAGGTAATGGATGGAACCACCTACAAACCATCTCACCTAGTGAGAACTCCGACCTCCTCAAGGTTTCTTAATTGTATTTTAAATGTGATTGGCCCCATTGGAGTGTAGCAAGACAAGAACTAGTTCAGTAGACTATCTATTTTTCACCGTCTTAATTTTGATTTTGCATATGATTGTAACTATTTCAAACTGCCTTGCTGTTTCTCTCCTATATGGATCTCTTTGATGTTTCATAAATGTTTATGGTGTATTTTATACAGCCCACCAGCAGCCTATAAACCAAACTAAATTTGCCCTACTGTTGCCAGCACTGTCAGTTGGGGGAAGAACCTACTTCAACAGAGGGAATCTTTGCCAGGTGAGCTGATTGTGCAGGTATCAATATACAAAAGGTTCTTTTAGAAGGTGCCTTAGTCCCTTACATTCAGTTCTCTCTAAACAAGGAAGACTTTCTTTCTGCCATTGTGTCTGACTGCTGCTTCTCACACCCTAACCTTGCTCCTTGCTCCCATTTATCTGGTGTAAAACAAATGGTGCCAAAGTTCTGAGAATTACTGTGAATATTTGACAGCCATTAGGATTCCTTACTTTAAGGCTGATGCGAGCTGTTTCTTTTATTTCTTCCCTTCCGGACAGATTAATGGTTACTGGAAGTGAAGACCGTGGCACGTGTCCAATGGGAACTATCTGAATCAGGGTGGACAAAGGCAATTTTCTACTACATTGCCAGGTCAGAGGATACAGCTTCATTCAGTGATTGCTGAATTATTGATGGACTGCTGAAAACACATTTCTGACTTGGATGTTTTGTAGCTTCAGCAGGCAGTACATATTAGTCACTTCTTCTGGGCACAACTCCAGTATATACCCAAATATGTTTGAAGACAGTATGCAACCACCATCTTATAGAGCACAATATTTTTTCCCATATAAGATATGATGCCATTCTCAGAATAGTTTTTTAATGGGTGCCAGAATTACATAAGCCAAAGGTTTTTCAACCTTTTTGAGTCCACAGCTCCCTTGACCGACTACCTTCTTTCTGCAGCACCCCTGTGGGGCTCAGGAGCCCTTGCCTGCAGAGATGGCAGCCTCTCACCCTTTTTCAAGCACCCTCCCTTTGTAGAGTGTTTCCCCAGCCTCCTCTCCTCTCCCCTCTCCTTGGGAGTCCTCCGGGCAGCCGCTGCCACTATTCCTGGTGTCTGAGCTGTCCCCCACTACTCCAAAGAAAGGTGCCTCCTCACATTGAAGCAAAGAGGATGCCCCCAGACCCTGCTTGCCTGCCCAGCCCCCCACTTGTCTGTCCATTCCCAGCAACAAGGGCTGGTGGACTGCCTGGCTGGGTTCCCTCACCCACTTGCTTGCTTACTCCTAGACCACCTTAGCTCCTGGCCACCACCAGCTCCTGGCCGGCCCCAGAGGCACCATTCACTTGGGGAGCTTGTACCCATGGCTGCTGCAACAAAAAACTGTGCAAGCCTTGGGGAGGCAGATATGCAAAGGGGCATCAGAGGAGAGAGGGAAGGAAACATTGACAGAGGGCAGTGTTGCCCACGGCACCCTTGAGAATCACTCAAGGCACCCCAGACTGCCATGACACACGGGTTGAAAACAACTGACACAAGCCTTTTGCTCAAGGTTTCTAGACATGACTGAAGAATACCTCTGCAGCATTAACCTGGGGTAGCCAATGTGGTGCCCTCGTGATGTTGCTGGACAGCAAATCTCAAAATCCCTTGCCACTGCCCATGCTGGGTAGGGCTGGGATGGATGAATCAGTAAATTTTGGTTTCTCTCAGTTTATTATTTTTCAAATAATAAGTTCAGTCCTCTACATAAGTTTGTGATTATTTTATTTTTAAAAGTTCACATGAAAATTCATCAGCGTTTTAGTGCAATTTTCTCCTAATTTTCCCCTATACATTTTTGCAATCAATTTTCTGCAGCATACATTTTATTATTTTCACTAATCAGTTGTATTTTTATGCACAATTTGTTTATTTGCTTATTTGTGGCATTGTGCCACTAAAAGCTCTCAAAGCAGCTTACAAACATCAGTATTAAGAGAGTCCCTGCCTTTGGGTTCTTCCCTGTGGAGAAATAACAGACAAGTTAAGAACTATGTAAAGCTTACGTGATAAAAAAGTAAATGAATTTTGGTACACATTTCTTGGGTAGAGAACTGAACTGCAAAAATAAGAGAAGAGGAAGCTTCAAGGGAATCATTCCATTAGGTTCCTGTGTTGTTTAGGGAAAGGCAAATTAGTTAGAGCCTCTTTTAAAGGTGAACTGAAATAAATTTATGTTGTATCTGCTAAAAAACCTTGCCCCCTTGAATCTAATGGAACTGATTTCCAGTTAAGTATGTATGGCACAGGTAGGGAATCTGTCCCCCCCCCCAACATGCTGTTGGACTGCAACTCCCATCATTGCCAGCTAACATGACAATGGTCAGGGATTATGGGAGTTGTAGTCTGGAAGATACACATCACTCCTTGTGTATAGGATTCTACATTTCATGTTTACTCAGAAGTATGCTCCACTGAGTTCAATGGGAATGATTCTCATGTATAGGGTTGCAGGCTAAAATTATCTTTAATTTGAAAATGAATTGCATGCTTCAAGTTTTCAGAAGAATTAGATGTGTGGCAAGAGAAAAGTTTATACGGTTAATATTGAAGTCTTCTATTATGCTATTTCACATAAAGATTTCATTTGTTCCCCCTTGACTGGAATATCTTGCATAAAATTTTCATGCTATTCATCTGCGCCTGTAAACCAGCCTTTGATCAAAATCATTTGTTCCTGTTTGTGGAGATGAATACATACAAAGGCCTTCCAAAATCCTTTCTTTTAGTGTAATTAATATAGAAATCATGCTTGCTGGAATTCACATGTTCCATGTGCTGAAAATCTCTTGAAAGCAGAGGATTCTATCTGGAGCTCTTTCCTATCAGATGGTAATTAATGATGCTGCCATTCGAAGAATACCTTGCAAAGGTGATCCTATGCTCAAGTTACATCTATTGTGTGAGATTGGATTGCTCCAGAAAACCCTTTCACTGGGTAAAGCACAAAATGACAGTGGCAGAGAATGAAGCATTACTCTGGGGTATCAATATCCTTGTTGTGATGAGAGGTTAAAGCAGCTATAACCCTTATGCCAGCAAGACTCTGACAGCTTGAGGTGGAAAAGTGAAGCAATTTAGTGATAAAGCAGAATGAAAGTAGCATTTAGCTGCTCACTCACAGGTCTGGAGCATCTCCAACCAAATCTCTGCAAGAAAATCATGGAGGGGAAATAAATTCTTCAAAATCTTCAGAACGAGATTGTCACATAACTTGTTTAATCTTATGAGAGTTTTGTTTCCACCTTTCATTTTTCTTGCTTTTTATTTTATTTTATTTTATTATTTTTAAAAGCTTTGTATTTTCTCTTTGCAGCTTTCCATTAGCTGCCTTTCCTGAAACGCCTTGGGAGTAACCCTGTGCCACATCATTCCTAATGCATCATGAGAACTACAGCCAGCAGAACATGGCATGACACTCTTCTCAACTTCCTGCCAGCCGCTTCTCAACAGGAGCCAGCAAGGTAAATGGCAACACCTTCCCAATAATTTCAGAGAATTTCCCATTTCCTCCACCCCAAGGAAGCAGCAGAAAAAATGCTCCCATTTTTCCAGGGGAATTATATATTTTTGGAAAGATGGGGAATAGGGAGAGATTTCAGCTCAGTATTATCCTTCATCTATATGCAAATGTTTTTCCTTTAATCATGGCTGGAAAATATTATTGAAATAATGATGTTACCAACATATATGCCAACATACAACAATGCATTTCAAGATATAACATCATTATTTCATATCTGTTATTGTTGTTTACTGATGTTGTTTAAGCCACACACAATTTAATATGTGGGAAGCAGCATATAAATTAAACTCCAACTCCAATTGTTTGACTGTGCTGGCATTGAGATGATATGGGAAAGTGTAAGTTGCTTTTTACAATGGCTGTACAGTGTATCTGATAATACTGACCTATAATTTTACTCATCATTTTATTCTCTTTGATATGGCTAACATAGCTGCCAAGTTTTCCCTTTTCTCGCGAGGAAGCCTATTCAGCATAAGGGAAAATCCCTTTAAAAAAGGGATAACTTGGCAGCTATGATGGCTAAGGAACAAGGCCTATTAAAAGGGAGAGCAAAAGTTTCCCACCTTCGGGAAAACGTACCCAAACTTACTTTTTAGAAAGAAGTTTTCCCTTAACTTAAAAAAATTATGAATTTCCATGACAACTTAAAGATTCCACAAGATGGATTTGCCATATTTTAAATAACTTATCTGCTGGTTTCTGATCTGCAGATTAATCCAGTCCCCGGGCCAAATATTCTATAAACTCCTGTTCCCAGTGGAAAAGCAGAAGGACCTCTTTGTGGCTGTGAGCAAATCTGTACACTTTATTCCATTCATATTAAGATGCCTAGCATAGCTCTCACTGCATCATTGAGAGCACAGGTCTTTGTTTGCTTGGAGCAGAGCAGAATTGCGAACTGTGTGCAGGCTGCATCATTAATGATGGCAGATAAGCAGAAAAATGCAATAGAGGTGTGTGTGTGTGTGTGTGTGTGTGTGTGTGTGTGTGTGTGTGTGTGTGTGTCACCATGAGCTTATTTCTGTCAGAAGAAAATGTATAAATTAAAAATGGACAGAAAGATCAGCAATTTGGAAGTCAAATTGATTTTATTCATAATCATTCATCATTTATTTATTGAGAGAAGTTTGAAACAAATTTCTGCTTGGTACATTATTCTCATCCTATACTGTACCAGAGAGGTGAGGTGAGCTGATATTAATCTTCCAGCTGAGAGGAATCTTATTACATGTCCAACTGTGAGAGCTCCTTTTGCAGACAACAGCAAAAAGCTTCTGCCCAGAGAACATCAAGGGTTTTTATTTTCTTTAACAGAGGCTGATTTGAGAAGATGAGCATCTATATTTCTTTCACAGGACAACTTAAAGTGTGATGTAGTGGATAGTTTGTATCCAAATCCTTCCTTTTTTTGTGAAACTCTTTGTAACATTCAAGCTAGCAGGAGAGAGATTATAATGTCTGGGAGGGGGATCAGTTTGACAAAAAAAAAAAATATGGTATGAAAACAGAATAGATGTACCAATCTGCTTTCACTACAGTTTGCATGTGAATGGGAGGCTGTTTCTCCCAGGGTCAGTTCACGCATAACATAGTCGCAAACTCAGGTTTGTTACTGTGCATACAGAGAGAGCCACAGCAAATTCTGGCTAAGAATACAATGTAAAATATGTGTGTAAGAGTCCTGCTGAATCCAACCAAAGGCACCTCTTATTTCCACCCTATTCATCTAGTTGTCAGTTTCCCCCCTCTAAGTCAGTCAATATTCTGTACCATTATGTCACTCTGGGGCTGGAGGGGGGGGGGCCTTCCCTTAGGATTTTTTTAATTGACCAACTGAAAATCTTAGTGTTACAGTAGAACCTCAGTTTACAAACACCTCGGTTTACGAATTTTCGGTTTGCGAATGCCGTAGACCCATCTGGAACGGATTAATTCACTTTCCATTACTTTCAATGGGAAAGTTTGCTTCAGTTTATGAACAGACGTCCGGAACCAATTACACCCATGCTTCGGGTTAAGTACGCTTCAGGTTGAGTACTCCGCGGACCCGTCTGGAACAGATTAATCCACTTTCCATTACTTTCAATGGGAAAGTTCGCTTCAGTGTATGAACGCTTCAGTTTATGAACAGACTTCCGGAACCAATTGTGTTCATAAACCGAGGTACCACTGTACACCCAGTCCAGTGATACTTCCCTCTTGTGTGTAGATGAGGTGTCATTTGGTTACAATTTTGCAAGCATGAGAAGATTTGAATTATGAATAAAAGTTAATGGAGAGGGAGAAAGAACTCTATTCAGCTGTTTCTCCTTTTGTAGGGTGGGGGGCTTTTTTAAAACTAAACAAAAAAACTTGTTTATTAAAATAATAATAATAATGCTTTAGCTTTTTCTCATGTGTTGGGTACATTTGCAAGCACAAGCTTGTCACTGTATGGACCTACATGGAAAACACCACCCATTTATACCCAGGAAGTGAAATGAGTAAAGCAGTCCTCATTAAAATGGAAGAACCAATTTCATGTTTAGGGAGCATACATGCTGCTATGTATTTTTGGATCTAATCAGATTTCATATCTGTGGGGAATAAATGAAATTTCTACTTATCCATTGTCATCATGATAACAGGCACTTTTCTTCCGTGTTGCCTTTGTATTCCTGGGTAGGAATTATTTAGAGCCAGCGAACTAGCTGTGAGTTCAGAACAAGGTTCAGAAAACAGAATTAATTCTTACAAGTCAATGTAAACAAAGTTCGTGTTTAGGAGTCAAAGCAGAAAGTTCTGCTCAAGTGCACTTCAAGATGATGACAAACAGAATGAAACTCAAGCAGCCAAAAGGCATCATTTATCAATATGGTGTGCTCATTAATCCAAGCATCTGTCTTTTGCTCCAGTCAAGGGCTAGGAAACATCCCAATTGAGCTTCAGAACACTGAATTGCTGTGCTGAATCATACAACCAACTCATTCTCTTTGAGAAACCTGCTTCATTAGGAAAATTTTCACAAATAATGACTTAGGGTTGTATCCAGTGGAGACCATTCTCTGACCAAAAATTGTTTGGTCCAACAGATGCTTCTGTTAGTGAAATGGAGAGGAAATTGTTTTTTATAGTTCCTATTCCATCTTGCAGCATCTCTGTCATCTCCTCTACTGCTTTGAAGGGCATAGCTGTCAAGTTCTCCCTTTTTAAAGGGAAATTCCCTTATGCTGAATAGGCTTCCTCGTGAGAAAAGGGAAAACTTGACACCTAATATTTTGGAGCCAATTCAGTGGCTGTGTGAAGCCTGCTGTGATGAGTGGGAAAGAGCATTAAATGGCTGACCCTCTCCCTTCTGCTGACAGATAGTGTCATCAAATCAAAGTGCATTCCATCCACAGAGGCATCACTGAATACAATGCTTAATAAGAGATAACACCCAATGAATGCTGACTATTCACAGGTGTAAAGCATATCATAAGGCAGTGAACAAGGGTGATAACTACACCCTGTGGCAAGTAGGCCAAATCCTCAAGGAGAATTAGCTTGAAAGTAACAGCAGGGTATCACTATCACCACAGTGTGATTTATTAGTGACTTATAAGCATAGAGCATCTTAGGGCACTGCCAATTCTCTTTCTATCAGAAACCCCTTTCCACTTGGATTACATTACATAGACTCAGAAGAATAAATCAGCAGAGCTGCTAAGCAACAACTCTTAAAGGCACAGATGCCTTTATCTCCACAAACCAAATGCTGTATCTTACAGCACCCTAACAACGTTTAACAGAAGGAGGTCTCACTATGTTCAGTGGGGCTTGCACCCAAGTAAGCATACACAGAACTCCATCTTAAACAGGAAGATAGTTATCCAGGGGAATGGTGAATTGCTTCATTATCTTGATAATTACCTGGGAATACAAAGCATTAGAGCAAATTGCTAATAAACTGAATGCTAAGAATACGCTAACAGGTGCAGCCGTTACCAAACAGGTGCAGAGCTACCAAACCAACGCAAGTAGGAACAAAGGAGAAAGTAATTTGTCCTACAATAGTGTCAGAAGATCCAGCCCATCCCAACTAAAAGGATAGGTCAGAACACAGGGGGAGAGCTTTGTTAATGCAAAGAGGATTGGTGCCTTTAATGGGTGCATGGCAAAAGCAGGGCAGTCCAGGCCTGGGAGCGCATGACAGAGAGCCAGTGCTTTACCATGGCTACATCTGCTGTCTTCCTACAGGCCGGGCCACTTATTGCTGAGGGAGACTACTAGTCTATTTCTCTGCCAAATCTTCCATTCAACATCAGTGCCTGCCATTCATTGGATGGGAACACACATGACCTTCCATATTTATATATATTGCCCACAGTATGACCAGTAAAGAGCCCAGTAACAGAAACTACAGAAAGCTTTTGCTTTCTGCACTTGCTATGAGCTTATCCATTTAATTTAAGCTGACTTCTCTCACAACTCAGTTACAAATCCATTCCTTGTTAATGGCACAATAAAGGTATGCTTTGACTACAAGAAGCTGAACTCTTCCACTATCTCGTAAACTGAAATAATATTTCACCCATTGTTCTTGGAGTAATGTAATAGCAAGAAAGAGTGGGTATGAGTCCTAGTACAAAATAACATCTGCCAACTGAAGCCATATTGTCTTTCTAGAAGCACATTCACACAAGTCCTCCAGCACAAAATGCAATACAAGTACTTCAACTCTGGAGGAGTCAGAGCTATTTTGTCATAATTAGATGAATCTCCGTGACTCACAGATAACCATTACCAATAAAGCAGAGTAGATTGTTAGATTCTGCAAATTGCTGCAATCCTCTGGGAATGTTTTTTTTTTGGGGGGGGGGAATGTTCCCCACTGGGAATGTTGTCTGTGGATCATCACCTGTACTTAATATATAGGAAACTATTGATTGGAGCTCTTATTACTTTTCTGTATGCCCACCTAGCCACACAGAAGGAACTGAAAGTTCCTGAGAAAGCAACAAATTTCCTTTCACAAGCAAGTGGCTTTTTAACATGATATGAAGATTTTTAATGCTATGAAAGATGCAAGGCATGGCATCACAAATGCGGTTCCACACAAAATATGCCAATTTCAAAGTCTATTTTACAAATATTTCCCTGAAAACTTAGCACAATGAGATCAAAAGGCACAAGGTTAAAGTTAATAGTTGCTTTTCAACACAGCACATAATCTATCCATGGACAGTGATAGATTCATTAGATATTCTGGCAATCTCTTATTTTTAAATGCAATGGCACCAGTAAGTCTGGAGTGATTACAGAAACTTTTTAGTGCATGAACAAAAGGAGTTCTCAGTGGCATTCGACAGACACACACACACACACACACACACACACACACACACACACACACACTACATGCTTCTCATGTAAGATTCTGCAGCTTCAAGTCTTCTGAAAGTGATAGCAATGATGTTATTCCTTCCACTGGCATATCCATTAAGACACTCTGAACAAGTAATAGAGCTCCTCTCCACCCATACTTCTGACACCAGGATTGTTTCCCCCTGTCCCCAAATGAAAGTTGACACAAGATACACAGGTTGGGGTCAGGAGTGGTTTTACTGGTGGGACAAAGACACTGCAATAGCCTCCCAGAAGCAGAGTCAGGGCTGCTTACTGGAACGGGGAAACAAGCACATGTTGGACCTGTATGAGCACACTGGCGTGAGTGCCTAACTGGTTCCACACAACTCCAACCGTGCCGCCACCACTTCCCTCCCTCTGCTGCCAGGAGCCTGTTGCTCCAGATCAACCCTTCAACAACAGCCACTCCTGGTTGGAATAAGGGTTAATTTAATTCATTAAGGTTATTACTATTTATATTCTTTATATCTACATTCCTGAGAGTAAACAGCCCCATATAATTCAGCTGGACTTATTTCTGAATATACGGGTATAGGATTCTGCTGTGAAACTACTTACTGTGTGTTGTACCCTCTGCTGCCTGAGTTTCTCACATCTTATTGAGCAAGAGGATGGGGGGGCGGCATCTCTGAACACTGTCCTTCCTCATGTGGGGGGCACAATCCCCACCTTCCTCTCTGAGTGCATGGAGACTGTCTCACTCTCACATGCCTCCTACTCCCCAGAAGGATCTTGCATGAGTAGTGGGAAGATGGAACATGCTTGCTGTGGGGAGGGCATGGGTGGGGAATCCAGGGGTACTTGCCTCCTCCCTCCCTATTACTAGTCCCCAATTCTCTCCCCCCAAATAGAGCCCCCCCAACCTGCTGGGCCCCTCTTTAGGGTCACCTTATTCCCAATCTGCATTCCTTCACGCCACCTCCTCCTGGCTCTGCCAGCCACTGACATTACCTTTCTAATTCCACCTTCAAGCTGGAAATTTTGACCATGCCTTTAGGTGCTCACCCAACAAAGCCTGTGCTTTTGAATTCTCCTGTCTACACTGCACTTGCTTGCTGTGGCCCAAGTATAACCTGAAATAACAATTCCTAACACCCAGTTGTCCATCAGTGCACACATGCAACAATAATTTAGGGAGCCAATAAAACCTACTTGGTCCATAAGGCAACAAGTGAACCTTTTGAGAAGCAGGTGAATATATGACTCATTTTAAAAGTGGATTTGATGTTTTTTGGTTGTTGTTGTTGTTTGCATGTTTTATCAGCCTCTCTCTCATGCATGGGACCTCAGAGCCATAAACAATGGCTTCTTTTTTCCAGTGACTGTCGGTTCAGAGTCTCTCAGTGGGTTACTTTTCTGCAATCTGTTACAGGATCACTTCTGATAATTAGTTGTGCCTGTTTTAAGGAAATTGCCTGAAACAACTCAGACTTATTGAAATTCAAACAAGAATGACAAATATTTCATTCAAGCGGTGTCACACACTGTGTGTATATGTATAATATAGAGCTCTTAATTAAAAACCGCCTACATTTGTATAAAATCTAACCATCTACAAAAGGAAAATGGCCTACATTTGTCAATCAAACAAATGAAATGTTTGCATAATCTAGATTTGTATTTTAATGTGTAACCTTTCAAAGAACCACATTCAAGCAAAAACCTCACTCCTTTTTTAAAAAAACAAGCAAAACAAAACATGTATATTAGACAGTTGAAGAAAATGAATGTTTCTATTTTCCTAGGACCAGCTCTGCACTCCTCTAAGGTGTGTGGATGGTGAAGAGTAAAGGCTTGTTGAGCTGCAGGAAATGTGGCCATCCTAATTCTTACCACAGGTTCCCCAGCCCTGCACTAGATCCTCAATCAACCTGTGAAGCTGAAGAGGGAGAGACTCAGAGCAAACAGAACAAAGCACTCCTTCACACAGTACATAGTCTGAAACTGAAATCGCCAAGATGACTGGGAAATTCCGGACATATGGTTCCCCATGTTGGTAGATCTTGGCTACGTTTAAACAACTTTGCCCCCAAAAAAGCTCAACAACTTTTGTGTCCGGATTTTTGAAATATATGGCATCCCTAGATTTGCTTCTATAAAATTTGGTGAAGGCAAGCAATTTAGATGACTTCAAAAGGGGATTTGATAAATTCACAGAGGACGGCTACTAGTCCTGATTATTATAGCTGTATGCCAGGACTTGACACTGCATTCCTCAGAACAGCAGCTGCAGGAGGAGAGCGTGGTTGTGCTCATGTCCTGCTCAAAACCATCAAAGCTGATTGCGATCACCGTATCTTGTAGCCCCCCCCTTTGTTTTCTTTCCCTTTTTCTGGTTGGCCACTATGGGAAGCAGGAAGCTGAACCTGATAGGCATCTAGTTAGGCATTTTGGTCAATCCAATAAGGCTTTTCTTTATGTTTTTGTGTTTTGTATTGTAAACCGCCCTATGATCCTTTGGATCAAGAGCGGTATATAGAAATCATATACAAATAAACATATAATATCATCTCACCAGACAAACGCTCTGTTACAAAGATGTCTGCAAATGAGACATGAAGGCAGGCAGCGTCAACTCTGCAATGTGGGAATCCCTTGCAGGCGACCGCAGTGCCCAGACACAGTCAGATTGTGTATCCACAGCAGTGACTACAGAAAAAATGGCTGCTGGGAGGAGAGCAGAGGGAAGAAACACTGAGGTGCATCTGCAGCACCACAACCAGATGCCTCCACCTGCCCCAGCTGCAACAAAATATGTCTCTAGAGCCACAGCAGGCACTGCAACCATCCAACAGTTTGACCTCATTCCCAAAGACACAATCCCCCATTGTCTCCGAAGACAGAGGGATGCCAGCTCTTTCACTGGGATCTTTTTATCCACCCCCCCCCCCCGGACTTGTATCCTCCATTCTCAAACCAAGTGGCTTTGAGCTGTGGTGGCATCGTCGTCTGACCACATTGTTGGCAGCATAGAGTGATATAGATTTATTGTGACGTGCCTATTCATATTTGTCCCTCAATCATGGCATTGCACTAAGAACATAGCTGTCAAGTTCTCCCTTTTTTAAAGGGAAATTCCCTTATGCTGAATAGGCTTCCGCGTGAGAAAAGGGAAAACTTGACAGCTATTTAAGAAGCTCATACTACTACGGTTATTTGCTTTCTGACATGTAAAGGGGGGGGAGGGGGACTATAACTAACAGCTTCCTGAAATATTACATCTTAATCCTACAAATATTTTATTCAACAAACATATTGCATTCAGTATAATGAATAATACACTTTATAGCACAATCCTAATTATATTTATTAGGCCCTCTTATTTCATACATGCCCATACATCAAGATGTATTGGGGCTTCCCAGGGAACAGTGATATTGCATGTGCTACCTGGAAAAAGAAAAAAAGCGAAAAGAGCAAGGAAGACCAGGTTCATACACCCAAAAACCAATTTGAATTCTCCAGTCATAGATATGTTCCTAACTGCCAATGGCATGGGGGGGGGAGGGGGAATCCTTTCTTTCCCAATCAGAGATTTGCTCATTCATATGACCATCTACAGGGCTTGCAACCTACTGTATGTATGGTTTGTCCTGTTTTCCAAGCTCCCTGGTTCAAGACTGGCTCAAGTGAGTCAAGGGAGATACTAGACTAGATGGGTCAACAGCCTGCTCTGTTCATGTTCTTAACTTTCCACCCTGCTATAACCTGCTGCTGCCTGGTGGCTTGGTTTGTATTACACTGGAATGCTGGCCACAATTGCAACTGGGGTTTCAAGCGGAAAATGTCGAAAATGTTCCATTTTCTAGTAAGGAGTCAAAGTTCAATGTTGTATTTGTGGAAACTTGCCAGTAATGTTAGTAGTAAAGTGTGTGAAACTCAATCATACACAAGAGATTTAAATTCCACCCTATTCCCTGTATTCAGAGTGGGTTGCATATATTGAATGATGCCCCCCCCCAAAAGCACTGGAAATTGATGGTTCTTCATGGTTTGATCTTCCCTGAGAATTAATTTCTCCAAAGTACAGGATTAGCATTTCAGCTTCCTTGATCATTCACTCTATTTAACTGAGCTTATTTACTTTCACCCTTTCCTAACAGCAAAATACGTTGCTTAAAATAAAATAAAAAAGGAAAAAAGACTAAGGCTAAGACTATGACACGTTAAGTGAAGAAACTTAATAGACTGCATCGGCAGTGGCTATGAAGTGAAAAATTTTTCATCTGGGAATTAATTTTTAGATGTTGACTGAGGCTGGTTGTGGGTTTGGTTTATAGAGAGGAGACACAGGTGCACTCCAGAGAACAGCAGGTCAAGCTTTAAAAAAGATTGGGTTGACTGACATATTTAAGAAGTGCACTCTTAGCCAGCTATAAATATGTTGGTATTTGCTGAGGTCACGTATTTTAGAGTTAGGGTGCCATATTAGCATCTGAAGTTTACTGTAGCTCAAAAGGGACTCTTGTTTTAAAGGGCATATTATCATTTCTCCCAGAAGTAAATGCAATTGTGGATTCCTAAGTAATTTTCATTAACATAACCAGACCTTCAATAACCTTATTTAAAAGAGGGAAACCATCTGTGGCATTTGGAAAGATGCTCATATTTTGCTGTTTAAACAACTTCTGTGTGTCGGTTCCACGTGAAGTCTATATGGAATTGTGAAAAGGCATTGACTTTGATTCAGAATGAATAAACAGGGAAATTGCTTTAAGAAAAATATAAAACTAATAAATTGAATTTAAAAACAGCAGCAAAGCAAACTTCATATGCAGTAATAAATTATCTGTCTTTAAGGGCAGGCATTACTGCATTGTTTGTAAATTATTCCCTCTTCAAAATATTTACAGCAAACTAATCTAACATCCCAGAGGCTGGGGCTGTGTGGTCTAAGTTTGATCAACAAAACAGTTAAACTAAGGAAGCAGTATTGGGCACAAGAAGCTGACATGAAGCACATTGGTGTAGATTAAGCTGGTGTGCAGTTACACCAAATCCAAACCGTATTCATCAGTGGGGTGCTGTTGCTGGTCTACTGAGGACTGACAGTATGGAATACTTTAAAATAGCATTCCATACTGGGTTGCCAGGTCATGTGACCTTGCCAACAGCCAAAGGCTCCCTTCTCTGGTCTCATCCCCATACCTAGGTTATCTTTACGATGCATGAAATTTTCATACAGATTTCCTGGACAGGGTAGAGGGGGAGAAACATGTGGGGAGAGATTAAACAAATCCTTAAAGGCTCCCTCTCCACACAAAAATAATGACATTCAAACCAAACCTTTCCAGTATATACTGAAAGTAATTAAAATAATACAGTATAGAGCTGAACTTTGTGACCTTCCTCACCATTATCCAAATATGTGTTTCCCTAGAGCATACAAGCCATACAAGAAACCCTCAATAAGTTGCAGTCTTATTTATCCAGACATTTGGGACAATTGTTGGAAAGCCATTAGTTATACTGTAAACAAAGAAAAAAGCTTATTGAAGACTATTACATGCAAAGGCAATTTCAATTAAAGGAATGTGCAACCGATCAATAGCAACTGTGCTTTAAACTGTTTCACTCACAAGACCGATTTGTGTTTTCAAGGTCTTTAAGGCCTCTTTCCCACATCACAAATAGTTTAACCTCTAGCTAGAAGCAAAGCTAATGTTCTGGAGTCAGAATCCCCTTATCCATTGATAAACATAGACCTTTGGTCTATATTGGCCACTGGCAGCACTTCTTAAAATGTTGCCAGGACCTAACGATGTAAACGATATATTACCACTAAGAGCAAATGTTTCTAGATATTCTATAATGAGTCTAGCCCGTCTTCATTTTGAGCAGGGGCTGCTGCTGCATATTTTGGGTGTGCAAAGAGAATAGGAAGTTGATTTACAGGTCACCCTTTTTGTCATCCTAGGGCAGTATTGCCTACTGTGACTGGCAGCAGCTCCCAGGGCAGTCTAAAGCAGACATTTTTCATACCACTTGTTATGTGAACCTTTAAGTGCAGGTGTCAGGGTTTGAAGCTGGGACCTTCAGCATGCAAAGCATGAGCTGTACCATAGAGCTAGGGCCCCTAATTCAAGAAATCCATAGTGTTGTCTCAGTAATTCTGACCAAAAAAAAACCACTACAAGATAAGTCAACATTGTTGTTGCAAATAAAAAGCTCAGTGTAAAAGGGAACCTCTTGCTAGCTTGTTCATAGCAGAGTCATAAAGTTTGTAAAATAATGAAAGTTTACTACCCTCTTCTCCCCCATGCTCCCCCCCCACCTCTCTTCTCCCCCAATCTTATACTTTCTATAACATTACTGTCTCACATCGAATATAACTGATCTGTAGAAAGGATTCTATGAACTGAAAACTGAGACTCTGTATGTACATTTGTAACTCAATAAAATCTTTAATAAAAACAATTTTTTAAAAAAATATATAAACTAGGGGTTTCCCAGCTCACACCTCATCTCTTAACAGACTACATTGTTCTTTCACGATGGGCAGATGGAAGAGATATAAATTGAAAGTAAAATATGCATGTCACTTTTTTCTTAATTTGGAAATATTATTTATGTGCCCACACAAAGTTCTTTTAATTTGCTGACAATACGTGTAGCAGCTGCTAAAATGCTTTGGCATTATTGTGCTGTAGTATTTTTAGCAATAATTACAAGATGGGGTTTAGAAAACAAAAACAGAATAATAAAATGGTGCACAACACAAATGCTGAGTTGTGATAGATTCATTTTACCTAATATGCCACTGCCCATTTTGAACCCTGCCCTTCTTTAAAAATGGAAGATTCATGTTAAAGGCATCTACGCCTGTAAAATAAAAGAGAGCCCAGTTTTTAATTAGACTCTGCATGTATTTTGCCAATAAACAAAGGCAAGAAAACCAGATAATGTTGTTTCAAAATACATGGAACCCTATGAACTGTTAGTATTGTTATCTGCAACATCCATTCTATTGGAGTTTCTACTTGAATCCAGCCTATTTGAAGCTTAATGGCATTTTCTGTGGCAGAGATAGTACATTGCTAGACCAGAGTAAAATATATTAGAAGATTCTAAACTGTAGGCATTAGTGAAAACAGACGTTAAAATCCAGGAGGGGGTATCATTTCCTAAATGAGGATAAGAGCTAATCAATCCATGTCCTTCTAAAATCTCATTACAAAGTCTTTTTAAGTGCTTTATGGATAAGAGGTTCTTATAATGCCCAAGCTGTTTAGCAATTGGAAACATACCTCAGGTGATAGTTTTACTAATGGCTTTAGCTACACACGGTCCAATTGTGGCCATAAAGTTCCAAAACAGCTAAATAACTGGTTATTCAAGGGTAGAAAAGATGGGAAACATCCACATAATGTGAACCTTTCATACTTTTGCTTATAAGAGGCTCAATGCCCCAGTGACACACACAATTGCCTACAAAAGGGCACAGATTTCTAAAATTAATTATCGCCAGCACAATAGTAAATCCTAATTCAGTTTATTAAATGTTGCAGAGCTGCATTTTTTTCCTTCTTTGTCTTTAGAATTTATAACAGTTATTTTCTCATCAGGCAGATTTGATATGAGGGGCCGAGGAATACGTTCAGAACATAGCTGCCAAGTTTTCCCTTTTCTCACGAGGAAGCCTATTCAGCATAAGGGAATTTCCCTTTAAAAAAGGGATAACTTGGCAGCTATGGTTCAGAAGCACAAGTGTGCAGAAAGTAGTTTTTCACATTCTTGGTCTGAGAACGGGGTGGAGAAGGTGGAGAAGCCCAAGAAGAAACCTCTGCCCTCCCCACTCACCCACAGTGTCACTCCTGCTGCTTTTGCCACCACTTAAAAGTAGTTGAATGGGAGGTGTGTGTGGTTTGGAGGTTGGAGTTCATAGTAGGGTTTCAGGAGACCATGAAGGCTGGAGAGTTTGGACAGGGAAAAGCCAGAAATTCTTGTCTAGTTCAGATTTTAATAAACTTGGAAAACTCACCTCTCTTTTGCAAAAGACACTTAGGAACCTTTGTTGCTGGTGGCACCTATGTTACGGAATGCACTCACTGCTGAAATTCAAGATGCCCTCCCTGTAATGGCATTCTGCCAGTTGCTGTAACCCTACAAATCATGCTGCACATATAACCCGGCTTGCACCTCTTCATTAAACAAAGCCGGATTGGAAGGTAAATGATTGCATGGGGGCCATAATAAACCAGAACTGAAATTAAGATAAAGGCATAAAATGAAAACATTGAAGTCATTTCAAAGTGATACTTGTGTTCGATGGTGCCTGGAACCTGAATGCCCTTCTTTAAAAATCATTATAGTTTCAGTTATTTCAATGAGCAAAGAATAAAGCTGTGAACTGAATTAACAGGAGGGATGGAGAGGTGACATGTTTTTCCCCCTGACATGTATAAATTAGTACATATAATTTTTTAACCAAGAAAAGAATATTGGGGGAAGGTTACATTTGATGGATGGTACTATGTCTCTCATTAGTATTTTAGAGCTAAGCAACCACAGGGTATCTTAAATGCACCAAAAATATTAGAAGAACTATTGTTTGACTGAGGTGCGTTGGCTTTAATAATGGGTCTGAGGCTGTAATTAATTTTTTACCATCTTGAGTAATTCCTATTTTAAAATTTGAATTGCACAGAACAACCATCAGAAGTAAGCCAACTTTTTTAAAAAATGAAACGCTGAATTAATTGTAATACACTTAAGTACAAAGAAAAAAAAACTCTGAGAAAGTAAAGAAAAGAATCCTTCAAGATTCATTAAGTTTATTTAGCCTTTAGTCTTCCAGAAACAGGCACTTCTAAACCTGGAAGCATAAAAGAAAAGAAAATCAGGACTTGGTAGGAACCATTATGCTGTCCTAGCCCCAAGTGCTGATTCTTCTAGCATGTTGGTTCCAGTACTAACCAGCATGTGGTTCACTACATCTAGCTTGTTCCTATTCAGAATGGGGGCATGTCAGTTTGTAGGTGGCTCAAGGTTTAAGCCAAGCAAGATGCCCTCCAGGCAAGGCTGCCTTCCATGCCTGTGAATCTGTTTCAAAGAGACTGAGA
This sequence comes from Zootoca vivipara, assembly GCF_965207765.1. Taxonomy (NCBI): domain Eukaryota; kingdom Metazoa; phylum Chordata; class Lepidosauria; order Squamata; family Lacertidae; genus Zootoca; species Zootoca vivipara. Next base: position 64,882,825 of record NC_142587.1, on the reverse strand, counting down.
CTGCTGAACCAGTTAGGCAAGTTTCTTCCTTAACACAATGTCCCTAACTTTGAAAAGCCAAAGAGACAATGGGTGGGCCTTTCCCCACTTCACCTGGATGCCTGCCACATCATCCTAGACCTAGAGCGAAGGACAACAGATCGAGGAGATGATGGATGTGAGAGTTGTGAGAAAGCGTTGGGCTGATGTTGGAAGCTGGAGAAAGAGACATGTCTTGCTCTGTGCTGGATTTGGGGCTTCCCTGGAAACTGAATAGAGAAGCAAGATCTGTCAGTGCACTAACATTGTGAGTCCTCACATCCTATGCTCAACTATGTGTGAATAAAACTATGTATCCTAAATACCCCATAATATCCGCTGACCATTTGAAAAAGTCCTTAAAAGACTTAGCAGGGACATGACAGCAATTTTTAAACACTAGAATGGCTGCCACAATAGAAGATGGCAGAGACTATGTGTGTACAGATCACTGGCTTAACACGCAGCAAGGCTCCCCCCCCACACACACATTTCAAATCACATTTACACACAGTTGTACACATCATTGTAGATGGATGTGTTTCAAAGTCTCCACTGTTTGTCCACTCCAATGAGTACAGATCGGGCATGTATGTCTTCATATGATTTATATTCTCAAATTGGATTGAACCTGCTTTTGAGGAGAAGTGAATCAACCTGCAGTATTTCTCAAGAAACTACAGGATAGATGTGGCTTGTGGCTAATGCTGTGTGTATCACAAACCAACAGCGTGAGTCCAATGGATGCTGAGTAAATGGCAATGTGTAGACAGCCTTGTTCTCAGTTGTCCCAGAGGGCAGAACCTAATCTAATTGGCTTAAGTAACAGAAGGCTAGATTTTGTTGAATATTAGGAGAAATGTCTTGTGGGTACAAAAGCTCTGGATTTCCTGCATCAAGCAAGGGGTTGGAAGAGAATGTCTACAAGCAATGCTACTTAAAAGCAGCAATTGCATACAGGTAGGCGCTTTATATTCTGTTATAGATAGGATTAAAGTGTTAAGCAGAGACTCTAAGCATGCCTATATGATGTATATTCAGTTATAATAAATGGCATGCACTTCAGATTACATGGTGTTTAAGCTTGACAAGGGACCTATGAAGGAGTCTCTTGTGGAAGATAAATTTGAAATACACCTGAAAGTGATGTATTAGGATTAAGAGATTGATGCAATTGTCCTGCATAATAGAAGTATCTAGAAAAGGTGATCTCATAATTTTCAGCGCTAATGTTCAATAAATATGGAACATACGCATACATTCTAAATAGTATCACCGTGTTATATTGCTTTTATTATTTTTAAATGATCACAGCTCATCTAAAAACATTGCATATGAACCGTTATCAATATTCTGATTATCTATGTCTTTTTGTTTTTGCCTTCCCTGGAGCTGTAAACTTTCTCAAAATTTTAAAGGCACAGACAAATTCAAATTTTGTTTTGGGTGAGAAATGTAAATTATATTTTTTTAAAAAAAAACCTGAGATATTTGTCCTTGACCAGATTTGGGGAAAACTGATTCTTTGGAGTAACAACAATTACACTGGAGAAAAATTAATGTCTCTTAGTCAATAATAATAATAATAATAATAATAATATTTATACCCTGCCCATCTGGCTGGGCCTCCCCAGCCACTCTGGGCAGCTTCCAACACAAAAATAAAATAAAATAATCTACAGTATTAAACATTAAAAGCCTCCCTAAAGAGGGCTGCCTTCAGATGTCTTCTAAAATCTATAGTTATTTTCTTGTCCAATCCCAGTGTTTTATGACCTGTTACAATCAGACTCATATTTTACATTCAAAAACAAAACAAAACTCCATGGCATAAGATCAAGTAACAACCCAATCCTGTACATATATTTACTCACTCTGAAGTAAGTCCACCTAATTTAATAAGATTTACTCCTAGGTTAAGTGTATATATGAATGCAACCTTGAGCTGCTTCTCCAAAGAAATTCAGTGAATTTCAAAGTAGAAATTCACAATATTTGAAAGAACTATCACTAAGCTTCAGCACAATCCATCAATAAGGAACTTTCTTCCTTCTTTCCCTTCAAACAAATGATGAGAACTGTCAAGTGCCAACCATATAATCAGCAGGTAGTCATGCAAAGTTATGTGCATAACCTTTGGGCCTTTCAAAAAAAAATGGGGAGGGGGGGAGAATGGCTGCAATCCTACAAGTTATGTGCCAGTACGAAACGGCCGCATGAATGCTGCTAGAAATGTCTTTGGAATTTCTATTACAGCTGTTTGCATGGCTGAACAAGCAATCTGGTCATAAACCAAAAAGTTGCTTGCCTGCAGCCAGGCTGGGAGTTGCTTGAGAAACATCAAAGACACATAGTTTATCCTGAATACCCACATAAGTTTATTTTATTCCAGCCGATGCATAAAGATAATGCATATGAAGCTAGCTATACTGTAAGCCAATAACATGAGTTTACTATTTGTTTATTGCAAAACTATTAAACTTTCATCGTCTAATCTGTGTCTGGGAGAGAAAAAAAATGCATTATGGTCAATTCTGAAATTAGATTGCTGTTTCTTATAACTGTCAATTTTAAATAAGGAGCTCAATTTATTTAACTGCCTAGCATTAAGAGTTATGAAGGGCAATAGTAGCAACATATTACTCTAAATTATTTTAATAATCATCAGGACAGTGTTTCATGGGATAATCACTTTTCAAACATTTCTCAATGGCACTATTTTCCTTGAAAGGGCTGGGAAAAGGAAGATGGAGAGGAAATGTAAAAGTAAATATACTTTCTCCTCTAGATCTTAATGCCCCTATCTTGTTCCCGGTTTCAGTACATGCAGAAGATATTGGCTTTTAAATGGAATATTTCATAGCACATGGTAAGTTTTATAAGATGTACTGTGGTCCTTTATTCTATTTAACATTTTAGTTAAGGAAAAGTTAATAAAATGACATGTGTTATAGTATATTTATGTAATTTCTATTGGCTTACAGAATCCAGTTAAGGACCTTCCCAGTCCTGGGTATCATGGTGCAGTACAATTCCAAATCTCATATGTTGTTGCCTGCAGACTTATTAAACTTTAAACAAGGTTCATTAAGGTTTCAGGGAAGACTGGTAGCTGTGGGGCCCTGCACTATAAAATGATATTTGGCAGGCCACCAGCTAGAAAGGGAGTGCGAGAATAAAATGTACCACTTCACAGAAACACACACTAACAGCCATTCCCCAGACCAGCATTATGTCTAAAAGACAAACACTAAATGTTGCTCGGAAGTGTGTATCTCTGATTCCTTGAGAATTCTCATAGCCTGGAAACAATCTGTTCATAGCCTGGAAATCATAGATTTCTCTATGAATTTGCTGTTACTGGAATTAATTGTGTGTGAATTCACACTTACTGCTTTGTGCCACATGTGGAATATGTCCAAAACGTAAATAAGTGTGTCTGAGATTCCAACTCTGAGGAGCTTCAGAAGTGCGGTGAGGAGCACAGGTAAAGGATTCAGTGCCTCCTCATACAAGTGAAACCGTTCTTCAAAATACTTTCCTCACTTATTCTCTTTTAACTTTTCTGAAGTTAATTGCAGGATGGCAGAATGAACTAGAATATCTGTGACTTTGAGGGCAGGTTCCTTTCAAGGCTTTAGTGCTAAATTCAAAGCACTAAGAAGAGCTGACATTAAATTCTCTTCATTACATGCTTCCTTTGAATGTATGGCTTATGAGATAAACTAGAAACTCTGAAAGAAAGGGTTTAAAAGGAGCAGCTGCTTTCAGCTCTGTCTAAATAGCCATTATGGCTTAGGCTAGTTTCTCTCCACAGTAGCTAATCTGCCCTTTGAGTTACTGTTCTAAATACCCTAGATGTATCTAGGTGTGTGTGTGTGTGTGTTTGAGAGAGAGAGAGAGAGAGAGAGAGAGAGAGAGAGAGAGAGAGAGAGAGAGAGAGAGAGAGAGAGAGAGAGACTATTTTATATATATTTAGGCAGCATGTTAACAGTATTTTGTTAACAGTATTTTGTCTTCATTTTAGAAATGTATTTGTAGAAATTAGCATACATCGAATTTTCACCCCAAAACTTGTCTCCAATTATCCCTGCCAGCTCACGAAACATTACCACTGAGGCAAGAATTCACACTTAAAAATTAGTAATAAATATAAATTAAGTACAAACATGAATCATGCATAACATAAAGAGCTTAAAATGCATTAACTAGGGAGAGCGAAGTGAAGGCACAAATTAATTTCCAAGAGAGGTTTTGCTTTTTATAAAAAAAAATGTTTTAAGGCTAGGCTATCTACAAAACAGAGACATCACCTTGCCGACAAAGGTCCGTATAGTTAAAGCGATGTTTTCCCCAGTAGGGATGTATGGAAGTGAGAGCTGGACCATAAGGAAGGTTGATCGCCAAAGAATTGATGCTTTTGAATTATGTTGCTGGAGGAGACTCTTGAGAGTCCCATGGACTGCAAGAAGATCAAATCTAATCATTCTTAAGGAAATCAGTAGTGAGTGCTCACTGGAAGGACAGATCCTGAAGCTGAGGCTCCAATACTTTGGCCACCTCATGAGAAGAAAAGACTCCCTGGAAAAGACCCTGATGTTGGGAAAGATTGAGGGCACAAGGAGAAGGGGATGACAGAGGACGAGATGGTTGAACAGTGTTCTCAAAGCTATTAACATGAGTTTGACCAAACTGCGGGAGGCAGTGGAAGACAGGAGTGCCTGGCGTGCTCTGGTCCATGGGGTCATGAAGAGTAGGACACAACTAAACAACTAAACAACAACAATCTACAAAACACCTTACTTCCCTGTTTCCTTAGATTTATTTTAATTTTATTCTGATTTTTATCCACAAAACTATCCATAGGCAAGACTAGGGACCGCACTAAAGTTTATTTAGTACATAAATATTCCCAAATGTTTGTGTCATCTATAGGGCTCGGAGGCAGTCTCTTATTTAGGCAATGAAAACAGCAAGCCCTCTTGAGCTTCAATATGGTTGCCACATCACATACCTTCAGACCACAATATAGCTCATTTTAGAAATGTCTAGAAGAATGAAGATTAGAGAAAGCCTACTGAAGTTGGGAATGGCGGAATCCACGGCAGAGGAAAAACACTATTTCCTAAACCCTACCAGGTGTGTTCCTCACCAGACAATTTTTTTTCTCCTTGAACAGTCTGAACTTTTTATTTATCATCCTCCCTTTAACCATAATATAGAAAAAATAATTTATCCAGGCTGACAAAATTTCGCAAGTGGAATTTGTATGTGTGTGTGTGTGTGTGTTTTCGGGTTGTTGTTTTTTTGCTGGGTGTGGGTTATGTCAGGGAAATGGGATAATTTTTTATCTCGAAGGTCCCATGCTTTCCCCACCCATACCACACATACCCCTTTCACCTCCTACCACTATTGATGCATAAACAGAAGGAGAGCAATACTAGTGGAGCTCTTCACTACAACAACTTGTATGCCTCCAGTGGCAAAGCTCCATCTCTGATCGCTGACTATCGTCTCTGCCAGCAGAGAGACAGCTCTGGAGCATCTTACATGCCTTCAGTTGCCCTTCTCAGATACTTAGGATTTCTACCTAAGAAGATTTTCTCCAGGCTGGACAACAAGAAAAAAGTCCATCATCCATAATCATAAGCTCCTGCTCATGGATATTCCCTACAAAATCTATGTCTATTATATTTTCATTAATGGTACAGTAAATTAAACTGTAGAACTCTCAGCTCACTGCTAAACACAACTCCTTCAAGGTACGGTACGTTCCACTGATTTCAGTGGAAGTCATTTCCACATAACTGTGCCAAGATGATAGAATGGTTGGTAGTATTTTGCTCATTTTGTGCTGAAATTATGAAAATTGTACTGATAACCTCAGTGTGTCAAGAGCCCACTTCATCGAGCAGTTGTTGTTAAGTATGAAGGGAGCATGAGGGTCAGCTAGTCCAACTCCCTGTGATGCAGGAATATTTTGCCCAACGTAGGGCTCAAACCGACAACCCTGAGATTAAATGTCTCATGTTCTTCAACTGAGCTATCCCAGTAGTCATTCCATATATGATTCTTCATCAGGTTCAACTTATTTTCTTTACTTCACTGAGAAGTGGCCATTTTCTTATGTGCAACATTTCCTCCCTTCCATCTTGTTCTTCTATACATTGTGTATGTAGAGTAGACATACCATATTGGTTCCTGTAGGTTTGTTCCAGCTGTGTGGACTAGTAAGAGACCAGTGAATGCAAAAGCAACCATGCTGCTTGTGAAGCATCACAAAAGCTGGGTGGTATTGCTGATTTGCAGCACTATTTCTCCTTAATGCAACACTGAGCAGGCAAAACAGTGTAGTGTGTGAGCTTTTAGGCCATTTAAAAGACAAGGAAGACAGGAAATACTCTATCCCTGTTTGTCAAGGACAGGATGTACTGTTCCTTTTTGGTACCGTGAATCTGTTCCATGCTTGTGCCATTGTAGCAATATACATTCAGGCAAGAAAAAGGGAACGTTAACAATGCAGTAATTTATTACGGCATGTGTTATTTATACACAAACCAAAACTAATCATTTCACAGTGAAATGTGGTCTGCCCCACTTTTCCTGCTACATATACAGTATATACACACAAAGCAAGTCAGACTTGTTCAGAAGGCCAAAATATGCCAGCATGACACTGAAATCCCCAAAGCATCTGCTCAGCAATCTCTACTTTACCATGTATACTTGACTTTGTACTTTGTTGTTATATGCGCTGCACACAAGCCAGATCACTGAACTGCCTCCCTCGTTCACCTCTAACTAGGAGCCAGCAGGCAGGAAGATCGAGTGCCGCTTCTGATATGAAGATCTGGCAGCCGGCACATCAAGCCGTGCCTCAAATCAAACAACGGCTGTCAAGAACAGCGGGCAGGGCGCACAACAGCCGCCCAGCGTACTGAGCTTTCATGCTCACTTTGATCATCTGAAATGAATAGTTGTGGTCTGGTAGCAGGAGGGGCGGTGGTGCGATTTAAACAGCTCTGTTTGAATGCCTTTGTATTCCCAGCTTCGTTTCTGTCATAGGCAGTCATGGGAAGGGTAGATGAGCCAGAGAAAGGGTTAACAGTCTCGGTGCATCATGTGGCAGCTGGTTTAAATCTGACGTATTGTGTTCATGCCAGTCTCGGTCCTAGGTAATTTATAATAGCCTAAAGTTCCAGTATAAAAAGCACATAGCTGCAGGGAGACTTGTCAGCTTCCCTTACGCAGGCTGTCATTTCCTTGGAAACATAATAATTAAGATGTCTTGTATAACTGCTTCTGCCAGAAATATTTTTAGATTTCAAGCCATTTCAAGAAACTCTAAATTCAAGGAGAAAATTATTAAATGCTGCATGACAGACTTAAGAAAGGGATTCTTTACTAGTTGATTCTGCCAGAAGGAAGAGATACTCTTGACTCTTGACAATAACAGTAAACATGGCTTGCCTTGGCATGGCGGGGAAGGAAGGGAGATAAGGAGGGGAAGACATATTAATCTGATAAAGGAAGAAAAGGGACAATTGAAAAGATGTGAACTGTAAAGTATTGATATCAAACTGCTTTATTTTATGTCATTTTTATGTACTGTCATTCCAGTAGCACAGGCATCATGACAGGCATGCCCTTGTTTTTACATTGGACTAACTGCAGAATTTATCAGAGGTGAAAGACAGTGTATGAAGCGGCATTCTTACCTCAGCATTCCCAGACCTGCCTAATTCCTTTTTGGTTCAGAACTTTGGACACCAGCACCATCAACAGTGCCAGCCCAAGACATATGCTCCACTTGAGGTGTCCCATTCTGCCTAATGGTAGGGATAGCTCTTGCCATATGATAATCCTCATGTCACAGATTTAGCTGGGGTGGGGTGGGGACCAGAGGGTGGATTCCTCTGAAGCCATGTCCACTACTCAAATACTTGTTCCAGCCCATAGGGATATAAGAAAAATACACCACCAGAGAGAGAGAGAGCCAGTGTGGTGTAGTGGTTTAAAGTGGTAGACTCATAATCTGGTGAACCAGGTTTGCGTCTCCGCTCCTCCACATGCATCTGCTGCGTCATCTTGGGCTAGTCACACTTCTTTGAAGTCTCTCAGCCCCACTCACCTCACAGAGTGTTTGTTGTGGGGGAGGAAGGGAAAGGAGAATGTTAGCTGCTTTGAGACTCCTTCGGGTCGTGATAAAGCGGGATATCAAATCCAAACTACTACTCTTCTTCTTCTTCTTCTTCTTCTTCTTCTTCTTCTTCTTCTTCTTCTTCTTCTTCTTCTTCTTCTTCTTCTTCTTCTTCTTCTTCTTCTTCACCACCACCACCATTGCATACTTACATCTCAGCCCTCATCTAGTGGGTTACCAAGGTAATTACTTCCATCCAAGGATCCTGGTCTCCCTGCCACTGTTACCTTCCTAGACAGCCTAGTTTAAATTGTGTATCTTTATTACTTACTTAGCAGGAAAAACTAGCTGCACAAATTTAAGATGGGGGGGGGGGACACCTGGTTTGCCAGTACTACATGTGAAAAGGATCTAGGGGTCTTGGTGGACCACAAGCTTAACATGAGTCAACAGTGTGATGCAGCAGCAAAAAATCTAATGCTATTCCAGGCTGCATCAACAGAAGTATAGTGTCCTGATCAAAGGAACTCTATTCTTCCTTGGTCAGAGGCTGGATGGCTATCTGCTTTAGCTGAGATTCCTGCAATGCAGGGGGTTGGACTAGATGACCCTCAGGGTCACTTCCAATTCTACAAATCTATGTTTCTATGAATATTAAACAGAGCTTATGGTGGTGATTTAGAAAAGCCTGGTAGGTATCAGGGACCTGACTGAAGTGGGTGATGGCCTGCCACTTTGAGACTGCTTTTTGAGCGGATTGGGAGGCTAAGGTCTGAGAATCCACCTTCCTCTTCCAAAGCATCATTCATCCCATTTGTGGCATTTCAGTCAGAAAGTATTAAAACAAGGCTTGAAGGTGACATTGCTTTGAAAGTTGGGCTAGATTTCAATTTGACCAGCTTGATCAGCAGTTGCAGTTGTTGTTGGCTTAAAAGGATTTCATCTTCCTGTCATGTAGAAAATCCTGAACTGTTGACCCTTAAATAATGAGTGTGGCGAATGTGAGCAAGAGCAAAGAATATAGCTGAATCAGTTGCTAAATCAACAGACGGGAAATCAGCAAGATCACCAGTCTGGGCTGATATGGTCTTAAGGCAGACTTCTGTTCTCATGAGAGCCAATGTCTCCTAACTGTTCCTTGCTCTGACATGCTGAGAGTCTGCTGAGCACATTGCAGACTATACTGACATGCCAGAACTCATGTGATGTTGCTTCTAATAGCTTAAGGCATTTTTATTTTTCAGCTACTATCACCACTTCTCAACTCTCTTCCCTTAGCAACAACAATTACTTCTGTTCTGTCCTTGTCTTTCATGTGGCTGCTTGAAACTTTAGAGGATGCAGGAAGATGTCTTGCACTTCTGTCTACAATGAATATAGCACTTCAGGATTTGAGGCAGGTTTCTCTCCCAACCCTCCCTGGATGTGTCATGAACTGAACTTGGGACCGTGTCCATGCAAAGCAGATGCTCTACCGCTGAGTGAATGCCGTTCCTCTGGGAGCCAAAAAGTAGCGGATGCACAGAACAAGTAGCTATATCTTTGTTATTTCTGATCTAGTCATGAGATGCAATGCTAGCACACAGCTTTCCTACACTTGTGACCAAAAGACCTAGAATGTGTGAATCACTCTCCATCCTATGCATACATCAATTTCCCCCCTTTGTCTTGGCTTATTCCCTTTTGGAGGAAGAATGAACCTTTGCATAGCTAAAGAGCTGGTCAAGCATATGCAATTTGTTGTCTTTGGAGCTAGTGGTCCGATATGTCATTTTGAAGCAGTTACTTATTATGGGTGAGGTGTCCCTGTGGCGTAAAGCCTGTTGCAACTAGTGGATCCCCTTTTTAAAAAACAAACAAACAAACCTGAATCTACCAACCACATCCAGCTCTGTTATTTTATAGTTGAAAGGCCTGAGTCTGCAGAAGAAGAGGTTTGCCAGGAAAAGGAACGTCAAACCAGTTCCACTTGCTAAGTAGATATTCTGTTTCATTGGGGAAATGGACTTTTGCATAACTGGCCGAATATAGGTGATTTGCTGCCATAGTAGCTAATGGTCAAAGATGCCATTTGGAAGCAGTAGTGTCTGCATAATATACACTGCATTGTTGCAATATGAATAAAAAAAATCCCTTTGCTAAAATATCTGGTGTTATAACCATCCATTATTGAAGAGGCTAGACTAGCACAATTATTCTTCAGTGCCTTTGTAGTTCTGTAGCTGCCGTAATCCTGGAAAATGGTGTTTACATATATTTCATAAATTACACACGTTTGAGAGTTACTTCATTGCTGTGCCCTTATGACTGTATACCTTTTACCGTCTTATGCTGCAAATATTAATGTTGCATCACCTAAGAAGAATATGCAAGTTTTGTGCAGCACACTTCTGATAGAAAGCCCACCGTTTACAAAATAAAATACCCTTACAGAACCTTTATCCGTTGTTTGTTTATGCAATATTTTTGCATCAACACAACTTTCAAACCTGGAAAGCTACTTTACATATAATATAACTTTGCAAAAGAAAGTTCACATGAACAAGAATAGCATCTCAGGGGTCTCTCAGGAAACATTTAACAGCTGTGGCCAAATAAGAATGTCTTTAATTACAACAGCATTATGATCACACAGATTTTATAGACTCATTGCCAAAGCCTTCAGCATTGAAATGATACCTAACAATAATCTCCTGGTGTACAGTAAAGGATTTACTATAATCAGCACACCTTTAAAAAATGGTTGACTGCATTAATTCTTCTGCATATCAGTATCACAGGCATATGGGATAGCAATATATATATTGTTATACCTTTTGTATCCTTTTACTGGTGAAATGAGTGGCATCTGTAAGTCAAACAAAACCCTAATATGTGCTCTTTCTTGTCTATATTTTTCCCACAGTGTCCTATTTAAAGTCCATAGGAATTTGTAATTTAATTTAATTGTATTATTATTATTATTATTATTATTATTATTGCATTGTAATGTTTTGTGTTTATGCTGCAAGCCACTCGGTTGCAGCAGCAAGAAAGTAGGTTATTCATATATTGCTTGTTTGTTTCTAGGTGAGTGTCTTTCAAATATTATAGCATTCTTAAATAGTGCTGACACATAGAAGAATCAACTGAATTTGCATTGTGGGTCATAACACTGAATGGACCAAAGTGTCACTCTTAGAGATGCTTGAGGAATTCAATTTTGTGAACTCCAAAATGATCTGCATCTCCAGGAATAACATCTGTATTAGGTAGGATATAGTTATCTACTCACTTTCACAATGTTCACATATATGAAAAAGTTATTGGTTACACACACGCACACACACACACGTTTTGAGACAGAATATATGTATTTTGAGATAAAATGTGCAGTACAACTCTATGACACTTTTAAAAATATCCCACTATTCTGAATTATGCTAAGTGGGATTTTGATATTTCTGCTGTACTGTGTGTGGGAGAACAGGGGTTAATTGATTAATCTGTATTATGTTTTAAATGGTCTGCTCATCTACTTGTGCTATTTTAACCTGATCGTTCTTAGCTGTTGTGAGTTGCCTTTGGCAAGAATGGCAGGATATACAACTTTCAAATAAATAATAAAAATTATTCCTGAGTGAATTGGGGAAAGGACCACAGCTTTGATCATTTCAGTTATTCCTCTGTAAAGTCAAAAGAAAGGATAATTGTACTCCTCTAAAAAGGAAAGAGAATGAGGAACAAGAATGAAGGAGCTGAACTATGGGCAACAAATTTTTCACATAAAATAAAAAAAAATCCTTCCAGTAGCACCTTAGAGACCAACTAAGTTTGTCATTGGTATGAGCTTTCGTGTGCATGCACACTTTTTCAGATATTATTTATTTTGTTTCGACTACACCAGACCAACATGGCTACCTACCTGTAACTAAATTTTTCACATGTCAGATCTGAAGCATTTGTATCTAGTTAAAGCCAACACCCCTAAGCTCATTATAATTGCCACCAAGGTGAAAGACAGAAAGTATCTTCTCTTGTTGGTCTTTTCTGCATGCGACCCACCCGACCTCCAAATACTGGATTAGAGGACGTGGGTGGCGCTGTGGTCTAAAACCACAGAGCCTAGGGCTTGCCGATCAGAAGGTTGGTGTTTTGAATCCCCACGATGGAGTGAGCTTCCGTTGTTCGGTCCCTGCTCCTGCCAACCTAACAGATTGAAAGCATGTCAAAGTGCAAGTAGATAAATAGGTACCGCTCCGGCGGAAAGGTAAACGACGTTTCCGTGTGCTGCTCTGGTTCGCCAGAAGTGGCTTTGTCATGCTGGCCACATGACCTGGAAGCTGTATGCCGGCTCCCTTGCCGGCGAGAGGAGCGCTGCAACCCCAGAGTCGGTCATGACTGGACCTAATGGTCAGGGGTACCTTTACCTTTAACCATAGGACCAGTGAGGATGTCAGGCCCCAAGGGCCGATCCCTATTTGAGTTTCCCTCAAACCACAAGAAGTGATTTAGCATAACCCTGTCTTCACAAGCTCCCCTGTGTCTCTCCTTCCCACAAACCAGCACTGAACCTACCAATGGTGGTGCCAAATTTATATGGCAAAAGACCGTGGCCAACTAAAATCAGTTATTGAACCCACTGATGTAGCAGTGCAGAAGAGCTGAGAAAGACCCCTTCCTGAAGCTGATTTTAAAACCCTTAAGCAAATGGCTGGTCTCTACTACCAAAATTCAGGTAGGCGACTGAGCTCTTAGCACAACTTTGAACTGCCTGACAGGGTGAATGGCTTGCTTAAATAGGTGCAGCTACTCTTACACTGCCGCACAAATGACCAACGTGCCCAAAAACAGAAGCCAGCCAAATATCAATTTATTGTCTCATTTCATTAAGGATGATAGGGAAATTCTTTCCATGGTTCATGTGGTGGGCTGGAAAACATTCAGATTAGCACATTTTAGCCATAAATGGAAGAGCACACCTGTCTTCCTGTTTATAGCACAGACCACTAATTTTTTGAAGTATATTTGTTTCCCTAAGAGGACAAATGCCTTTAAATTTCAGAATCCTAAATTTGTAGCATGTGTTTACATTCTTCTCAAAAATTAGTGACAGTTGGAGTCAACAGAACTACTACTCTGAAACAGAATCCATGCAAAGCAGGATAACCTGAAGAGGAAATGGAGAATATGAATTTGATGTGTTAGGAAAAAAACATTCTTGATTCGCTTTTAGCAGCTTTTCGTCAGTTTCACACTGTTCCCTATGTCGTTCGGAGCCATTTTCCCTACCTGCAGGACTCTCTCAGTGATAGTCTTCATTACTTAAATGTAACAAAGGAGTAATGATTTGTCTGTCTCCTGCAGATGGATTTTGTCAGCATGTGTGCTTTTTCATGGCTAAAAATGGAATTACTGAAAAGGCAGGTGCTAAATACACATGTTGTTTTTACATAATAGATCATTGCCTCACCTCTCCTGCCTGCCACCCCCACTCCCCACCCCACTTCAATGTTTAGGAAAGTTTGGGGAGAAAAAAATGGTAATTATTGCTAAGTCCAAGAAAAGAGCTGGAATTACCCTAGCTGCTCAGAACTAATTGAAGTTCAAGTTGGTAATTACTGACTCTGTCAAATAGATTTATTCTGATTATTGTGCTGTATTAGGACTGTCATTCTAAAAAAATGTTAACAATATTTAAATTAACCTGTCTCTAGTAATTCACATAAGTTACACAATTACACAGATTGTAATTAGAAAAGCTTAGGCACCAAGTCTAAATAGTGCTGGCATTGTGAAAATATACACCTTGTCCAATATATGATTTTAATTGTATAGCTAATGAATAATGGGTACTTTTATTTCTTTTCTTAACAAAGCTCACTAATCCCTTCATCATTTTCAGAGTTCAGACATTATAAACAAAGCAATATTTGGCGTCCAGTCCCATGAGCCATTGCAATTGAAATAACGTATGTAAACATGTGTACTCGTTCAACTAATTCATGCAGAACTGATGGCAAAAGTGCAGCCATCACCCTGTTCCAAAGCCCCTTGAACATGCCCTGGTAGCTCCAACAAATTTTGCTTACTCATACACATAGGATGGATGGATCCAATAAAAATGTATATTCTGCAGACACTAGTCTTATTTGGGCAGTCAATCTTTTCACATGTAAAAAATACAAGAGGAAAAGTGGGTGGGTGCTGCCAAGCCCTGCCCCAGTCAACACACTATGTATGTACGTACTTTAACACACCTTCCAAATGTCTGAGGTTGACAATTTAAAGTGGGTCCTTGATTTAACCCCCTGCTTGTGCAGGGTTCTAAATCTTCATCCTCAAGCTTGTGGAGCCCCTAAATTGTGGACAGTTGGGGGGAGCAAGACTTGGAAGCACTTCCCCACTTCTTGTGAACTTGCTTACATATAAAGGAGACTGAACACCTGAAGAGTACTACAGGGAGAGATGTCTGATCATTTGCAATAAATGGGGAAACTTTCTAATCGCATTGGATATTCTGTAACCAGAAGGAATTCCTGGACTGGGGCATCACTGCCTCATTTGAATGCAAGGAATGTTCTACAACTGCAGCAATGGTAGCGTCGCTCAGCCACTGACATTCTTTCATTCCCACAGGAACCTCAAGTTTTTAATAAAAGCCTATTGCTGCTGTACTCTTCTGAAGCTAGAGATCATGCCTACCAGACCTGCATCCTAAAATATTGCCTTCTTATAGGGAAAACATTGGCAACATTTTTATTTATCCATGTTATGAACAAAAGCATATACTATCCATATGACCATCCAGAATCTGGCAATGATCACAACATAAGCACATGAGAAGAGTTTGCTGGACTAAACCAACGGTTCATCTAGTCCAGCATCCTGTTTTCAGAGTGGGCAGCCAGATGCCTGCGGGAAACTCAGGAGCAGGACCTGAGTGCCAGGGCACCCTCCCCTCCTGCACTTTCTAGCAACTGGCATTCAAAAGAATCCTGCCTCTGACCATGGACCGTCATCAAATATCATAATCTACTGCACACACCCGAAGCAGCAATCACTATCAGAAATATAAAATCAGCTCAACAATGGAAAAGCCTATAGGACAAATGCATTACTGGTGTAGTGCCAGTGGAATAAAATTTCCACAAGACTCAATGGATATAAATGAATTATGAATAATTTAGCCTCCCTTTCTTATCTCTGGGAGACTTTAAGTTGCATATAGAATCTCGGAACTCCCTTCAGTCATTCTATCTAATGGAAGGGATAATTGGAAGTATATCCATCCTTGCCTGGCACCTTTATGTTGTATTTAGATGGAACAGATGGAACTGTAGCCCTATGTGGACTCAGTGAAATATTCCGACACACGGAGGACAATTAAGTAGGTATTTATGGTTAACATGTGTTTTGCTCAATTGTAATAAAGCAGATATGAAGAGAAAATAAGAATATCAGTGGCTGTGGCTAGCTAGAATATTGAAGGCTGGTGTTATTTTGCATGGTGTGGTAGAGTTTATTCATTTAAACTCTCCCAGAGTGGTTGTGGCAACCCAGTCAGATGGGCGAGGTACAAATAATAAAATTATATTATCAAATTATTATATACCAAAAATCCCTAAAGCAATGAACAAAACACTCCAAAACCTTCTGAAAGGACTCATCCGGACTTTTGTTTGTGTTGTATTTCTAGGCACAGGTTCATTCTTTAAAGACCTATGTATGAGCACTTTCTCCCCTCCCCCCAGTGCTTTCCCTTTGAAAAACCTCATTTTTACTGCTGAATCAGAGCGAACGGCAATCTGCAGAAAACCAGAATTGCCATTTTTGTTCTGATTCAGTGTCAAAGCATGGGTTTTCCTGGGGAACATGGCAATGCAAATGCAAAAACAACAATAAAATGCTGGGAAATTGAGTTTTAAAGCACAAAGGTAAATGTTGAAATATGCTTTGCATTTGAATTAATTCTGATCGCAAGAACCCTTTTGCCTATGTTCTCCCAGCCATGTGGGGCTAATTTTAACGATGATGTTTAAATAAACTGGTCATATTGGCATGACCCTACTGATTAGGTCTTTCCCACAGAACCATCTCTATGCTGTACGTCCAGTTCCATGGGAAAGAATTAAACTTTCTCCATATAGTGCAGGAGCTATCCACAAATAAGCACTGTGGCTGACAGTTAAATCACCTAATGAATATGAGAGAGAAGATGCTGGGGCAGGGAGCTGTGGCCCTTCAGGGACTGCTGGTCTCTCATCATCCCCAGACAGCAAGTCCATTCAGGAAAATGTAAGAAATCTAATGGCAATAGTAATAATTCACTATACTGTATTTATAGTATAGCTTCCTTTGAAACAGTGCAATGCATATGAACACAAATCCATTGTAATATTTAAAAGCACATACTAGAGCAAAGCTCAATGGGAAGCCTTAGGTCATACCTCCCAGAGTTCCAGTGCAATCTGTTTTGCTAGTGATATGTGTGAGAAATGGGAATCAATCTCTTGTGCACAAGGATCAATAGATTTCATAAGATGGCTTGTGTTTTCAATTTAGGACCTTTCCCCAATATCATCAAGAGGAATTGGTTGGTGGGAACTGCGCTGCTGGAGCATTTCAATCCAGTCCTTGAGCTTCTGGAACCAGAGTGGAGCAGTTCATTGGTATTTAATCTCACTCCTTGCTGAAATCATTGTTATTCAGCTGAAATAAATATTGGCAGAATATGGCGCCAGAAGGTTGACACTCCAATCTGGACACCTTAATTGGAAGAAAGTCCCCGTATGTCAAACAGAAGTTACTTTCAACAAAGACCACAATAATGTAGGAGAACCAGTGAAGCATAGTGACAGCCATTGGGACTGGGAAGCAACAAATCAGTGTTTTAATCCATGTTTCGTCATGGAGCTCATTGGCCCTGCCTCTCGGTAGTTGTGGCTGTGGGACATAAGCATATCATTTCATGAACGCCTTGGAGGAACGATGGAACAACAATGCAACATATAATCAATAAGAAACATGGTCCAAACTAGTCTAAACACTTCTAAGGTGGAATCTACACACATATAAAAACTGTTCTGAAAATGCTTTATATATAAAAAAAGCATTTTTGAAAATACATTGGATTTTCCATAAGGCTCACCATCACCATCTAGGTAAAATAAAAAAATTCCTTCAGTAGCACCTTAAAGACCAACTAAGTTTTTATTTTGGTATGAGCTTTCGTGTGCATGCACACTTCTTCAGATACCTGAAGAAGTATCTGAAGTATTCTTCAGGTATCTGAAGAAGTGTGCATGCACACGAAAGCTCATACCAAAATAAAAACTTAGTTGGTCTTTAAGGTGCTACTGAAGGAATTTTTTTATTTTACTTCGATCCAGACCAACACGGCTACCTACCTGTAACCATCACCATCTAGGGTCACATTGTATATTGCACTTAAAACACGTGTTTTATTTGCAGCTGAGTCGTAAGTCCCATTGCTTCAGCAGGAAAGATAAACCAGGGTTTAAATCTCCCACACTAAAATACTGTATCAAAGGGACTTGAATGCACTACTGTTTGATTCATTATGCCTAATAATAAAGAAATAGAGAGCCAGAACAATCATAACCAGGGACTAGAAGGTGCAGAGGATCAAATGCACCACCACATTCAGGGCAGTGTTCCATTATTGGTATCTTGTTTCTGGAACGCTCTCCTAAGTGACATCCGCATTTCTGTTGCAAAAAGGTATATTTAGGATCAAGTTAAAAATGTTTTTATTTGTCCAAGTCTTTGGAGCTTATCTGATTTGGGGTCCTGGAATAGCCTGTGGTTGTTTGATTACTGCTGCTGAACATAGTAAATTATTTTAATTTCGTACAGTTTCAGTTTTGTATTTATTGTATTACAGTACATCACATTCTGTTAACCAACTTGTTGTTTGTCTGGAAAAAGGGCAGGATACAAAATGGGATGTGATGGATGGATAGATAAATAAATAAATATTAATTGGGGAGGGGGGTGATGAAGTCTGAAATATCAATTCATAAAACAAGCTTCGAATCAAATTCTAGTACATGTCAAAAAGAATTTACTGCAGAAAATTTGCAAGTTTCTTCTCTCATGGTCTTCTGGTGACTACAGTGTGTATTTCTACCTGAGCTATTAAAATTGCAATGAATAGAGGCATTCAAGGAAAAATAAGCTGCAAGACTAACAAACTGCCAGCATGTCATTAAAGGATGAGGGGTGAATTTATGTTAAGCCATTGCAACAAAGAGCTTCTAATTATTTAAAGGAAAAGTCAATTGAGTCAGATGACTAGAGCTTTCATTGTAGTCATGATGAGCAGAACAGACTAGAATTACAGTTTAGGGGATAATATCTTGAAGTCAGAATGCCTCCTGATTTTGATTAGTCTGCTGAGAACTGTTTTTTATTATTATTTCTTTATATTAATAATTAGAAGATGCTTACGGATGCCTTTTTAAAATATCAGAAGCAAGCTATTCAATGTTCCTCAAAAATTAATAAAAAAATGGCATTTCTATAGTGCAGGAGTCAGAAACCTTCAGCCCATAGACCTAATTTGTGCCCACCAGGACTCCCATTTGGCTCACTGAGTCTTTTTGCCCAAGCAGTGCTCACCTGCCAGAAGCCAAAAGGGGCTTCTGAAGCACCACACATCAGCTTCAGAAGCCTCACACATAATGCTTTATATTGCTTTAGACGTTGAAAACACATCACATGCATCCACTTGTAATCTTTGCAACAACTGTATAAGATCATTTGGTTTTATTCTTTGATGTAAGCCCATGGTTATAGGTCAGCATGTTTATTATTATTATTATTATTATTATTATTACTACTACTACTACAACTACTACTACTACCACCCCCAGCCAGTCTGGGTAGTTTACTGCCTGTAAAAAACATAGTAAGACATTGAACATTAAAACCTTCCCAATACAGGGCTGCCTTCTAAAAGTTATGTAGTTCTTTATCTCCTTAACATCTGAAGGGAGGGCGTCCACAATACATTGAGTTTTCAAAGCGATATGCCCAATACTATTTTGGTGGCAATTCTATATCCAATTCTAAACACTTTTGAACTCAATGGGTCTTACTTTTTAGTAGACATGTATAGGATTGTGCCCAAATTCCTATGCTTACAGGGTTATAACCTAGTCCTGCCATCCTATATATATATTTACCTGGATGTTTGTTTCATTGGATTTGCTTCCAAGTGGTCATGTTTAGGATTTTGCTGTTATTGAGTTTACTGCAGAGGATTTGAAGGAGAGATTCCTGATACGTAGCTCTGATTCCTAGGTGGCAATCTAAACCCCTGTCCTGCGGCATCAGGGTTTAATGGAGCAGGGTGACCACCTTTTCATCCACAATTCTGCCACTCACACCAGCCTAGGGAGAAGGGGCGGAGCTGAGACAGAAAACAATACAACTTCTACATACCACTTCCCACCCTGATGCACCCAGATCACTGCAGTTCACATGACAACAACAGGGCCAGTTCAGCTTCCAGTGGCTCCTATACCAGCCCAGCTCTGCTCCCTCTCCACCCACAAATTGCCCCGTTTTGGTTGGTTCTGCTGCCATCGGTGAGGATACAACCATCAGTAGCTTTCAGATGCTTACCACTTATGTACCACCTTGGGGGCAATCTGTGGTGGACCAGGCTAGAGTCAACAGTGGGCAGGGTTGGGGCCAAAAGTGGTGGAGGTCAAACTAATGGGATCTACCCTCTCATCTCTCTCTCCCCCCTCCTCCCCTTCCCTCTGTCTTTCTCCCACCTCCTTTCCCCTCCTTTCCACCCACTTGAAATTAGGCCAAGCGCCACATGGTACTGGATCGAGGGCAGTTTGCCCTAGAATAAATATTCCCCATATTTTACAAATAACTGTTAAAATAGTATGTGTATAATATAATATTAATAGAGAGTGATGCACCACAATTTGGAGACAATTAAGCATGATTAAGCAAGTGCCATTAAAATCAATAGAGCCCAAGCAGACGGTAAAGCACTCAAGTTGTATTGATTTTAATGGGATTTCAGAAAGCCTTTGCTACAAGATTGCATGCCATAGTAAAATATCCCATTATAGCTATGTCCCTTTAAATTACTCTGGTTTTACGGCAGCCTGAATTACCATCTCATATATTCTTACTGGGCTGGCTGTCCTTCATATTCTGTATTTGTGGTCCTCAATCATTCTTTGGAAGGGGAGCTCCTAGGAACAGGCAAGGAGGATTGAAAGTCTTGGAGTTGGATACATTTTTTATTACTTTGAATTTTCAGTAGTCAGAAAAGAAAACCCTTCATCAATCACCCTGATAGAAGCCCACAGGGCAAACAATCATTCTATTCAGAACAGGATCCGATGAGTTCAGATCCTTATTTATGTTCTCTCAGTGCCCAGACATTACACTTCCTTGGCTGTTATCTGAACATTACTATTTATTATTAGTCCAAAACAGAGATCCTATTGTAATGAACTGTGAGATACACTGGCCGAATTCATGTTTGCCAGTCATATCAGATTTATTGCAACTGGTCTTGAGAGGAGTAGTGTAATTTACCAAAATCTCACTCTGTGGGAGGTCAACAGCGTCTCTGCGTGCGCTTGTGTGGGAGGGGGATAGGTCTAACAAAGTGGAATATTTTAAAATCAAAGAGTCAACTAGCACAAAATCCAATTTAACAAACAGGTTTCTGGTTGCATTGTGTTTTTCTCCTAATAGAGCATTCAGACTGGTGGTTCCTCCTACCATCCACAAACTGAAATGATATAGCCCAGATGTTATGAAACTGTTGATCACTGATGGTCCACAAAGCACACGGAGATGATCTGTGTAACAGCTGTGCAACCTTCCAGAATATCTGTACTTAGCCCTGCACTTTATTTTAACTTTTTATGACAACAGAGATGGAAGCCATTGTGACCAGAGCCTGAATGAATGAACAGGCTGGTAAAACCCTGGTTTGGGGTTTTCTGCTTTTCATAATATGGTGCTGGTGCAGTCTACTAATTTCCCCCCTGGGTATTCTAGGACTTAGCAGCCTGGCCTAGGACTGTGATTTTAATAACACACTGCTGGGTTTGACAGTGATGCCAGCATGGAATTTTTAAAATTATTATTAAATGGTCCACAAAGGCCCCCAGCACTTTTCACACAGTCCATGGCAGCAAACCACTGATACAGTCAGTTCACAGAACTTTTCTACCTCATTACCACCTTATTCTTCTACAAGTGTAAACTTGACTGGCATCTCACTGCAGAAGGCTCCCTATGAATATATATAAACATATGGCATATTGCCACAAATGTTTTTAACATAAAAAAAGAATTCACAGTTTGAAATGGTTTTAAATTTGTAAAATGATAAAGCTTGCTGCGACATAAGCAGGGTTACACAGTGAGCACTATCAAGAGCATAACAGATTTGTCAAAGTCACTGCAGTGCACAGTCACAATTAAAAAGCCCAAAACATTATATACATTCAATTATATGCTTCTGGAAACAGTACTGCTCTGATGGTCCTTTGGATACATACTCTGCTATTCAGTGTGTGTGTGAGAGCATGGATTGGAGCAGCACCAATAACTGTTATTCAGACCCTAGTATCTGTCATGCTATCTTCTGATAATAAAGCAAGGTGTGTGTGTGTGTGGGGGGGATTATACTGACCAGATTTCTAAGAGTGTGCAAGAATTTCAGTTTAGCTTTTTCCATTGTTCCATCTGTTTTCTGGTTAAAACCTTTAGTTTGTTGTGAGTTGAAGGAATGAATGAGAACTTGTTGATTTGTACACCCATATTCATTTCCAGGCATAGGCAAACCTGGCCCTCCAGATGTTTTGGGACTACAATTCCCATCATCACTGACCACTGGTCCTGTTAGCTAGGGATGATGGGAGTTGTAGTCCCAAAACATCTGGAGGGCCAAGTTTGCCTATGACTATTCATTTCTTTTTCTTTTTTAAAAAATATTTTTTATTGATTTTCTTTTTCTCATAACAAATATCCAATATCAATAACATTCATTTTCATAGCTGCCAAGTTTTCACTTTTCTCGCGAGGAAGCCTATTCAGCATAAGGGAAAATCCCTGTAAAAAAGGGATAACTTGGCAGCTATGCATTTTCCAATTTCCCCCCCCCCCCCATTGACTTCCCTCAGCTCCCATTTCTGGTTTTATTACATCAAATGTTACATTCTGCTGTTTATATATAGTACTATGTTGTCACATTGTTAAATTTCTTGTGTTCTCCAGTCTTCCAGTTTTGTGCTATTAAGATTCTTGCTGCTGTTGTAGCATACATAAATAATGTCCGTTTTTCTTTTGGCAGCCTATGACTTTTCATTTCATTACTTTCATTTGTTTTCATTCTCCTTTCCTTTCCTTTCCTATGTTGATTGTGGTCTTTGCTACAGCTGCACATAACCCTGATTTCAGAGCTGCTCCTGGCAACCACCATTTTATTTGCCAAGAAAACCCCAGGACTTGCAACACTCTAGGAAAATTGGAGCGGGAGGTAACAACAACTACAATAAATGTTGGCCCATATCGGTGATCACTATATTTTCCAGAACAACATTCGGTGTATTCTGGGAAAAACAAATGGCAGCCACCAGGAGTAGCCACTGAAATCAGCTCAGTTGCCATTACCATGGGAAATGGTAAGCCTCCTCACAAATGTGACTAACAAAAATAAAATAAAATATCCATTTGCACACAGTCATACCCATTCATTGCTCATTGAACTCATTTAGCAGAAAATGAAATCTGAACGGACTGTGCCACATTTGGTCCAGATTTTCATTTATTCTGAAATGAATGCATACCTCTAGAAATGGACACAATGCAAAAACTAGGAATTGGACTTAGCTGATGTGAACATTTAACTTTTTTAAAAATGGCAAAACAGAACAGTTGTTGAATTGTGAGAGAAAGGGATAGGGGTCTAAAAGATAATTAAAAGGGGTATCTCAAAAAATTCCACCAAAGATAAAATAGACAGTAATTCAAGCCCAGATAGGGTGTGGTCTTTTTTCCTGAGTTCAGTTCTGAAATTTGAAAATCTATTTTGATCCCAGGGACATGAAGAGTACAACGTAGACTGGAAGCCTCTCCTCCATTCTGCAAGTCTATCAAATTCTCTGCATGCCCACAAATTCCATCCTGCTTATGAGTCTTTAAGGCCTATCTCACTGTCCTTTCTGCTTACTCCAAATGTACCTGTGGAGTCAGTGCCAACAGGCACCATTTGGCCTTGCAGATAAGCTTCCATTCTTCCCTGGCACCTAGAACAATGAAATAGTAGCTTTGCAGTGGCCAGGGACCTTTTCCATTCTAAGCTAGAGAAGAGCTTATAGGGAAATGGCACTTGATACATGTTGTTGTTATTTAGTCGTTTAGTCGTGTCCGACTCTTCGTGACACATAGAGCAGCTAAGAATTATGGGCTGGAAAAATTCATATAGGTATCTGTAAATATGAATGCCATTAGCAAAAACAGAGGTTGTTTTCAAGAATTCCTAGAAATCGTTATTGCATGTGGGAGGCCTCGTCTCTTTAAAGAGTCTTACTAATAATAGCAGAGGCACTTCACTGAACAAAAGAGTATACAACTTAAGCAGAAAGAAACAGAGAGGTTTATCGTTTTTGACATGACTTGTTCACAGCAGGGAGACATACAACTAAGCATCTACAAGTAAACTCCCTCACACCTAGACAGCCTCTCAGAGCATATGCTACCTCACAAAAGATAATGATACCTTCCCTGGTTGTTTTGCAACATCTCCAACCCCCCCCCCAAGCTAGTTAATGTACTAAGAACAGAATTGACCTTTAAGATACACACTGAATGATTTCTGCCGATGCACTTCCAACATATTTAACCCCTAAAGACTTATAATAATTAATTAATCTAGAACCTGGGAAACAATGAGGAACCTTATATCTGTAGCATCTCAATAAAATGTGACCCTTTAGCATGCCTAATTTGCAATATGCTTCTCAATCTATAGTAGGTTTGCAGCCACAATAACCTTGTGGCAGAGGGCATTTCCATTGCCATTTGACAAACTGAGAGATACCACTGCGTTTGGGTAGATGCAGGACTTTGCAATCTCCCAGATCCAGTCCAGGATCCAGATCCAGTTTCCCAACCCTGGATAACACTGACTCCCCTAACTTCTTAATTATAAAGCAAAATAGATGCAGAGGTTGATAGAACAGGGCCAGTTGCCAAACAGCGGGTTCCACATCATTTGTTTCATCTGGGCATATCCATCTTTCATGTAACTGTTACCTCATTGATTTCAGCAGTACTTGCAGTTTAATCTTAAAAACAGAAATTGAAGTGTTATTGACAGAAATCAAGTGAGCATTTCATCATTGTGTTCCTCAATCCTGAATATCAGGCGGAATTATTAGAGAGGGAGGAAAAGGCTAATCCATAAATTTCTCATTACCCAACAGGGGGGAAAAACATTTGCTTGAATAATTGAGTATGTTTAGCATCATAGCTAGCAGTTAATCATGTTTACTCACTTTTATTTTTACTATGCTAAGAGACTGCTCATACTTGTATAGGATTTTACAGGGCATTTTGCAGATAATTGTTCTCTGTATGGAACCAAAATGTTTAAAACACCACAGTCAAACATACAGAATTTTAAACTAACAGGAATGATGTGGTTTAGAATGATGAGAAGAAGAAAAACAGAGCAGGAGGTGATATTATACGGGAACATAGAAATCTGCCTTGCATGGGGTCAGATTATTTGTCCCTACAACAGTTATAACTCAATGATGTCTACTCTGTCAGCAACTTTCCAGGGTCTATTTAACTCACATGGCACCTGATGGTTGTTGTTTTAACTGTAGATGCAAGGGATTGAACTGGAGACATCGCGCTTGCAAAGTTATGTGTTCCCTCCCGGGTGTTGTGGAGGAAAGGGAACATCAGAAACAATGTATGCAAACCATTCCCAATGAAGAATGCACGCAGCGGCTTGAATTAATTTCCTGCTGCTCCCAGAACGAGGAGGAAATCACAATTTTCTTGAATGTACCGAATGAGCACAAGTTGGAAGGGAGGGAGAATTAAAATATTGAAAAATCGGACTTGATTGCTTGGAAGCGATAGATCACATTTGAACTCGGCATGCCTTTGCTCTGAGATGGAATTATTTCCACTAAGGTATTGACCCTTTTTTCCAAAGGAAAGATTTACAATGTTGCCCTTGATTGAGCAAAATAAATCCTGTTGTCTCCATAATGAATGGAATGAATGCCCTTCCACATGTTTCAGCTTCTAGACTGAGTCGCCTATTTTGCAGTCGCAGTTAGGCGTAGTTTCCCAAGCACCACCAGAATCTGCCGTAAATGATTCAAGAGGCTGGATCACACTATCCAGCAGTCTGTCCCCACCACCACCACCACCAAGGGAGTGTGCAAGGCTCCTGCCTAGAAAGTGAATGGTAAGAGCTGATAGGGAGGCAACATTTTATGAACTGGAGCCTCCATCTTACTGTTGAATACGAATCTGCTACACAATCACGATGGCTCAGAAAGGGCTGTTATGAGCATGCAAATACTCCAGGTTGGGCAATGTCTTGTGCAGGGGTAGCAGGAGCTGTTTTTAGACCGAGGTCCACATTTTCCCATAAGCAGTTATCTAGGGCCACATGCCAAAAATGAAAAAGTGTGTGGGGCCAGAGGCAAAGCAGTTGGAGTCACCAGTGAGACTCTGACCTTGGTCTTGGCTACATTCTAGCCATGCAACAGCCAGGTGTTTTCTCCTCACACATGTTTTCTCTGTCCTGGCAGTTCCAGGAAACATTCTAGTTAGGCCAAAGCACTTGATAAGGGTGCCAAAGAGGGTTGGTGAGGGCTATGGTCTGGGTAGGGTCTTGAGAACCAACTAGAGAGGCCTGAAAAGCTGCCCTTGGTCCCTAGGTCTGAGGTTGCACTGTAGCTTAGGAGTTTAGCACTTGCCTAGCTTCAGGGCCATCTTTACCCAGGGGTGCAAGGGATGTGGGGCACCCGGGTGCCAAATTCTGGGGGGTGCCAAATTTATACCTACTGTATACCAGTCCTGTTGGACTGGCAGCAGTGAAAAGCAATGGAGTGAAAGTCCTTGCCCCCCTCTTTCGTCACTTTGTAGCATCAAATATTCCTGAAGAGTAAGGAAACAAAAGCAATTTTTTTCTGCTGCATCGTTGTTACAGGTGAGTGATTTTCCTCCCGCAAAACCAAAACAAAACCTTTGTAGCTTGGAGCAGCCATCTTTAATTTCCCACAATGCCACTGATGTACCATCACCCCAAGGGATTGAGTAAAAATGTAAATAGTGGCTCGATGCCACTCAGGGGATGGGGACGGATAAAACAGGTGTCAGCAGTTGGCCCTGTTGAAGGCTAGGCAGCTGCCCAAGGATGCCGTCTGCTGGCACCTAAATTGCAAATTAAGGTGACTATGCATACTTTTTCTTTTTAAAAATTGATTTTACAACTCCATTCGCATTCATAATCAGAAAGAAAAGAAAAAACACAAGATTCTTCTGAATCTCAAGACTCCCCTTCTCCCCTCCATGGGTTCTTTAAGTTACTTTTAAAAACTGCATATTATGTCCCTCTAATTTACAATCCTCCAATGTATCCAAAGTCTGTGTAACATTGCAAGTGTTTTTAAAACCTGCCAAAGAGCTCAAGTGTTTACAGTGGTCTTTCAAATATAATGTAAATTTGTACCATTCTTTATTGAAGTTTTGATCCTCCTGGTTTCTGATTTCCCCAGTTAGTCTTGCCATCTCTGCATAGTCCAATAATTTCATCTGCTAGTCCACCCTAGTAGGTATCTTATCATCTTTCCAACTCTGGACAAGAAGCATCCTTACAGCTGTTTTAGCATACATAATCAGTCTTTTAAGTTCCTTCGGTAGACTATGCATACTTTTTCAATGTTCATAGAAATGTTCACACCTCTGCTTGAGCACCACCCAGCCATAAACTTAGTGACATCTCCATGTCATCCCAAATCACTGTATTGTGGAAGCTGATGGCTAGCATGAGCCAGACCATACAGGAGCAAATTATTCACATTCATTCTATTCTCAAGGGTATCTAAATATAACATTGTTTGGCCTCCAACTGTCTGCATATTAACATGTAGTTTAAAATGACATGTATGGTTTTCAAATTAAAAAAACCACCCTAAAATGAGCTTTCGCAACAAAAAATCTCCAGCTTCATATTCCGACTTCCAGTTCACCTGCCACAAAATGCAATATACATTTAATTTCCCTACTTTGAAATAAGCATAGTTTCTTGTTACCTTTTCCAGCAGCAGGAAATGCGGACATAGCAAGAACCATGCATCTTTCATTGGTGAGGATAATATGCGGATACATCTCCTGTTCTTAAGCCATCAGATTCTTCTAGGCTGTAGTAGCCCCTGGAATAAATTAGCCAGTGGGTTAATGTATTTTAAATGTTAATGGTTTGGTGCTGTAATGGTGTCGCTGGCCTCGTCAAAACAATCTTAGAAACTTCTCATTTTGCAGGCGCTTCATTTCAGACACTTTTCATTTCAGAGCTTTTAAAGACACAGGGCTGCACTACGTATTATATGCTCTGCCATATTAGATTTGGATCTCCTTTACCTAAAGCAGAATTACACATTCTATGCCCCAAAACATTTTCCTGCACGAGTTAAATCACAAAATGGAACACTCACCCCTTCCATCTATGAAATCTAACTAGACAGGCAGTTGTTGGCGCTCTTCAGCATAACCAGTGTACCTTTAATGCAAATTATTTCCTCCAAAGAATCATGGAAACTGTAATTTGCCCCAACAGATCTAGTTTCCAACACCCTTAACATTGGATGTACTAAGTGTATGGTGTGGATCTGCCCCTAGTTTAGGAGGTGGTACAGGACAGACTGTGTGGCATGCAGACCTCTTCCTCAAACAGGAACAAACACCTAGAACAGGCTTCCTCAACCTCTGCCCTCTGGATGTTTTGAGACTACAATTCCCATCATCCCTGACCACTGGTCCTGCTAGCTAGAGATAATGGGAGTTGTAGGCCCAAAACATCTGGAGGGCCGAGGTTGAGGAAGCCTGACCTAGAAAGCCTGGCCCAGCAGAAACAGGGAGCTGCCACTGCTGGTTCCCAGCAACTGCCACCTGAGGCAGCTGCCACACTCTTCTTAATAGCAGAGCTGGCCCTGACAAGTGATTTTCACACACACACAAAAACATAAATTGTGGGTGATATAGTAGCACCTTTGAACACCTATGGATATTGCCTATGGGAACCCTAGCTGGACTACGCGAGCACATGCATATTAAAATGAGCAAGTCATCCATTTTCAGTGGTGCTGCTAGGTGCAAAGTCAGGGATACAGGCACAGAGCACTGCAGCAGCACCCCACCAGCAGCAATATCTTTCCTTTTCTAAAAGATTATAAATAAATAAAAACCTTTTGCAAAGCAGGTGTACTGCTATGGAGCAGAAGCCACACCATCTTCATTTTCCCAAAGTGATGGCAATCTGGAAAATGAAAATACTGCGCCAATGATCCAAAGCTTCACTTCAGGGTTTTTTTTAGTTGGTTTTTTGGGGGGGGGGCGGGGGAGAGAGAAAGATATTTGAATGATCACAACCACTGCAACCTGGTAAGGCCAGAAGACAAGGGGTGGGAGTCATTTTTTTCACCCTTTTGTTCTTTTTACAGATGTTTCTGGGCATGCTGCAGCAAAACAATCCATACAAATATCTCAAATTACCACCAATATAAATACAACATGCATATATAAAAGCAAAAAATGAAGCAGTTCAGTGCCATAACAAATTTATAATAATGAATCAACTTATAACATTTTGATAATATAGTACCATCAGTGTTTACTAACAGCATAGCAATAAATCTAACAAACTGCAGGAGCAGAACAACATGTTAACACTGACAAAAGAAATTGTTAGGCATTCAGATATAAAACGAAGCAGCCACAACAAATGCTCCTAAAAACACCTTGGTATACTATTTTTGCAAATATATCGTGAATATATCAAAGAGCAAGCTGCTAAACTATACTGAGAATATTCCTACACAATAAAATAAAGACAAGACATGCAACGAGGAAAAAGACGTTCGAAATATCCTTTATTTCTTAAATTTATTTCATTTTCCCCCTCAAGCCATGTGGACTAGAAACTTGCTTTCTTTTAAAAGTCAGTATGAGAAATTAGGCATATTGAAACTTTGGGAGAGCTTCTTGGATTGTGTGTTTGAGGCCACATACTATTGATGTATAGTTGCAGCCTCAACAGCTAACAAGGCCAAATGTGTCAGCGACAACTCCCTTGGTTGATTGGTCTTTCTGATGGGGCAGCTGGGACAGAGAACAGGGGACTACATGTTTTTTTTAAAAAAAAACAAACCACCAATGCCTCTTCTTGCTCCTTTCTGATTCAACTGCTGCTCAAACTGCGTCTGCTGAACTGGGTCCGGGGAATATCTCCCACCCCAGGAAATAGCTACAAGTAGCACTGTACATGTAAAAGGTGTTTCATTGGTGGGAAGGTGGTTTCTCCTCGCCAAGGATTAGCCTGGTTCCTTGGCCAGTATGCTGGCTGGGTGGCCTTTCTCCCAGAGCAGCAGTGAAATGAGGGTTAAATGCAGTGAAAAGAGGGTTAAATGTTGAAGTCCGAATGCTCCTACCAGCTTTGAGCTGTCCTGTCTGCTGAACAAACTGCCTCTGCCGTGCTCAGAAACCAAATTCTGATCACTTCACAGGATCTACACACACCAGTGTAGACCTAGACCCTGAAGAAGTCACATTCCTTAATCTCTGATCATCTGTGGTAGATAGAGATGTTTATGTACTGTTTATGTACTAGGAGAAGGGGACGACAGAGGACAAGATGGCTGGACAGTGTTCTCGAAGCTACCAACATAAGTCTGATCAAACTGTGGGAGGCAGTGGAAGACAGGAGTGCCTGCCGTGCTCTGGTCCATGGGGTCACGAAGAGTTGGACATGACTAAATGACTAAACAACAACAAATGTACTATTATAGATCTAGCCAGTTTTAAATGGGGCCATTCCTCAACTTCCTGATCTGTTTTCGGTGTTTATTGGTGAAATTACATTTTAGATTTTCCTTCTCATACCAGAGTCAGATATACTTATGTGATTGGCATGACTGTGCACGCTTTCATTTCAGCCCCAGCCAAATGATTGTGGATCTGGAGCGTTAAGAGCTTTAATGCTGAATAAATTCCACACAGTTTTAAGTCAAATCCAAGTAAAGGTTAGATTTTGATCACTAGCAATTACTGGCAAGATGGAATTGCCTAACATTCATTCATTCCCATGTGTTAATAAAAAAGTAAAATAAATCTCACAACGAACTCCCTTAGCAAGACAACATCAGTAACATTTGGGATGCTTCACAATAAGAATATATGTTGCCATATAGCAGCAGTAAATCAGCACTTTGCTCAAGATCTTATCTGAGTCTGCAGTTCAGTTTCTGTCTCAGTTTTGACTTCCAAAAAAGGTGGAAAGTGGAGTTCAAGGTTTGTTCATCATGAGCTGGTGCAGTATTTGGGTCAAGAACCTCGGTCACGGGCTCACTCTGTGGCTTTAGACAAGCTGTTCTTGTCTGCCTTAACAAACCTGTCAGGAATGTTGTCAATATTTACTTTTAACACTTGGTAACAACAAGGTATATAGTTAAATTTGTTGTGGGAGGTAGAACCAGTGGCCTAAGCTAATATAAGGCAGTATTGCATGGCAATGGTATATTTATAGTCAAAAAGCACATAACTGTCAGCTTCGTATAGCTTCCATTCGTTTTTACTTTATATGGTCAACCTTGCACTGCTCTGGCTTTTGTGGTGTTGTTTTCATGTCTGTGGTTTTAATTGTGTTGAATTTTCATACTATTTTTACTGTTTTAGTTCAATATTGTTTTGAGGGCTCATTTAGTTGGAAAAAATAGCCTGTACCTTAAAATAAAAAGAATTAATTACCTGTGGGTAAGAAATCTGCAGCAATTTCCAGTGATATTAGGTAAAGGTTTTATTAAAGTTGGAGCATGCAACAAACTATGCTATAGCATTTCATGCATAAGTCTACACAAGCTTCTGTCCTGATCCTCCAGTGTGGACCTAAGAAGACATTTTGGTACCATGAGCAGTGCCAACTAGAGGTGGACATGTCAGGCTTCACCTTGAAAGGCCAGCCTTAGAAGATTGGAAGTTTTCACTTCTGCTTTTAAATTTATCAGATGTTATCTGCCACCAGCCAGCGTGGTGTAGTGGTTAAGAGCAGTGGCCTCATAATCTGGTGAACCGGGTTCACTTCCCCGCTCCTCCTGGGTGACCTTGGGCTAGTCACGCTTCTCTGAAATCTCTCAGCCCCACTCACCTCACAGAGGGTTTGTTGTGGGTGAGGAATGAAAAGGAGATTGTTAGCCACTTTGAGACTCCTTAAGGGGAGTGAAAGGTGGGGTATCAAGTCCAAATCTTCTTCTTCTTCTCTTCTTCTTCTTCTTCTTCTTCTTCTTCTTCTTCTTCTTCTTCTTCTTCTTCTTCTTCCACCCAAACTCAGGTGAACTCTGGCTAGTTTAAACTATGGTTTGGTCAAACAAGCCAGGATCAAACCACAGTTTGTGGGTCTGATTTATTAAAGTAAACAGAGTCCCCTTAGTTTCAATGTAGCAAGGAACTCAGATTAAACTGGAAATGGATGATTCCACTCTCCTCCTTGTGAGCACACTAGAGAAGAGAGGGGAAACCCATAAGCACACGACACTAAAACACTGGTGTTATATACAAAACTTGGCCAATGTGTTGTAGCCAGGAAAGCAATCTGGATAAGGAATTGAAGAATACCTGAACAGAAGTCTTCAGTGAGGAAGAGATGTTAGATAGCTGGGTAGCCATTTGCTGTTCATAGGAAAGACAAGTGTCTCAGACAACACAAGTAGGGTCTCGGGCTTTAAACTGCTAAGTGGTGTTTCATTGATTCCCAGTGTCACCTGGCAAACTGCTCAGTTAGCAGGGCTCAATTTGCACATGGGAGGCAATATGCTTAAGATGTCTGCAGTGCCCAGAGCCAACAAGCTAGACTCAGTGAAGCACAAGAACAGCATGGGACTGGCTTCATGTATCTGCAGCTCCATCTTCTGGCAGCTGCCTCAGTTATGTGGGAAGTGGACATGCTCGTTTTTGCTGGTTTGAGACCAATGGCCCCTTGCAGTCCGTGATTATCTCTGATGAAAAAACAATCAGGTGTTGAGGTGGATTTGCTCCTTTCTGCATATTATTATACTTTAGGTTGTTTTCATATCTGTTTTTAGAGTTTTAAGTTATTCTTTATTTTTTGTTTTTGAAAAAGCAACTAATAAATATAATAGTGAGAATAATATTTGCAACAATAACAATATTGCACCTGATATCTGGAAACACTTCAGGCATTAAAGGGACACATGTCCCGAAGATTCCCACCCCCACAGACTTCACTTCCAACCTAATTTGAGATTTAAGGGAGATTCTTCACACATTCAGCAGCCCTCTTCACACTCTGCATTTTATTCCCCCACTCTTCTTTTTTCAACAACTGTGTTAGTGTGGAACTACATATTACAAAATGCAGCAAGCCTGTATTGAATATGTCCCTGCCTTCATAGGTCCAGAGACATCATTATCTACCCCTGCTCTCCATGCCATTCACTGGTCAGGGGTGAGCAATCTCACATTTTAATGAAGTCAAGATACAGAATGTTTTGAACAGAATGTTATGGAGAGAGGCTCCCTCAATATGGGGATAACCTTCTCATCTTTTGTTGTCAGCTCTGTACTGTTTGTAATATGTCATTTTTTCCATCCTGAATTGCTCATCCCACCAGTCTGTATAAGACTGTTGCTGCTGGTCTGTGGGTCACATTTCAGTGGCTTTTAATCACAGTGCAGTGCAGAAGACCCCAAAGTTTGTAAAACAAGCACAGGTACTTTTATTAAAGTATAGAAATACCATGTCCCAAAGATGTAATTTTCTTCCAGCCTGGACTTCCTGTTTGGCTTAAGCTACAGGGTAGTATGCTGAAAAGAAAACAGGTCTTTAGAGATCACAAACAACCAATTTCACAGTACAAGCAGACATAAATAGAGCTGAATTCCCTTTCGTACTACACTATTCATCTTTGAGCTTCATTGAGTTCAAAGAAAAGCATTTTTCAGAGTTTAAGCAATTACGTTTATTTTTCTCACTCCTTCCCTAGAAAGGAAATTATCGCAAAAGCATGGGATTAGGAACCACCATGATGTTGGAGGTACCTTCTGTGTATGAAATTTCAATTTAGAAAAGCATGTAAAACCCTAAAGGCATTTAAGACTTAATATACTAAAACCATTTTGTTTTCACAGTATATTTATTTTTGTATCGTCATTGACCCAGGCTAGTTACTGAATTAAAATGGCCAAGCATTTGAGACATGCAGCAATGTCTGCTGCAGCCCGTCATGCTGATGATTTACTGGGCAAATTAGTCGACTTTAAAGGGATGTGTGCTTACAAAAAGAATCCCAAAAGGCAGGGAGAAACTAGTACATGGACATGCTCAAAATTCAGATTAGAAAACTGGCATGCCAATCTGACTGGAAGCTTTGAAATGGAAAGGAACCACAAGGAGGTTCTGAAGTAATAGCATAATAATTTCCCTATGGCAGATATGCCCTATTAGCTAGGCTGAGTTGGAAGGTTTCTGGCTCTCTCTGTAGCAATATAAAGAACACCCTAAACCAGACCCATCAGGATTCCCTGCCCTCCTACCTTCCAACTAATAATCCACATGGCCTCAAAGTGGCCCTGTTTTCCTGCATCCCAGATAACTATCCTCTCTTCTCTACCAGTTCTGGTCTCCTAGAGTGGATTAGCTGATGGGTGTTATCTAGCTCCAAACACATACCCTTCGGCTAACTCTGCATTCACATTATTCACGGTAGGGGCATTCACTGCATATTTTTAACTGAAAAAAATACCTTTACTGCAATGCCAAAATAAGCAAAACTTATGACTGTGAAAGGT
This sequence comes from Zootoca vivipara, assembly GCF_965207765.1. Lineage (NCBI taxonomy): Eukaryota > Metazoa > Chordata > Lepidosauria > Squamata > Lacertidae > Zootoca > Zootoca vivipara. Next base: position 64,848,564 of record NC_142587.1, on the reverse strand, counting down.
AAAAGGAAGATAAATTAAATGATGCAGAATCAGCAATCAGATTTAGCAGGCATGCTTTCACCCTCATTCCTCAAATATATGGCTCGATTTACAAGTGGGCCAAGATTTATTTATTTTGGAGGGTCCCTGTTGTCAAGAATAGCATTAGTTACAGTAGCAACAGGGGCAATTGTTAAATGTGTGTTTGTTTCAATCTCACTGTTTTTGTAAGTTACAGCAATCTTTTGAAGATGCATGACATGGAGCCAAAGGATGCCAATAGGATTTGTTAATAATGTGTACCCGACTAGGCCTGCAGAACCAGCAACTACCATGAGCACACGGTAGAGCAGCCATGACACATCAGAATGGATTATTGTGTCATTTGTAAGTTGTTTGGAATTTTCCATTAACTATTGCTGCCTTCCATGGAAGACCTTGCATGGGTTTAGATTGGGGTAGGCAACCTAATAGTAATTTAGATTGGGGTAGGCAACTAATTGAGTAATTCCGTTGTTCCCGCAAGGGGACAATGACAATAAAGATATCTTCTCTAAGGCCCATGGGCCGGATGCGACCCAATCGCCTTCTCAATCTGGCCCGTGGACGGTACGGGAATCAGCTGTTTTTACATGAGTAGAATGTGTCCTTTCATTTAAAATGCATCTCTGGGTTATTTGTGGGGCCTGCCTGGTGTTTTTACATGAGTAGAATGGTCTGAGGGATGGTGGAATGGCCCATAGCTGAAAAAGGTTGCTGACCCCTGGAAGGTAGAAAACAGCCATGAAGCCAAAATAAAAGTGAAACCTTCACATTGCTTTGGCAACCAGTGCTGTAGTGCAGGGGTCAGCAAACTTTTTCAGCAGGGGACCGGCCCACTGTACCTCAGACCTTGTGGGGGGGCGGACTATATTTTTTGGGGGGGATGAATGAATTCCTATACCCCACAAATAACCCAGAGATGCATTTTAAATAAAAGGACACATTCTATTCATGTAAAAACATGCTGATTCCTGACAGTCCGGGGGCCGGATTTAGAAGGCGATTGGGCTGCATCCGGCGCCCAAGCCTTAGTTTGGGGACCCCTGCTGTAGTGTTTCCCAGTGGCCTGAATGGACAACTGCTGATAAAACAGGGGTCCATTCTTCCTCCCAGATCAGTTACAGTAATTCATAGCTTATGTCTTATTTGGGTTTGCTCATGTAAAGTAAAGGCATAGATTAAAATATCCGGCTACCTGAGGCATTTTCTGATCAATTTAAAACGTGCGTAGAGAGCCATTTTGTGACAGCTGTTGGTTCATTCTGAGGTTTTCTGGGGGGGAAGGGTGTCTTTTATTTTTCTTATTCTTTTATTGCTGCTTACAATGCTTTACAGGGCACTGGGATCTGGTCTACTGCCTTCAATTGACATCTATGAACTTTAGACACCAAAAAAACTAATAATAATAATAATAATAATAATAATAATAATAATAATAATAATTTATTATTTATACCCCGCCCATCTGGCCGGGTTCCCCAAACTATTTGACTCAATTTGTTTATAATCCTGAATCTGTGATTTCACTGGTTATGCTTCCGTACATGCTTACCATAAAACTGGCACATCCAGGGGTTACAGAAGCCATCCCCGCTTCTGATTAGATCCTGAGATGTCCCGTTTGGACTCCCACAAGAGCATGGCCCCAAAAGACGCACATTTTAGGGGACCATGCTCTCATGAGAGTCACATGACTCGTTCGGGAGCAGGGTCCCAAAAGACAAATGTCCCAGTTTTCCTCTGTGGCATGTTGGAGAGTATGTGCTTACTCTTTGTTCCAATGGATTGCTACTGAGCCAATCCGAACCTTGATTTAAAGAGCCAGATAGTGTTGGTGCTTTGGCCATGATGGTATGTTCTAGCCTTGATCAGATCCCTGAATTAACAGGGTCTACCTACCTTCACTGCTATAATTTTATATGGACCAAATTTGGTCCATATAAAAATATATTATATAGAGCCAACTCTACTGGTGCCTGTTCAAGAGAAATTGCTTGACATTTGACATTTATTATTGTTTACCAACTCAAGAGTCTCTGCATAGATGCCTCATGGCTTCCACTACTAGTGTCAAGGAGAGACATCAGCAAGAGCAGAATACAGGGGACATATCCAACTATAGTCGTAGAAATAAATGGACATAACTTAAATCCATCCATTTCAGTAGGTCTGCTCTGAGTAACCTAGCTGGATACAACCTCAAATGTTCCATGAATATGTGGTACCAAAATCCAATTGGGGTTCCTTACAGAATTCTTTAGTGATTTTGTCTATCTCTAAAATACCTTGAGAAAATATCTCTTTTCAAAATCCTTATAAACATGAAGGAAATATATAGAATTAGAGTTCAGTTTTTTTTTTTAAAAAAATAAACTGTTCTAGTTCAATAAACCATTAGAGTCTGGCACTTCTGTCTGTTTTCAATTTAATCATATGTTCTGCTTTAAATGTACAGGAACTTGTACAAATTATTGTCTCTTAATTTATTTCCTACAATGCAATATTGACTGACACTCCCAAGCACTTTGATCCTAAGCACACTTTCTTGGAAGCCAGATATGGATATTGAAGGCACACTTTCTTGGAAGCAAGATATGAATGTTCTTAATGTGAAGGCATAATTATATTCCACTGCAGAAACTGATACTTGCTTTCCAGGCTTAGGCTGTGTAGCTAAATGCCAGTAGTCTGCAATAAATCTGTTTAGAATCAATAGTAATAATAAGAAATCTATAAAACAGAGGTGGGGAAACAGATCCATCCAGCTGGATGGTTCCTGGGTCCCCCATCTCCCAGTGAACCACATCAAGAGGTACATGGGGGGGGGCATACATTTTTTTCCTTTGTACAAAGCAAAATCTAGACCAAGCGAGGTATTTCTGGGCAAAAGTTGTCATTAGACCAGAGTCATGGCCTGGGAAGTATAGACTTTCAATGTTCTTATATAAGTATAGGTAGGTAGCCGTGTTGGTCTGACGTAGTCGAAACAAAATAAAAACATTCCTTCTAGTAGCACCTTAGAAACCAACTATGTTTGTCATTGGTATGAGCTTTTGTGTGCATGCACACTTCTTCAGATACACTGAAACAGAAGTCACCAGACCCTTATATATAGTGAGGGGTATTACTCAGAAGGGTGGTGGGAATGGGTGATTGGCTGATAGGTGTAGTATACCTGTTGTTGACTGTTAATGACTGCATTCGTCTTACAGGAAAAAGCAAGGGGTGAGATGGCTAAAAATAGCCACCATGTATAATGAGATAAGAATCCAATGTATAATGGATTCAATGTATAATCCAAAGTATAATCTCATTATCATGTATAATGAGATAAGAATCCAATGCCTCTATTCAGACTAGGTCTCTCCATGGTTTTAATAAGTTACAATTGAGCAACTTCTCTTATATAAGTAAGCCCACAACTTATTATTATTATTATTATTATTATTATTATTATTATTATTATTACCCCGCCCATCTGGCTGGGTTTCCCCAGCCACTCTGAGCGGCTTCCAACAAAGATTAAAAATACATTAAAATATCACAGATTAAAAACTTCCCTAAACAGGGGTGCCTTTAGGTGTTTTCTAATTGTCAGGTAGTTGTTTATCTCCTTGACCTCCGATGGAAGGGCGTTCCACAGGGTGGGCGCCACTACCAACATTTACACACTTTTAACGTGTGCATATTCAGCTTTACATGCGTGGCAAAATAAGAATAAATAAAAGGGAGCAGAAAGGTTGCAGGGTTCCAGGAAAAATTATTTTGGCAATCCCACCCACCAGTGAACCCAATGTGTTTTTGACTATACATGATTTAGGCCAGGCTTCCTCAACCTCGGCCCTCCATAAATTTTGAGACTACAATTCCCATCATCCCTGACCACAGCTAGGGATTATGGGCATTGTAGGCCAAAAACATCTGGAGGGCCGAGGTTGAGGAAGTCTGATTTAGGCTTTAGGCGCAAACCCCAGAACATAACCCCTGTGTAAGTTGCAGGCTTACTGTGTTAGATACTGTATGTGGCTCCTAGACTTATTTTCAGTGTATTGTCTGTTAAGATCTGTTCATGTCTGAGTAGAGAATCTTTTGCAAAAGCAACCTATCCCATGGCATGCAGTGATGTGTGACCTTGAAAATGACCTTCAAAAGCACTTTTCTTTTTTAATGTTGCAGGCACCCACATCTTCTTTGTCACCCAATCTATAACTGATTTGTAATGGGTTCCAGATAACCACTGCACATTTCACTATTCCAGATTCCTCTAGACCAGCGTTTCTCAACCGCTGTTCCGCGGCACACTACTGTGCCGCGAGACGCTGGCTGGTGTGCCGCAACATGCGGCGACAAGAAGGGCGATTTGCATTGTCACAGAGAGGAGAACTACCGTACCTATGTGCGGAGAACCTTCTCAGCATGGCAGCGTTTCAGCGCGCCCTTCACAAGATGGCGGCAATTCCTGTCATAACCCGCCTGCCTGCCCCGCCCGCACCACCACCACTCTCCGCTCTCTCTTTTATCTCTATGGTTCCTCCCTCCTCCTCCTCAGGCGACGAGAGAGGGAGCCTCGCTACCAGCGCCTGAGGAAGAACTCCTAGCATGCACCTGCCCTGCACGGCGCCTGGCTCAAACCCCTTCCTTTTCCCCACGAGCAGGGACAGCGCTACCTCCCCGCCGAGCAGGCTCGGGGTTTCCCGCCTTCCTCCACCGCACCGAGAGACAGGCGCTGCTTCGGCCACCCCTCCTTTGTGCGCAGAGGGGCCGACACCGTCGGCGTGGCCATGGCACTGCACTGCCGAGACCCAGGTCCGGGTGGAGGAAGGCCACCGACGGACCCCGCACCTGAGCGCCCTCACCTCCCGCCATGGCCGTGCCGCCGGTGCCGGCCCCTCTGCGCACGGTGGAGGGGTGGCGACCCTCAACCGTCGCTCTGAGATGACGGTGCTCAGGTGCGGGGTCCGTCGGTGGCCTTCCTCCACCCGGACCTGGGTCTCGGCAGTGCCATGGCCACACCGACGGTGTCGGCCCCTCTGCGCACAGCGGAGGGGTGGCTGAAGCAGCGCCTGTCTCTCGAGGCGGTGGAGGAAGGCGGGAAACCCCGAGCCTGCTCAGCGGGGAGGTAGCGCTGTCCCCGCTCATGGGGGAAAGGAAGGGGTTTGAGCCAGGTGCTCCGGGGCTCCTGACCGCGTCCCTCTCTTCTCTCTCCCAGCAGCCTGGCCCCAATCCCAGCGCCACCAACGTGGGCGCCACCGGAGCCGGGCCTTCGCTCCGATGCCCCCCGGAGGCCGGGCCTTCGTGGACCCATGGGAGCGCTTCCATGGCTGCGGCTGTTTGACTCCCAAAATGGATAAAAGCCTACCCC